>NC_090940.1:269713404-270026946 GCF_040938575.1 Ambystoma mexicanum
CTATGTGACAGTGAACTGCCGTGACATGTGCCTGCAACCAGGGAGCGCACATGCACCGGCTCAGTGTATGTTGCATTGGCAGCATGTCACGGATGAGATCAACAGTATGAGAAGCACACTGCTGCTCAGGTCTTGAAGCGATGGAATGACTTCACCTGTCACACCAAGTCCAAGATGGGTGGCAACCTCGCCTCTGATATGGCAACTGGAGGGGGGTCACAAGAGTAGGAAGAGATCACCCTGCATGAACAGGCTATGAGCCAATTAATTCTACCAGATCAGGTGAAAGGCGTGGGAGGCCTGCCAATTTTCAAGGGCATGGCCGGTGAGTTACCAAGATTGTGCATCCTGAGTACGTGTAGTGAAAGATAACAAAGATGTATGATTGTGTAGTGCTTCTGCCAGCATTTGAATGACTGCCCTGGGTGAAGCATGACATGATGTACTGACTTCTGTCCAGTGTACTCAAGAGTGGATGCAAACCATGTGTTGTAGATCAGTTGCACATGACCGTGTGACAGTACTCATCCCCAAATAGCATGGCCAGCCAACATCTGCAACATGAGACCACAACGTGCCATTTTGTTAGTTGCATCAGTGATGTCAGTCACTCTGCCCGGCTAGACATGTGCATGTATTATACACTGCAGGGTGTAGATTCTATATTCACACATGTAGGTAGGTGCTTCCATGCTACACAGACCTTCCAAGGAGACTACCAACATGCCTCACGGTGTGCCAGGAGTGAGAGTGCAAATTTGTAGACTGTGCACATCCATGCTATAGCAATGACTCCGGAGTTGATTTGCTGTGAGGCCTGATCCCTGTTACCCTCCCACACTCACCAGACACTCCATAGGTCCATGTCCCTGTCCCTCTTGTGGGTCAATGTACATTCTTCCTATCTCCACACTCACCACACACCCCATGGATCCATGCCTCTGTCCCTCTTGTGGGTCACTATACCTTCTTCCTATCTCCAACTGCACTTAATTTCACTCTCCACTTCACAGACCTTGGCTAGCTGTTACTCTTACAGTCATACTTCAACTGGGACTTTTTCATTTTTTCAACACTTGGGGAATGTTTCTATTGTGTGCAGTCCCTGTACCACTTCAACACTGGTGTGGTATGTGATGGGTGCGTGCTAAGGAGTCAATGGGTGTGTCTGCCTGTTGACATGTCATCTAATAGCATGTCACCGAGCCATATAACCATGGCCATTTCACAGGTATTCATCAATACTTTGCAGTGGCGTGTGCCATAATGTGCTTGCTAAGAACCATGTTTGTTGCCAATGTGTCCGCTGGTTGCATGGACTTGAGCATGTAAAGTTGTAGCCAGTTAACATATGCCATGATCAGATGGCTTCTTGACATAGTCTGTGTATGCTGATTCTCTGATGGTGACATACCCTGCATTTTGTTGCATGACATCAATGTGATACACACGTTTACTGTTGACACGTTTCATATGACTCCTCGTGTCTTTTTATGTCCTTGTGCAGGTGAGGAGGCACCAGATGCAGAAGAGGAGGAGGAGGACGACGAAGAGTCTGTGCCGGTCCAGACCACCAGTGGAGGATGTGGCGTGGCAGGCCAGGAGAATCCCGTTGTCCAACAGATCATCCTGATAATGACGGCATACAACACTGACTCTTTGGACTCCAGTAGCTCTGGTGCTGAATGGATCTGCAGTCCTCAATGCTTGCTGGTGGAGTTAAGTGCACCAAGTGTTGGAACAGTTGGGGCCTGTGAGTCTGCAGGGGCTCAGGCGCCTTCAGAAGGACAGTCAGTGGTGTCAGGGCCATCTGTGGTGGTTAAGGATGCAAGGCCACACTCCCATGTATGGATTTCTGGTCCTGGGACAGATGTCCAAGGGAGGGTTGCAGTCCTGCAGCCAGAGGCAGTGTCATCACAGCAAGGGCCATGTTCCCCTTGGTCGGGCAGGCATAGGCCCTACACGCGTGGGGGACGTGTGCAGCCTGGGCAGACCTAGTGGGAGCAGCCGATGTTGCGTTGCATACACCAACAGGGTGCTTCCTTAGAGAGTTTGGCTGTGGGCATGCATAGGTTGGCCAGTTCCATGATCCCACCAGCAACACAGGTGGCGCAACAGCTGCAGGTAATGCAGTCCACATGCCGCTCCCACAGGCTTCACATGGAGGCCAACAGCAGGAGCCGATGGGCCGATCTGAGTTCTCTGCTGGCAGACCTACTTGCAGAGGGTCAGGCACCCAGGGAAGCCCTTAGGCAAGAGTTGTCCCACAGAGCTGCAGTCTGTGAGGAACAGGCAGCCACCAGGAGACTGTTCCAAACAGAGATGCAGACATTGAGGCAGGATGTCTTGAAGTGGCTCCGTTCACACCATGATGTTATGCACGGTGATCTCCAAGCCCTCAGTGTGCTGGTGCATGCAGCAGTGTCGTGCATGGCCACTGCCACTGAGGACCAGGCCAGGGCACTGCGTGGTCAGCCTCCAGCACCACTACCACCTTCTGAGTCAAACCAGGATGGTGGTGCCAGCGGAGACATGCCTCCCGATCAACGGCCAACCATAGCCGTGCAGTCCGTGAGCCCATGGAGGATATATCTTTTTTTTAATGACAACATCCACCCATGTGGAAGTTGGCATGCACTCACCCCCTCCCCCTTCCGAGTCGACACTACAACCCTGGTCCATGATGGAAATTTGTTTAATTTTTTTTATTTCTGTGATTTTTAGTTTTAATTTTTTAATTTTAAAATTCTTTTGTTCACCCTATGCCCGGAATTTGGCATTTTATTTTTGAGTTGCACTTTCCTGTTTTAAAAAAAAATATTTTGACCGAGGTGTGCTGTCAACATCTCAACACCATGAGCTTTGCAGTGGTGGACATGCAGGCATGCATAGTGAGTTCAACTTGCATGTTTTCATGGTGGCGCACAGGATGGCATGTGCAGGTAAATATGGTTTCTGTATTCCATGGCACATGTGTGCTGTGTGAATGTTACTTCACTATGCCTGTTGTAATGTCTTCTCCCATGTTGTTTCAGTAATCCGTGCTCTGGCGTTTAATGCTGTCCCTTCAGAAATGCCCTGCAGCCTTTGACATCCATGCTCCCTATGCCCTCCACCAGGCACTGTCCCTCCTGTACCTGATTAGGAGACACAGTTCCGGGTGAAGGTGATGCGGGAATCACACCATGCCGATGCAGTCAGGAGGTAAGCATGAGCACTGTCTTGCATGTTGAGCATGCGTCATTTTTTGCATGTTTGCTCCATTTTTTACTTAACTTATATGTGATTTGCATGCTGACATGCTGGTATGGTCTTTTAGTGGTGCTCATGTCACTGTGTTACCGACCTTGGTGAATTCCTCTCTGGCCGCACCTACTGTGCTGTAGTGCATGTCATTATCCATCTCCAATCTAGGCAGCATGTTCCTTGATGTGACATTTCCGTGGACTTCCCTCTCAGTGTCACTCTCTCCCTCTCTCTGTAGTGGTACACTGCACTTCTAGGCTGATCCCAATCTATCTACTGTCACCCTCTGGCACCCTGTCCTGCTCCTGCAGTGGGCGGTCCCTGCATATATTCTGTAGCAAATCATGTGTTGTCATGGATGTGCATGTTGTTTCTGTTGTTACTATGCATGTGATTGCAGTTATGGGAAGCATCTCCCAATGATGTGCATCATATGCAAGGCATGTGGGTACCCTATACAGGTAAGTGAAGGGCATTAGCAGACACTTGTGTAGTGCTTGCATGGGAGTCCAGCACTGTGTGTGTTCACATGGGGTTGATTGTCTTGTGGGCTAAGGGTACTTCTTAATGGGTGCATGTTTCACAGGGTGTGATTCTGATGATAGGTCTGGGCATAGTGTAGTTTTGATGGATTGATGGGGCCACTGTTATCACATTCTACATTCAGGGCTTTCTAACTGTGTGTGCCTTTCATGGGTGTTTGGTAGTTGGTAGCATGGCCGGGTGTTTGTGGCCTGTGACAGTTGTTGCTGGTTGTGATGATGTATGTCTCGGGATATTTTGATCATGTGTAATGAGTGACACTTCGCTTACCGTGCAATGTTAGTGGCTTTATGGATCGACAGCACATTTTGCCTGTCTTCCGGCGTGCAGCACAAATTGAAAGACACAGACATGTGGGTATTAATGCACATTTTTGGTATGCTATGTTGAGCAGCAGCACATTAGGGCTAGTGGCGTAGGTGCTTTCGTATGCATGTACCATGCATGCTGCACCATGGTGTTTTCAGCTTCAAGTTCACTGTAGCTGGGTACAAGGCACTGCTGCATTCAATTGAATTCAGTATTTGAACATTTGCATGCTGTGTCAATGAAGTCTGCATTCAACAGGCTGTTTTGGTTTTAATCCTACATTTAGCATGCATTTATCCTTGGTTGCTGTATCGCATTGCTTTGTGTTTTCTGCTTATGTCTTCCATAGAAGTTCCCTCGGTGGCCAGCATTCAATTTGTATATCGGCATGTGTGCATTTATGCATCAAGCATGGTCCAGTTGGGAGTGCACGAGGTGAGTATTTCTGTACTTGCATTCCTGTGGTTTGCATCACAGCCTCACTCCATGAAATGTGCTGCGTACTTGCAAACCCATCCACTGTATCTTCTGCACCTACTGCTTCACAGTCCCTTTGTAATTCACTTGCATGTCATTAATTTTCTAAAAGGCAGGACATACTAAATCTGCTTGTGAGAGGCTCTTCCAATGCAAATATCCTCCCTCTGCCCCCCTACCACTTGCCCTCCTCATTCCTCACTCTCCTCCTTCGCTGTCTTCCCTGAACAAGTCACCAGAGTTCTAAACTCCATAAAGGTCTCATCTAAACAGGTTGGCCCATGCTCATCCAGGCACATCAAGGGAATCATCTCCTCTCTGTCCCTGCTCTTGCTGATCTCTGCAACCACTCCTTTGCTGCTGTTTCATTTCCACCCTCCCTCAACCCCTCCATTGTGTGCCCCATCCTTACAATACCATCTGCAGAGCCTTCCTGCACAGCCAACTGACACAACATTTCATTAACCACCTTCCTGGGGAAACTGCTTGAGAAGTTTCACCCACCACAAATGGATCCCCATGACATACCTGTTGGCGGTGTACATGTACACCAGTGTGGATTCCAAACTTCCGGAACCACAGACACTGCTCTGAACACCCATGGAGAACTGGTAGCATCCCTCTATTCATAATCCCCTGTTGTCATCATCCTCCTTGATATCTGGTCTACATTTGACACAGTGAAGCATTACATACTCATTAAAATGCTCCTAGAGCAGGCAGTGTACTGGCTTTCCTCATTCCTAACAAACCATTCATACAAACCTATTCAGTGCACTTTATCCTACCCTACTTCCGCCTCCAACTGTGGCGTCCCACAGGTCTGAATTCTTTTGGCATGCATCCTTAGCATATACATTTCCCTGCTGCAACGCTTCATTGCCTCATCCTCCAAGAAATTCAAGTGGTATGCTGACGACACACAACTCTTCAGCAAAGTTCCTACTCACACACTTGCATTTTCATTCACCTTGACTGCTTCTGCGCCATCATGGCCTGGTGCACTGCAAATGACCTCGGCTTGTATGCCGTCTGAAGGTTAAGAATCCCTATTGGAACACCTGCAGGCGACTTCTTACAATCACTGTGTCCTTCCTCCATGGGCTCACCCCCTGCCCTTTCAAGCGAAGCGGGAAATCTCAGAGTCATCTTTAACTCCCCCCTTTCATCTATCCCTTATATTCTGCACATTGTCAGGAAGTCCCACTTTCAGCTATACCTTCTCATAGTACCTGTACCCTTCCACACCTTAGCCCAGTAAATCATTTCTACCCATACTCTGGCTCTCTCCAGGCTACACTGCTGCAACAGCCTCATCCTTATTGTTCATTGCTCCACCCTGCGACCCCGCCAGCTTAGCCAGATTTGGGCAGCAAGACTTATCATTGGTTTCAGGAACAGGTGCTGCATCTCTCATGCACTACAATGCCTTCAGTGGCTCAAAGTCTCAGAACGGATTACATTGTAATCCCTGTGTATCATCCTCAGGGCTATCTGTGGCCGGGTTCCACTCTATCTTCAAAGCTTCCTGATCAAATACTGAGCTTCTAAACTCATGCATTACTCTGGCTACAGCTACTGTGTGTGAAGCACTTTGGTATAGGAAGGGCTGTTGGTGTATCCATTTCCTCTGCGTGCTGCCTTCCGTTTTATAGCCTTGCTCTCCCTCTGTGTCTTGAGCAGAACCTCCTTAAATTCACAAAAGCCTCAGCTCCTTTATCTTCTCCTCTTCATTCTCCCCCTCTCTTCCGTGCTAATCATACAATAGCGTTCCTGATGTGCAGGGCCCTTATGTGTGCTCGGGGCCCTGAACCCCCACATATATCATCAAAGCCACTGTGCATAAACTGCACTTGCTCACACTCAGCGGCATCACGGGAGGTAGCACTTACGTTTCTCTTAATTTCTCAGGACTTCACCGCAAGCTGTTCTCCATGAACAATGCAAAGCCTTTTTCCTTGCCACCTGTGGTGTCGCCAGTGTTTATGTGTTCCGAGGACGAGACCTCTGTCTATTACCATTAATCAGTGGGCTGCGACCCACGTGTAGGAAGGGGCGGGGCTACCACCAGAAAGTCAGTTCGAGGCTGAGGACCATGCAGTAAAGAAGTGTTGCACCCCAGCTCCTGTGTCGGTGTATCCTTGTATGAATGAGGGTGGCTGACTAGCAGTGTGAGGAGGTCCACTTGCGAGATACTACACCACCCTCACCTGAACCCTTGCACTTTGTGAACACTCACAGGGCATAGTGGGTTGATCTTCGCTCCCAGTTATTGACATGATTTCTTTGAAATATTGATTTTATTATTCATCTCGGTTAGTAATTGCTTGTCTAACTTACCCTGTACCCGCCCTGTTGCCCTGTGTGCACTTACAAATAATTTTGGTAATTGTATGAGTGCCTAACAAATGACCTACACATTTGTTTATTAATAATGTGCTCCCATGACTGTCTTCAGTGCCCTATCCCAATGCTACACAGGTGATGGCATGCCTTATCATGTCATTAGAAGTGTTCCAGGGGTGTACCAGCCTTTTGTTGTGATCTATTATCTGCATATGTGATGTCTTCACATTTTCATGCAGCACTGATGCCTGCATTGTGTATGTGCCATCGTCTAGTGAATGTAGATATGTGACATGCACATTTGCTGCATGTCATTAGGGCGAGGCAGTGTGGGGGATGTTGTTGTTTGTCAGTGTGTGTGTTTGATTTGCATTCAGTGTGCAGGTGTTTGTGCATGTGTGCTGGGACATATGTTGATGGTTGTCTTGTGAGTTGTTGTTTGCATGTGTTGTATGTCACTGAGGGGTGCCCGTGTGTCCTACTTTTTTGGGGGCCTGTATGTGTTAGCTGCACTATGTGTCACGAGATGACACCCTGAAAGGAGAGGCACAGAACACCCAGGAAGGGTTTCGGGTGGTTGTGCCGAAGTAAGGTGGACAGAATAGTACACACACAGCTGAAAGGAATGAGAACGAAGAGTAGTCAAGTGTAGCAAGGAATAAGATACAACAGAAGGGATTCCCTCTAGGGGTGTATGCAGATATAGGAAAAGAGTATTCCACGAACCTTAGGAAAAACTCTAGCCTTCTGCACAGTTTGCTATAACAGAGGCCCACGCTGTTTGCTCATGGCTTGGAACAACAGCTATGAGTGTCTGTAATGTAGAAACGAGACAAGGGAAGGGGCAGAGGTTGACTGATGGGAACCAACAGACAAGCTCTGTACAAAAGGGTCTACAAACAGTACAAGAGAAGATACTTACAGACAAATCCAGGAAAAGGAGGTTGATAGCAAACTAGCAGAAGGAAATGAAGGGAAAGTCGTGTAACAGGATTGGATAGCAGAGGACAGTAAGGAACAAGGTTGAGAGCTCAGAGGAGCAGGAAAACAATGAGCAAGCCCACAGGAGCAGGGCTGTAAGGTAGAGATCCCAGAGGGAAAGGACTTAGGGCAGCGGAGTAAAGCAGGATGAGCAAGCCTACAGGAGCAGGGCTGTAAGGTAGAGAGCCCAGAGGGAAAGAGCTTAGGGCAGCAGAGTAAAGCAGGCTGCACGGCAAGGAACCCAAAAGGGCCGGGCAGCAAGGAGTGAGCCCTGAGGGGCAGGGCTGCTGACCGTAGAAGGTTGCAGAGGACTGTAGAGGGCTGCTAGGCCGAGAACCCAGCGGAAAAAGGTAGGTAGTAAGCAGAGGAGCGTGATCAGCTGCAAAGTAGGAAGCGCAGAGGACAAGGGCTGTAAGCAGCCGGAGTGAGGCAGGCTGCAGAGCAGGGAGCCCAGAGGACAAGGGCTGTAGGCAGCCGGAGTAAGGCAGGCTGTAGAGCAGGGAGCCCAGAGGACAAGGGCTGAGGCTGGAAAGCAGCAGAGCATAATCAGCTGCAATGTAGAGAGCCCGGCAAGGCAAGGGGGGAGGCTGGAAGGCAGAAGAGCGTGATCGGCTGCAATGTAGAGAGCCCGGCATGGCAAGGGCGGAGGCTGGAAGGCAGCAGAGCGTGATCGGCTGCAATGTAGAGAGCCCAGCAGGGCAAGGCCGGAGGCTGGAAGGCAGCAGAGCGTGATCGGCTGCAATATGGAGAGCCCGGCAGGGCAAGGGCGGTAGCTGGATCCAAAGTAGCTCAAAACAACAAGGTGCCGGAAAGACTCCTAATGCAAGAGGCTGAGCTCCTGCAGGCAGCAGCATTTATACCGCCCAGCCCAGCACAGAGGCAGGCTAATTGGTCGCACCTGGCTAAGCACACCTATAGACCATCGGCCACCTCCCTCTCTGTTCCTGAGCTGGTGGAAGCAGAGGAGATCCATAGGGCTTCTGGGGATTGTAGTTCCGAAGATGGCGAATAGGAATGGCCAGGAAAAGATGGTTATAGCCAAGTGCAATGTGGTAAGTGTAGTTAAAGCCTCGCAAATGAGAAATAAGGTCCATATTGTTCGTAAATGTATGCGCCCATGGCGCAGGCATGACAGTATGCCCCTCTACAGGCCCCTCTCCAGGCTCCCTGAAAGTTGACCAACAAGCAGAATGTCTGTCACACCGTGAAAGAGTCTTATTCCAAAAAGGCACATCATGAGGCACCAAATACTGTTTAAGGTTGTTAGGTGGGAGTCTTGAAGGATGGAGACAGTATTGATGTTCTGAACCTTTGAGGTAGAATTCCGAAAAGACAAAGTCTTTGGAGCATAAATCTCAACAGTGTGTTCAGAGGAACTGTGAAAAACTGCTGCAGGCTCCATGGCAAATCTTACTTTGAAAGGCAACAGTAAGGTGTTGGAAGGTGGAGCCAGAGGTACAGCAGAGTTGGTTGCTTTAGGAAGGTTTTCCAAGACATCAGAAGCAGCAATGGCTAAGTCGAGATTAGCCGCAGTAATTTTAGGAGTCACATTGGAGGGTTCTTCATGATTTGTAGGAAGTTCAGAAACCACAGCAGCAGGGAGAACATGAATGGCTGTAGATTGTTCCGAAGCTGTAGCAACTGAGAGTGTAGGTGCCGTAGAAGAACCAGTGGGCAGTGACACAACTGAGACTGATATAGTTGAGTCTGGTAGTTTTAGTGCTGCAGAGGCACCAGCAGGAAAAACCGGAGCTGTAGTCCTAAAGGAAAAGTTATTATCGGACTCAGCAACAGGTTCTGTCCTCGCAGGTAGAGAGGAAGGGGGTGCTTCTGCTGCAGAAAGAATGATGTGAGATGCGGTAACAGTAGCAGAATTTGAAGTGTTAACAGGAGGAGCATCAGAGATTGGGTTAGCTGATACAGTAACAGGCAGTATGACAGATGTGGGGTCAGGATAGGGTAGGAGTTCTGAAGGCTGAACTTCAAAGTCTGGTGTGCTCAGATTACTAAGTGGGTCTGAGGTATAAGAACCCTTAGAAGCAGTGTACATTTCTGATTTGAGCACTTCAGAAGAGGCTGTAAGTGAGAGTAAAGGACAGTAGTCAGGGGTAAGAGCGGAACAATCCTTTGACTCAGAAGGATCTCTAATCAGAAGATTACACTTGTCTTGTGGTGTAATGGCAGTGTGAGTGATTTGGCCCACCGAAGGAGTTAATTCTTTACTGTCTGAACAACAACCTGAGTTGCTGTGGTTTGAAGGTAAAGGAGCTGTGTCAGACTTTAGAAGCGATGCATTTGCTAAATTTAGGTCTTCCATCTGCTTGGTATAAGTCTGTATCCTTTTCTGCGTGGCAATTCCATGCCTTATCATGTCGATCTCTAAAGACAGAATATCAGGTGTAGGACATAGTGTCAGAAGGTCTGGAATATTGTGTCCCTTCATTAAATTTTTACTATGTAAATAAACAAAGTCCTCATAGAGATCTTCGGTCTGTCTTCTAAGGCGTAGGAGTTGTTCTTGAAGCAGGTATGTACTATTAGCCTGATCTAAAGCTTCAGAATATGGTGTAGCAGAATATTCGGTTGTAGCAATAGGAAGACTGACCTTAAGGTTATTATGGTTGGTAGATACTGGGGAAGTATTAAGACAACCGATAGTCAGTATTGGTCTTTTGTACCCAGGACCAGGTGGACTAACCTCAGGATACTTAGTGCCTTGTACTGTCAAATGAGGGTTTCCAGCAGTCTGGGGAGCGTGCCAAGCTGATCTTGAGCATAACACACTAGCAACAGCGTACTCTGGTTTAGAGATTCCCGCAAATGAGTGCTATATCCTTGGCTGTAGCTGTATTAGAAGAATTGTCAGAAGACACAGGTGTGTTATTCCCTGTTTGGGCTAACAAGATCTGTAAGAATTCATTGTCTTGCTGTAGCTCTTCAACAGATAAGGACTGCGGATCATAGTCGCAAATGTCATAATAATTATACATGGAAGAAGGGTCAGCTAGCCAGTGAGTGTAGTACAGTGCTTGTAAATCTCTGTTAACTAAGGCGAGACTGTCTTTTAGACTAATGTTTTTGTTTGATGTCTTAAGGGAAACATTAGATTTTTGTAAAGGTTTCTTAACCCGAAAGGAAAGCATCCTTGGACTGTGTGTGCCTTTCCTGCCTAATGAACAAGGAATTTTTAGCTCTTGCATTCTGTCACGAGATGTCACCCTGAAAGGAGAGGCACAGAACACCCAGGAAGGGTTTCGGGTGGTTGTGCCGAAGTAAGGTGGACAGAATAGTACACACACAGCTGAAAGGAATGAGAACGAAGAGTAGTCAAGTGTAGCAAGGAATAAGATACAACAGAAGGGATTCCCTCTATGGGTGTATGCAGATATAGGAAAAGAGTATTCCACGAACCTTAGGAAAAACTGTAGCCTTCTGCACAGTTTGCTATAACAGAGGCCCACGCTCTTTGCTCATGGCTTGGAACAACAGCTATAAGTGTCTGTAATGTAGAAACGAGACAAGGGAAGGGGCAGAGGTTGACTGATGGGAACCAACAGACAAGCTCTGTACAAAAGGGTCTACAAACAGTACAAGAGAAGATACTTACAGACAAATCCAGGAAAAGGAGGTTGATAGCAAATTGGCAGAAGGAAATGAAGGGAAAGTCGTGTAACAGGATTGGATAGCAGAGGACAGTAAGGAACAAGGTTGAGAGCTCAGAGGAGCAGGAAAACAATGAGCAAGCCCACAGGAGCAGGGCTGTAAGATAGAGAACCCAGAGGGAAAGGACTTAGGGCAGCGGAGTAAAGCAGGATGAGCAAGCCTACAGGAGCAGGGCTGTAAGGTAGAGAGCCCAGAGGGAAAGAGCTTAGGGCAGCAGAGTAAAGCAGGCTGCACGGCAAGGAACCCAAAAGGGCCGGGCAGCAAGGAGTGAGCCCTGAGGGGCAGAGCTGCTGACCGTAGAAGGTTGCAGAGGACTGTAGAGGGCTGCTAGGCCGAGAACCCAGCGGAAAAAGGTAGGTAGTAAGCAGCGCAGCGTGATCAGCTGCAAAGTAGGAAGCCCAGAGGACAAGGGCTGTAAGCAGCCGGAGTGAGGCAGGCTGCAGAGCAGGGAGCCCAGAGGACAAGGGCTGTAGGCAACCGGAGTGAGGCAGGCTGTAGAGCAGGGAGCCCAGAGGACAAGGGCTGAGGCTGGAAAGCAGCAGAGCGTAATCAGCTGCAATGTAGAGAGCCCGGCAAGGCAAGGGCGGAGGCTGGAAGGCAGCAGAGCGTGATCGGCTGCAATCTAGAGAGCCCGGCAGGGCAAGGGCGGAGGCTGGAAGGCAGCAGAGCGTGATCGGCTGCAATGTAGAGAGCCCGGCAGGGCAAGGGCGGAGGCTGGAAGGCAGCAGAGCGTGATCGGCTGCAATGTGGAGAGCCCGGCAGGGCAAGGGCGGTAGCTGGATCCAAAGTAGCTCAAAACAACAAGGTGCCGGAAAGACTCCTAATGCAAGAGGCTGAGCTCCTGCAGGCAGCAGCATTTATACCGCCCAGCCCAGCACAGAGGCAGGCTAATTGGTCGCACCTGGCTAAGCACACCTGTAGACCATCGGCCACCTCCCTTTCTGTTCCTGAGCTGGTGGAAGCAGAGGAGATCCCTAGGGCTTCTGGGGATTGTAGTTCCGAAGATGGCGAATAGGAATGGCCAGGAAAAGATGGTTATAGCCAAGTGCATTGTGGTAAGTGTAGTTAAAGCCTCGCAAATGAGAAATAAGGTCCATATTGTTCGTAAATGTATGCGCCCATGGCGCAGGCATGACACTATGTTTCAGTTTGTTGTTTTTCTGCAGGTCCTTCTATCAGGGAATGATGGATATTTCAGAGGATATTTGACTGTCAAATGCATGCCAGGGGGACAGGTAAGATGTTCTTTTATATTGATCATTATGGAATGTTCAGAAACCTGTGGGTCAATACTGCACTTCTTTTCTTGACCTCACAATAGGGACATGTGTGTGCACATCATGCACCATCTGGTACATGTGTGCATATGTTACCAATTGTGCTTGGTGCTGTTTGTGTACATGCGAATGGCTGAGGCCATGCATGGCTTGCAGCTCAGACATTTTTCTGGATTTATCAATGCTTACACATGTGACCGGTATGTTACTTACTCAGAGCCACCAGGGTTTAAGGGGACAAATACACTGGATATCGTGCACAGGATAATTCTCTTTTTACATTACATATGGGATGGTTTTGGTGAAACAGAGGTGATTTAATTGAATGGTTGTCATGGTGGTAGTGCGGTACTCCCTCTTCAATGTGTTGCTTTTGGAAACACAAGATGAAATGTGTTTTAGTTCTAAGGGGTGCACTCAATTGAGCACTTCCAAGGGCACCTTCTCAGGGTGGTTTTGTGGGCACATAGGATTGTCCCATTGTTGTTATTGAATGGCACCTGGGATGTAGCGGGTCGTTTGAACTCCACAAGGGAGGGATTTTAGGTGAAATAAACTTGCACAAGCTGGGTATGTGCAGCCTCTCCACGTGCTCTTTGCTCAGCCATATGCAAGCTGCGGGCCTGTGGGTGTGGATGGGGTGCCACCATCATATCCACTGGGATGCTACGACATGCTGCAGCATTGTGCAGGACACATGCTGCCACAATGATGCTGCATACTACTGGTGGTGCATATAGCAACACACCACCAGAATGGTCGAGGAAGCGGAAACGTGACTTGAGCACTCCGAATGCACGCTTCTCTATGTCCGAGTTGTAATATGGCAAGTGTTGTAGCTTACCTGGGTAGGTTTGTTGGTGTTGCATATTGGCATCATCATGTATGTGCTCAGAGGGTAGGCACTGTCCCCTGCAGAGGTGTGAATGGTTGTCATTGTCATTTGTTGACAGTGTCTATTTGTGTGCATGCATGCATGTGCATGGCCATTCCTACTCACCAATGAGCCACGTGTTGCCATGCTTCCCACCTTCCAGGGCCCGGTGTAGGGAAGACATCCTGAAGAAGTAACTATCATGGGTGCTGACAGGATAGTTTGCATAGACTGACGTTATGATGCCCATGGCATCACACACAACCTGTAAAATTGATGTGGTGCCAGTGTTTCCGGTTGCAGTAGATGTGCTCTGTTGCTCGAGGTGGACGTAGAGCAACATGGGTACAATCAATGTCACATAGCACTTTTGGGAAGTGTGCCACCCCATAAAAATCCTGGACCACTGCTTGCCTTTCGGCAGATGTTCTGGGCAGATAGATATGCCGACTCACAGTAGGACATGCTGTTATTATTGGCAACACCAGTTCTAGGCAGTGTGACTGCATGACCTGTGAAATGCCACCAACTATGGCGGTGGTCCGTTGGAATGAGCCAGTGGCCAGAAAATGCAGTAGAGTGAGAACCTTTTGCAAGGGGCCCAGTACTTGGGAGAACAGGGTGGGTGATGTGAGGTCATCTTTCCACTCTGTCACTAGGTTTAGGATGATATGGGGCGAACCTATACCTGCCATAGATCTGGTCATCAGGCATCCCAAAAAGGCTGTTCCTTGGGTGGAAGATCCAGGCCTTGGCCAACCTCCTCCTCCTGCGGTGTCCCAGCATGACTGCTGCAACACATTTTGCATTCATTGTGGCTGTATACGTGCGTTTGTTGATCGTGTGTGCTCTTTATGTATTTGTTTGTGTGTGTGTTAACTTTTATGCCTGCTATCGCATTGCGTATGTGTTTCTGGATTTGTGCATATTTTTTCACGCGCCGGAGAGCCCTGTTCAATTCCATGAATACAGTTGGTTTTCTTGCATGCGTATTGCGATTGTTTGACTGTGGAACGTCCCTCGTAATGTCAACATTTTCGCTTGTTCTTCCTCATTTCATGTGTTTTCCCCCCTTTTTAGGTGCCTGCCCAGGCCCACCCAGGCCTTCGCTGGGACTCTCGTGCAAGGCCTTAGTGGTGTCGCAGTGACGTATTGGACCGGCGCAGATTGCTCCAAAGTCCCAGGTAAGCCCAGCGCATTGTGTTCCATGAATTGACGAACGGGGAATTGCGCGCGATTCCGTCCGCACGTCCCTGATTTTCCGCACATATATATCCATGAATCGGTCATACAGCGTGTTGGCCAACATGATCAATGTTGATGCAAGTGTTATAGTGACCACAGTGATAACATTAACATTTGGAGAAATTACACATTAGGAACCATGTGTTAAGATACATATGTTTATAGATTTTTAAGCACACATGCAGCATGTCATGTTTGAATGGTGGGCATAAACCTGTACTCTCCTGTTGCGCTATTGAAAAATACTGTATCAATACATGCAGTAAACAGGCTCGGACTGGACTATAGAGCAACAGGGCAATGCCCAAACTCAAAACGCAAAATGCTAGTGTGGGCCGGTGTTTTTGGTCAACGTGGGCCACTTTTTTTTAGCTAATGTGGGTCAGTTTGATGAGTTACTTCACCATGTGGCTAGTAGTTTGACCAGTGCTACTGAATAAATATTCTTTAAAATAGAAAAAAATGTGCATCACATTTGATCAAAAACATCCCCCTTTGGTCACAAAAGGAATGAATTGCCATTTGCAACAGGGGGCCACATTTTAATTGGTGCCCGAGACAATGGGCCTCATTATGACTCAGGCGGTAGCCGTGCTGGTAAAACCAGCACAGCTGCCACCAGAGCCCTTTTTTTCCGGTACCTGGGAATGGGCAATTATCGGAGCATTACAGTCCTTTCCCGGGTGCCAGAAAAAAAATGCTCCCCATTCCCATTCAAGCACCATAGGGCTCAATGGGAACGGGGAGGCCGGATGCACCAGCACCGTGCGTGAATGGTGCCGGTGCATCCAACATGGTCTGCTCGCGGGTGCCGGTCAGACCTGGCGGGCAAAAAGGCTCCTACAAGCAGACCTTGTAGTTTGCCAGTCCGGTAACAACGGTACCGGCAAGCTTACCAGTAGCGTTGTTACCGGACCGGCAAGCTCATAATGAGGCCCAATGTTTTGTTCCAGTCCGACCCTGGCAGTAAATGAACACATTTCAGGTGTATACAGGGGAGTTGCTAGGTCTGGAAAAGACCTGGGGCTAAGCTGATATCGATACTGTTGGGACTGGGGGCTAGCTAGTCTTTTGGCTGTAGCTCCTGAGATTCTATCCGGGGCTACAACCAAAAGATCAGGGGCTATAGCCCCATTAGCCCCCCCCCCCTAGCAACGCCCTTGGGTGTATATTTGAGCAATTTTAAGCTTACAAAAAATCAAAGGATAAACTATTTCGACGTGCGTGGGCTGCCAATACTGTTTGCTTGTTTCTTTGTCAGAGCTTTTAAATATGCCAACCCTCGAGCACGTTGGCATTTGAAGTGGGAATACAATATCCTCCCAGAATAATAATCAACCTGATTCACACCGTTGAAATGCGTTGCCTTTTCAACTTCAATTTCTCACTGACAGCCCTTGTGGGCTTGTAGCGCTGACAGGATGACCCTCCGCGTGTCTCAGAGAGCTTAGCTCAGAGTAATTTCTTACAGAGCACATTTTAATAGGCATATTTATTCTTTGCTGGAATCCCTTTGCATTGATTTCCTTTTGCTTATGCTCCTGGTAGTTCACTCATAAACTGAAAGGTGACGGTTGGGAAGTATGTTTCTTGGGAGAGCGCTGCAAAATGAAAATACCTAGATGCATGCAGTAGTAAATAACAAAAAAATTAGATACACCGTTATAGTATTACCTAGAGGGAGATTTGCTTAGTCACGAAATGGCTAGGCAAAGGGAACCACCCCTTCCTCCATACTTCCAATGACAGATTTGAGCACGCATTGACAATGCCAATAGTTTTGGCGTTTATTGCTGTTCTTTGCATTTTGTATTGATAGGCACAGGGTGCAAGGAGGAGAGTGCAATGTTTTAAAGGAGGATGCAATAAAGAGATGCAGTTGTGCAATAGAATGAGAAGGGGAATAGTGAAAGGTAGGAAGTCATTGGCAAGAGGAAGTATGAGTGAGAATGAGTGAGAGAGGGTAACACAACGTGAGAATGTGAGAGGAAGGATGAGATGGGATAGGGAGAGCGAGTAAGGTGGGTGGATGGGGGAGTAGAGAGGCAGGCTTGGTTATGGTGGGATAAAGGCTGTAGGGTGGGTGGGGCTAGAGAAATAGGGTAGGGTGTGTGGTGGGGTAAAGTGAGGGGAGGTTTGAAAAAATAAAGAGGGGTATGATGCATGGATAGGGTAGAGAGAGGGGATGGGATGCTTGGCAGTAGAGAGAGGGGGTCATGTGTGTTCATGGGGTAGAGAGAGTGAGGGTATTGTGGGTGGCGTTGGAGTGGGGGCAGGTTAGGGATAAAGAGTTGGGGCCAGGGTGGGTAGGGGTAGAGAGAGTGGGGGTAGGGTGGGTGGGGTAGAGGGAATGTGGCAGGATAGAGAGAGTGGGACAGGGTGGGTGGAGTAGAGAATGGGAGTAGTTTGGGTAACTGGGGTTAGGCTGCGTGAATGGGGGTAGGGTGGGTGAGTTTGGATAGGGTCGGTGGGGACAGAGAGTGTAGGTTGTGTGTGTGTGGGGGGTAGAGAGAGTGGGGCTAGGTTTGATGGGGTGGGTCGAGTGAGTGCGGTATAGATAGTGGGGGTAGGATGGGTGTCAGTTGAGAGAGTGTGGGCATTTATTTTGACAGCCAAAATAATCTTTATCTGTAGCTTCTGCAAAATCTGGATGTTTAATAGCGGACTGTTGCTGCTGACAGCTTTAAACCACAAAATGTAGGAGTTTTGCTGCTCCTGGTCAAGGGACACTTTGCTCTCAGTAAACCTTTGCAGGTGTTGATGACAAAAATATCACTCCCATTAACAATTGATAAGGCAACCCATGCATTATGTCCGATATTGGGATCTGGACACTAACCACCTCATCACGAGTTGGGCGGTAACGCCAGCGGTATTACTGCCGGCACTAATAGCTCTACCGCCAAACCCCCAGCGCTATTAGCACAGGATCATGAGTTTGGCGGAACGGTTAGTGCCCATTTCCCATTGGGCCAATTACCGCCGGCGGATTTTCCGCCGGCTGTAATTGCGCCAAAAATCAGCACATTTTCAGCAGATTTCCCCCCAGCTCAGAGCTGGGGGGGAAATCAGCCAAGGCCATGATTTGGCGGACCCTTAAATGCAGCGGTAATAACATTACCGCCACATTTAAGGGTTACCGCCAAACTCGTGATGAGGCCCTAATTATGGCAATTTCACGCAAACCTGAGAAGATTTCTGGGGCAAAAAACCTGAAATCTAATGATTCTCAAGGGAGCGATCAGGCATCCCTAGATTTGACCGAATTTCTGTACTTCTCCCCAGGGCTGTGTCAAAAGTAAAGAAAGTCACAGTGGCAGTAAAGTCTCATTACATTGGCAGTTACATGTGCATTATGTGGAGGGATTTATGAAAGAACTAAGCAACACATGCTGGCTTCAATTTTATCTGTCTGCTCTGATGGGTAGATGTATCTAATACATAAGACATGTGTCTGGAGAAATGCTAGGCAGACTATACCCCTTTTCAGTAGTATTTTTAAATCTCCTAATGTGGTATCCCATATCTTCATTCACTTAAGTGTACCACTGTGGTTAGATATTCATCATTTGGTGCTGTAGCTTCAAATAATGTGTAAAAAGATTGAGCATATGTACATTCCTTTCTGGCATTACTGCTACATTCCCTGCCTTATATATGGCCTACCCATATAACAGCACTAAATATATATATAAACAATCCAAAGGCAAACCCATACATAAGTGGATACAACATGGTGCTGTAGTTGCGCTCAAAAACCACATGTCTAATTTTATACCACAATCAAGTCATGTCGATAAACATAGTATAGAAAAACTAATCAAATATATTATTAGACAAAATAAAAGAAATTAATGCTCCTCAAAAAATGGGAACAAAGGGCAAAAACAAATAATATAACGAACAGTGCTTGCTGTAAGTAAAAACTAACTTTGTCAAACATCAACAGAAATTTTGAAACATTCAGTAAAATTCTTACAGGTGGGGGGCACAGTTTGTGGTGCTTTTCAAACATCAGACAGATGGACCCAATAACGTAATTCCTTTACTTTAACAGCAAGGGGAGTAGCATATACTACAGTATATGGCCCATTGTAACGGTGCCCAGTCCACCTTTGCACAACAGTTTTGATATACACCTTATCATATGGGAACAATTGTAAAGGTGGCGAGGTTGCAGATTCTGTTGTAGCATTGTCATCGGTGCATTCTGATCGCAGTGGAGCAATCTGTTGAGAAAGGTATTTAATACTCTTCGTTAACTGAGTCAAACATGAATTAAACGCATCCCCCAAGATCCACGCAGCCCTGTGAGCATCTGAAGCACTGCGCACAGAAGTTAATGGCATATGCATACGTCTTCCCATCATGATCTCAAGAGGGGAGAGGTGGTGATCCTTGCAGGGATGAGTCCTTAAAGTGAACAAGGCCAAAGGGAGACAATGCACACAATTCCTTTTCAATGTTGCACGTAGCTTGGACCATTTTGTTTTGAACAGACCGTTCATCGTCTCTTCAATTCCTTTGGCTTGAGGGTGATAAATGGAACACAGCTTATGCTTTATCCCTAAAAGAGCTACAATATCCTTAAACAGCTCATTGAAGACGTGGGTGCCATTATCGATTCTAAGAGTGTTGCACACTCCCCATCAGGGAAACACTTCTCTCACCATGTACGTATCGGATGATTTGGAATCAGGATGCGCACATGGACCAGCCTCAATCCAATGGGATAAAGGACAAACAAACACTATCAAGTACCGAAAAGAGTTACACCTCTCTCCCATATCAGCAAAATCCCAGGAGGGACCAATAGGGTGTAGCAAGGTTGCCTTTTAGAGTTTTCAATGCTTGTCCTGTACTATATGTCTGGCACACAATTGGATGTGAACAAAGATAACAATTCCTGAATATTAAGCACATACCAGTATTCATGAATATCTGCTGCAATATGTTGTTTAGATACGTGGGAGGGATAGTGGAGCTGATTAAAGGCCACAAACGCCAACGCTTGAGGCATCAAAACCACCCCTTTACTCATTTGTCTCCACACCTATTCGGTTGGAGATTGTGTACCCCCTCTCTTTACCACACTGATGTTTCACTTTGTGGGGCCTGACCTTGTATCTCAATATTTTCTGTAACAGGGAGGGCCGTTTAAGGCACTTGCAACTGAAGATACATTTTGACAAACGCTGGATGCTCAGGTATTTCTGGGACTGGCAAATAAGCAGCCTGTTTCACCACAGTGTCAGCCACCTAGTGCCTGAGGGAGACAAAATCGTCACTGTTTGTTTGGGTGGTGCACTTCATTATTGCAGCAAGTGTAAATTGTGCGAGCACAGCAACCAGTCTGTCTAGCAATGCTGCATGCTGTACGGGAAACCCATCTGCAAAACCCTCTCCACTCCTGAGTGAACAGTTGTCGTGACATATGGCGAGTCTGAATATATCATTACTCGGCATCCCTGCACTGCCTCAAGCAATTCAATGAGAGCGATCAGTTCTGGCGCTTGTGCTGAATAATGACCTGTCAGCCTCTGCTGCAATACAACCTCAAACTCTCCCTCAACCAGACATACCACTGCCGCTCCAGTATGTCCCGGACTTGTCTCCTGGTCAGTAGTTGATGACCCCTCAACAAAATATTCTTCTCCCTCATCAAGGGCATAGTCGCAGGCCTTAGCGATGCCATCTTCTGGACCTTTATAGGTTACATAGTCCTGCACAGTCCTGCACCTCATCATCATCAGTAATGGAATCAGTTTAAAAGGTAGCTCTGTTCACGGTCTTACAATGAACATTATGAATAGACAGGATTGACAATATTACTTCATATGCAGAAGCGCTTTGTGTGGTCAAAGCAGATTTGGATCTTTCTAGTATCGCAGAAACTGCATGTCCCATGTATAGTGTGTATGGGAGCGAGGGGTCCCCAGGCCCCCTCGCGTCGTACGCTCCTCAGTACAAGGCTTGGACCATGTACCTGCGGTAGTGGGATTGCCCCTCGCCCTTATGTAAAGTTAACCACGGTTGACCGCTACATAGATGGGACTACTGAGGAGGACACAGGGCATCCATCTTTTGTGCCCCCTTTCGACTCCATCTTGGGTAAACAGGCCTCACTGCGATAGTACAGCAATGCTCAGCTCCCCTTCCACCGCAGCAGACAAGGACAGAGCCACACACACAAGGCGCGCAGGCAGCTGGCTGGCCCCTCCCTTCCACTCCCCATGCGAAGGAAAGCTCTGCGCTCCCATTCTCATGCAGAAGCCGGAGAAAGTTGCAACAAACAAGATGATACAGTTTTCTTCCTCTGAGATCACTGCTCGCCTGAGAACCGGCATGTGAACCAGGATGAGCTAAGCACTTTCTGCTCGATTTGTCCTCATAAACGTGCCAGCCACCCATCCCCATTAGAACAATTTATTGCCATCCTGACCCTGCGCTCCCAGTAAGGTATTTCTTTCAAGTACCAGACCCCCGCCTGTTCTGCAAAACCCACCCAAAACACTCACTACTAACCTTAAGCATTTTTATTACAATATATGTTTTTATTAATAAGTTTGAAACTTAGGAGAGATGTGAAACATAGCTTGATTCTTTTACATGCACAATAAGGTCAAGGCCTTCAATTACAAGCCACGAATGACCCAATTGTATTGACAACAATCATTGTGTGTGATTTATGTAGAAATGTGAAAAGTAGCATAAAATGTTTTAGACAATTTGTTATTTAGTGTGTAACATATTAGCTTAGGTAGTGACCACAGTGACCAGACCCTGACCTGCGTGGAGCACAAGATGTTTGACGTCCGTCATCTCGTCAGCCACTCAGCCAACCAGGAGGAAGAGATGCCACCCACACGTACAGCCCCATATCGCCTGGCCAATCGGGTCCATTTAGCATTTTTTGTTAGAGTTACTTTCATTGATATAAATATAAGTGTGATGTAAATGGGCAGGTAGGGTTTTTTTTGGTTATTTCCTAGCTGGAGAAATAAACCATCCTTTGAACTCTTGCAGCTGGGTCTCAGTGTCTCCTTCCCCGACAAGGGGTTGTGTCGGTTATTTTATTTTCTCTCACCCGTAGTAAGCCGGGAAAAGACACCTACATTTTTGGTGACCCCCGTGACGTGATTTAGAGAGGTGCCTTGAGGCCTGCACCGCCCGGCAGTGAGATCCAGGGCGCCCCGAGCAAAACCATCGCCTCCACGGTTGACCAGACTGTGCACACCAAGAAGAAAGGGTCAAGGGTTCCCGGTTGACGAATACCCGATCGAAAAAGCTGCTCGCCAAGGCAGGCCACGGCTTGGTTGGGGGACGGACCTGAGCGAGGTCTGGCCGTGAGCGGCGACCCTCGGAGTACCTGACTGAACACGTGGAGTCCCGGTTGCAAAGACCCCAAAAGAAGGTAAGGGGAAATACTGGAAGAAGGGAACGAGCAACAAAGGGAAGGTAGTTAAGAATAGGATCTGCGTGAGTGACGGTGAGGCTTTTCTGATCTATCCTTTACATGGCCATTAGGTGTTGTAAGAAGTGAGAAGAAGGGAAGTGGTATCCTAGCCCGTACGGGGTAGAAGGCGGCGCCGCATAGCATTCGTCTCGACCAAGTGCAGAATAGAGATAAAGAGAAAAATAGTAGGGGTCTCGTGTAGGCTCGGAGTAGTTTTTAAGAATATTCTTTTTCCGTGAAGGTAAGAAATCTTGAGATATAATAAAGGTGAAAGGGGGTGGGGAGTGAATGTGAAATAGTAGATAGGATAGGAAAGAAGAAAAACCAGGGACAGTAACGGGAATAGGGAAAGAACAAATGCGCGCAGGCAGTGCATGTGTATGTTGTATGATTATATGTTTGTTGGTCTGCTTTGTGTATACGTCTTGTTGAATACGCTAAAGAATTTCAGTACAAGTAAATTGTGATTGATATAAAATAAGCAAAGAAATAAATTGTGAGAGGTGACCAGGTAACACCTCTCAGAAAGCTAATGCGACATATGATAATTGTGAGCATTGATAAAGAACATATTATTTCCACATATTGTAACTGACATACCAAGTGGGTGGTGGGAAGAGATTCAAGGGTACCAGAATACACAAGAAATGAAAAGAAACATTGCCATGGGGGGAGTAACACCACTGGCACATATTTGCTAGCATCTTCCACTATATAGCGACAGGATACAGAAGTATCACGATCAGTGGATCACTGAGATAAAAGGAGACAGTGTTACACCAATTTGGCCAGAAGGAGGGTCATTTTACAAAAGAGTATTGGATCTAGTATCAACACATTTACTAGCACGATACAAAGGGAAACAGTTACAGAACCGAAAAGAAGTATTAGATTTATGGCGAATGTTCGAAGAAGTTACCACCACAGCAGAGGTAGGTACAAGCCGAATGATAGAAAAGCAGAAAAAACCTGCAGAAGCAGACGGGACACCAAAAGGGGAATGCTAAACAACTACAATCGAAAACAAAATAACAAAAATCTATCCCTTAATGACTAGGCCAGCGATAGGGTTTAGTGAAACCCTGTATATACCACCCACCGCCGCTGCTCAGGGCGGAGCAACAGCCCCCGAACCTCCACCATATGACAAAGGAGGCCTGTACGGCCCCACGTGTGCACCTCCTGTGGACATAGCACGTTTAACAGGTGATTTAGACCGCCAGTTAGCACACGCACAAATGGAAATAACACGGTTAAGAGCTTTATGTGACAAAGGGCAAATGCTGCCAGGGGGAGGGGAGGTACCCCCGCTGTCAGTGGCAGATCTCACACCCTCGATAGGGGCAGCAAGCAATGCAAACCCAGCAGCCTCGGTATCAGGGCAATCTATAGCATCGCAAGGGACGTCATCACAGCAAAAACAAGAACAGGAGTGGCAGTCAGGACAGTTCCTGTTCCAATTGAATAACAAACCAGTGAGAATTATACGCCCAGATACACCAGAGAGTCAACAAAGTGGAGATCAGGGTGAAAGACAAGGAAGCGAACCCAAGGAAAACTGGGAGGATAGTAACGAGCTAGAATCAGAAATAGAAGAAATATAGATGAATACAAAGAGGCAGCTGCCGCAGAGGGTTCCCCACTGCCAAACTGCTGTTACCCAGACACATTATCACCACCATTATGGCAAGGTAGATTAAGACAACGAACAGGGAGGACAGGGAACATATTGGTAAGTAAAACGAAAAAAGGGAGAACGAGCAAAACAGGAAAGAAACAGAAACTACAAATGCCACTGATACATAAAGGAGCAGGTAGGCCAAACTATATTCCGTGGGCCCAAATGGACAAAACCAACCTGTTAAAACTCCTCCCCCCGCTGACGGGAGGAGCAAGTAAGTGGATACATGTATTTGAGAAGAACACAGCAGGCGTGCCGTTAGCTATAGGTGATGTAAAAAGTTTATTAGTATCAGCAATCGGGGACCAAGCAGACACAATCTGGGAAAGGGCAGGGTTCCCGGGAGTAACAATGATCTGTGATCGACACGATGGATCACCATTCAACAATGTTCGAGCACAAGTGTGGGATGCATTGCGGCGTGCATTTCCCGACGTTCCAGATTTACATGCAGTGATGCAGTGCATGATGGAGGAGAACGAGGATCCTGCGCAAATCATTTTGCGAGTGCAAGACTTATGGAGAAGCGAAACTGGTACGGCATGGAATCAATCAACAGCTTTATTCTATTTTATCATTAAAAAGGGGTTGCCGAAAGAAGTGCAGAAGGCCTTGGACAAAATAGCTGGGATCGTAGCCAAGGGATGGCCAGAAATTCAGAGCATAATTGTACACCATTGGAGGAGGATCAAAGAGAAGGAAAAGTAGGTCACGCAAAAGAAGCTGGCCGACGAAGCAAAATTAGTACAGACGAAATTAGTGAAGGTTGCCGCCATGTCTGCCAGTGTAACCGCAGGCAGAGGAAACGAAGGAGAGGAAAATGCGGGAGGAAGGCCCGTTGGGATAGCAGCGCAGTGGGTTGGAGAGGACCAAGGACAGTGGAACGGAGAAGAACAGCCATGCCAAGGATCGCAGTGGCAGAACAGGCCGGCCCACGGAAGAGGTGGGTACCGCGGGCAGAGGGGAGGATACGGAGGAATGGGAAACAGAGGGTATGGTGGGCAAGGACCAAGGGGAGGACAACAGGGGTCGTGTTGGAATTGTGGAAGATGGGGACATTATTCACGAGATTGTAGAATGCGACCATTAGGGTATTTTCAACAACAACAGCAGCAGCCCATGAACAATGAACAAGGGTGGGGCTGCCCACACCCAGGTAGTCCTTGTGGAGCTCCGATGGGGAGGGGGGGACAACAAGATCAGTACTGCTATGACCCCCAAATGCAACAAAGACAGCCAGCCCCACAGCAACAGCAACAGCTACAACATCAAAACTCACCACAGCCCATGGCGAGACAAAACCCAGTAGGGAACGTAAACAATAACCCTTTTAAAGCGGCCGCAAACGGTGCTCCTGCACCATTCCGTGGCATGACGGTTGTAGGTGACAATGTTTTTTCAGCACCAGGTCAGCAAAGATACCAAGACTAGGACAGCCCACAGGGCGCACTTGCGTGTCCATTCCTATCCACCACACAAAGTGCAAATGAGGAACCACTAGTGGCGGCAGAGATAGGAAACAAGCAGTTTATCTTTATGGTAGACTCTGGAGCAGAAAAATCATGTCTCACAGAAGGGCGGTTTCAGCTCTCGGGAAGAAATTTGGAGACGCAGGGGTTCTCTGGGGCTATTTTAAAAATTCCTTATACAAAAGATCTTGATGTAACAGTAGGGGGAAAAACAGTGCGCGCACCCTTATTGTATTACGAAGACGCGCCAATCAATTTGATGGGACGAGACTTGCTCAGTAAGTTAAACATGACCATAGCCTTTACTGAAAGAGGAATAGTGTGCTCGACGCCAGGGGTATGCCCCGTACGAGCACTCTTGATAATAAGCACGATTACAAAGGAAGTTGCAGTAAGAGGGATTCCCATTGACATGGACATGGACATGTTCGTCTATGCAATGCAATACAATATATGGGTGCCTGAAATAACACAAAAAGAGTGGAGAATACCATCAGACTTTATATTCCGCCCAATCACACCAACAGATGTAGTGCCAGGCACAATTGTATCTATAGACATTGAGGCAGTTCAAGTTTCCAACAAACGCATTGTGGTCACATGCCTGGATGCGCAGGGACGCGAGTGGAGAAGTGTGCTATGCATAGAGCCAAACATAATGCTAAATGATCCAATACAGAGAAATACACAACCCACTCATGGCTAACATAAAGGCCCCACTGACAATATTTGAGGAAGACATGGCCAGGGTAGCACCTGAAATTTGGACCACAGGGCCACACGATGTGGGATTGTTGCATGAGGTGACTCCCATAAAGATAAAACTGAAACCAGGTGCCCTCCCACCCAGAGTGAAACAATACCCAATATCTAAAGAAGCAGAGGAAGGTATTAGAGAAACAGTGAATGCACTCCTAAGCCAAGGTATCTTAGTGCCATCAACTTCCCCATGCAACACAGCGATTTTTCCGATTAAGAAAGCGAAAGGAGGGGCGTGGAGAATGGTCCAGGACCTCCGCCCACTCAATTACGTCATCCAAAAAGAGTTCCCTTTAGTGCCTAACCCGGCATCAATATTGTGCAGTATACCAAAAGAGGCAACTTGCTTCACTGTCATTGATCTGAAAAATGCCTTTTTCTCTGTGCCACTTGCACCAGAGTCGCAGCATCTTACAGCCTTTACATTAGGAAACAGCAGATATGAGCATCGCAGACTCCCACAGGGGTATTGCGAGAGCCCAAGCATTTTTAACAGAGTACTACAAGAAGACATTGGAAACACAGATGTAGGGCGTACCATTATACAGTACGTAGACGATTTACTTGTCTGCAGCAAAACAGAAGAAGAGTGTAGAGAAGACTCGATAACACTGCTTAACATATTGGCTGCCAAGGGATACAAGGTGGACAAAGGAAAGTTACAATACTGCCTTGCAGACGTTGTGTATCTTGGCCAGCAAATATTTAAAGATGGAAAAAGAATACTACCAGAAAGGGCAGCGGCCATTCGACACATTATTTTACCAAAAACAGTGAAGGACATGCAGAAATTTCTTGGCATATGTAACTATTGCCGAGCGTGGATCCACGATTACGCAGCATACACACGGCCAATGCTACAAGCACTGAAAGAAGCACAGAGCCCCAATAAAATGGACACAGGAGACAATTGCCCAATTCTCTGGACTAAAAGACCTTATTTCAGACGCCCCAGTCCTTGCAAATCCAGATTATGAAAGGGAATTTTTCCTGTTTTCACACAGCAATCGAACATTAATGACAGCAGTGTTGACACAAAAGACATCGCTAGGCCACAAACCATTAGCGTACTACAGTGGAATATTAGACCCAGTAATGCAGGGACATTTCGCTTGCGAACAGGCCCTCGCTGCAGCGGCCTTCGCCATTGAGAAAAGTGCCACGATCGTAATGGGATGTTCAGTGATGCTATATGCGGAACACTCATTATTTGCTATCTTGGAAAGATCAAAAATCTACTCTCACAACACAGAGAGCATCTGCTTATGAAATAATAATACCAAGTCCAAATGTGCACGTGGTCAGATGCAAGACAGTGAACCCGGCCACATTCATTACAGAGCCATGCACAACTGAGGATTTACAGAAACACGATTGTAGCACGTATGAGGGAGAGGGCGATGACATTCCCAAAGCAAGAGAAAATGCCCTTACAGAAGGAGAAATTTATTTCATAGACGGGTCAGCATCCATAAACTCAGAGACAGGAGAGAAACATGTGGGGATGGCAGTAGTGTGCATGGAAGAAGACACATACAAAGTGATTGTTCAAAAGCGCCTCCCCTCACACTACTCTGCACAAGCAGCCAAACTGACCACACTAATCAGCGCATTACACACAGCCAAAGATTCTGCCGTGACAATATATTCAGACTCAGTTTACGTCACCACCACAGTTCACTCAGGGCTATCACGCTGGTGAAGGAGAGGGTTCAGAAGAGCAGACAGGTCCCCTGTACAACATGCCACGCTGCTAAATGAACTAATAGAAGCTTTAGCAGAGCCATCGGTAGTAGCGGTGGTTAAATGCGAAGCCCATACCAATAACACAGACGCTGTCTCATTGGGGAACGCGGCAGCCGACGCAGCAGCGAAGGAAGCCTCGTACTTCAATAAGACACCAACATAAGAGTACATTGTAAAAACAACCACAGCAGAACAACCAACAGAAGCCTACAGTAACACGCCCATAGCACAATTGGTAGAACTCCAGAGAAGGGCCCCATCGGAAGAGCAGGAGTTATGGGGCAAACGCAGATGTAAACAATCAGCCACAGATCTCATTTGGAGACAGGAAACGACAGGCATGGTAGTGATGCCTGTAGAATTATTAGAAGTAGCATTCCAACAACTGCATTTCCCAGCTCACGTTGCAAAACAACACATCGCCTCAGATATTCAAGAGGATTGGTTTGTTCCTAATCTGGACAAATACTTGTCTAAATTTGTGATTGAATGTACTACATGCCAAACTTACAATTCAGGAATGAAATTACCAACTCTGTGAATGACCTCTTCAAGGAAGTAACCTCCCTTCTGGGGGTGAAACATAAATTATGTTCGATTTATCATCCAATGGCCAATGGAGTTGTGGAGAGGATCAACGGGCTGCTCAAAAGCAATTTATCGAAATTATGCAGCACGTTGAAAAACAATTGGGTATATTGTCTGCCCCTAGCACTGTTCCAACTCAGAAATCAACCATGTAAGGATCACCATTTAAGCCCGCACGAAATTGTGACGGGGAGAAGAATACACACGCCACTCTCTCCTGTTAGGAGGGCGTCTGATGCGCACAGGGCTGCCACAGTGCTGGGAGAAGAGTTTAAGGAATATCTAGCACAGCTAACATGCGAAGTACGCAGCATAGCAAAACAAATTGCTCCACCATTTACTGAAGATGTAGCAAAAAATACCTCCATGCCGGCAGCAGATAGCCCGCAGGGGCCTTTAATGCCATGGGAACACATTTATGTCAGAAGTTTTGTAAGAAGGTGGAATTCACCAAGATTTCATGGACCATACACCGTGGTGTACAGCACCCCAATTGCAGTTAAAGTAAAGGGGTTGAGATACTGGGTGCACCTCTCAGATGTGAGAAGGGCGCACAGCGTTGCACTTCCCCAAAATGAAACCGACTGTGTGGATGCCATAGCTAACACAGTCTGACATGATGAAAACTGCAACTTAGACAGGGAAAGTATAGTGGAAAAGCAAAATGTTTTTACATATTTTGTCTCTCTCTCTCTCTTTCTCTCTCTCTCTCTCTCTCCATTTTCTTCTCATATAAATCGTGTTGTTTTTTCTATTTTTCTTCATTATTTTTATGATAAATGAAAAGAAATTCTTAAATGCCTAACTGAGTAAAGAGATGAAAAAGAATTAACAATTGCAAATATGTTTCTTTTCATGATGACTTAACAAATTTGTCTCGCCCACATAGGTTCAACATGAGCCAATGCGACGAAACGGCTGAGCAGGCTGAAATGTTAGATAGAAATAGGGATGCCACTAGGGCCAGTAGACTGGGCAATGTAGAATGCATTATAAAATATGCTGCCATACTATTTGCAATAATGATGTTTTATTTTATTTGGTATAGTGTTGTTTTATTTGTGGCAAATGAAATGAACAAAGGGGGGAGCGGAACTGATATGACAAAACCAGGGTCTAAACTAATATGGACTGAAGCAACGACTATTTTTAAGGACACTTATAACATTGAATCGAATAGTATAAAGACAACGTCACCCTATGAACAATTGCATGTAAACAAAACTGCTATCCCATTGTAATACTATGGCCAAGGAAATAGAGCTTGGATGGAATGTAAATGACGATTACTATTGGTTGACTAACTCCAGAAATACAAGCATACACACATACACGGCACCAGAAACCACTACTGAACACACACATGTCACCATGGACAACATAGATGATGCCTGGTCCAGAATATTCCCATTGCAATATCAACGAGTTGGTACTCAATTAAAAAACAGAAGGAGGAGAAAAAGGGGGGCGGGAAAAAACAGATACGATATTTATCATAACCTGTGGTTAGATGAAATAGAGGACCCCTGACACCCTGACCAATCAAATAAATGTTATTCAGAAATGAGCGCCGCAGCAAAGCAAGCAAGTAATGAAAGTTGCTACGTGTGCTCACTTATTCCTCATGCAACTGGAACCCCAAAAAATGTTAATCCCACAGGAAGTACCCTTGTCTGAGGCCCAATGTTTGATTCATCTGATGCTGTGCAGAATAAAAAAGACATTTCAAGCACACACAGTCACTATGGAAAAATTGGAAAATGAACAAACTTGCACCAGCAGATGACAAGGAGTAATCTGCCTCCAAGAGCCATTTTTCATCATAAAAGGGACAAGGTATGCAGACGACAAGTGGCATGATGAAACAATTAAATGCAAAGCTGAGGGGCTTCGAGGGCTGCCAGACGAAACATACGAGTGGGCAAAAGAAACGTGCATCCCCATCTGGTCACAGCATATCACCAAGCTGACATGGGTCACACCCCTGGAGAGGCCCATAAAGATTCAAAGAGAAATACCGCACAAACTTTGCTTCCATGGAGAAGGGAAGGTGAATATGGGAACCGTGCAGCAGTGCAATAAGACTATAATAATACCAGATATGAAAAAAGGCACTGCGGCATTAATGGACATATACTGGATCTGTGGCAAACAAGCTTACCTGCATCTCCCAGCATCTTGGAGAGGCACTTGTGCCCTAGCCACACTTCACTCAGCACTAATGGTGATACCAGAGAGCCACGTTCAGTTTACAGCAAGGCCTTCGGCTGACAAATCGACAGCAGGCCAATCGGAAGCTGAGCGCTACCGAAGGGAGAACGGAAAGAACAAGATAAGTAGTTTGTTACTTTAGATGTAACGAAAGGGGGGAATGTATGGGAGCAAGGGGTCCCCAGGCCCCCTCGCATCGTACGCTCCTCAGTACAAGGCTTAGACCATGTACCTCCGGTAGTGGGATTGCCCCTCGCCCTTATGTAAAGTTAACCACGGTTGACCGCTACATAGATGGGACTACTGAGCAGGACACAGGGCATCCATCTTTTTTGCCCCCTTTCGACTCCATCTTGGGTAAACAGGCCTCACTGCGATAGTACAGCAATGCTCAGCTCCCCTTCCACCGCAGCAGCCAAGGACAGAGATACACACACAAGGCGCGCAGGCAGCTGGCTGGCCCCCACCCTTGCACTCCCCCTGCGAAGGAAAGCTCTGCGCTCCCATTCTCATGCAGAAGCCGGAGAAAGTTGCAACAACCAATATGATACAGTTTTCTTCCTCTGAGATCACTGCTCGCCTGATAACCGGCATGTGAACCAGGATGAGCTAAGCACTTTCTGCTCGATTCGTCCTCATAAACGTGCCAGCCACCCATCCCCATTAGAACAATTAATTGCCATACTGACCGTGCGCTCCAGGTACGGTATGTCTTTCAAGTACCAGACCCCCGCCTGTGCTGCAAAAACCACCCAACACACTCACTACTAACCTAAAGCATTTTTATTACAATATATGTTTTTACTAATAGGTTTGAAACTTAGGAGAGATGTGAAACATAGCTTGATTCTTTTACATGCACAATAAGGTCAAGGCCTTCAATTACAAGCCACAAATGACCCAATTGTATTGACAACAATCATTGTGTGTGATTTATGTAGAAATGTGAAAAGTAGCATAAAATGTTTTAGATAATTTGTTATTTAGTGTGTAACATATTAGCTTAGGTAGTGACCACAGTGACCGGACCCTGACCTGCGTGGAGCACAAGATGTTTGACGTCCGTCATCTCGTCAGCCACTCAGCCAACCAGGTGGAAGAGATGCCACCCACACCTACAGCACCATATCGCCTGGCCAATCGAGTCCATTTAGCATTTTTTGTTAGAGTTACTTTAATTGATATAAATATAAGTGTGATGTAAATGGGCAGGTAGGGTTTTTTTTGGGTTATTTCCTAGCTGGAGAAATAAACCATCCTTTGAACTCTTGCAGCCGGGTCTCAGTGCCTCCTTCCCCGACAAGGGGTTGTGTCGGTTATTTTATTTTCTCTCACACGTAGTAAGCCGGGGAAAGGCACCTACAAGTTTTAGCAAACAACCCATCACAATCATTGCAGACTTCTCAATAGTGAAGGCAGCAGCAGCCAACGCTTGTTCGCACAGGAACGGTTCTTGCGTTACAGAGTCTAACATGCCACTGTAGTAGACCAAAGGTTTGTGTCCCATTGTGCTGTGTTGTCTCAGTACCGAATGCGAACAAAGATAAAACTCTTGCGTATAATCAGGGGTAGCAGTAGAAATGGTATTAGGTAATATTGTCCCGACATATATGGTTGCCATACAATATGTCACCGGGAAAAGGTTGTGGTGACATTATATATGGTGACCATATATATGGGGACTGGGGTGTGGGTGGCACGATTGTCACCCACACCCCTTGAAAAAACAAAAAAGGTTTTGTGAGTTGTGTGGGTCTCCCCTGCATGTTCTATGTAATACTGTCTCTGCAAAAAAATGGCATTTTTCAGCACATTTTTTGCATGGCAACATTTTTGTGGGGACATTATCACTCACATGGAACTGTAGAAATAACATCTTTAAGCTCCTGAAACCTAGTGACCATCTCATCAGTCCAGATAATTGTATTTCGTGTACACTGTACTTCCATGAGGGCCTAAAGCAATGGTTTAGGGTACAATGCGTAATAAAAAATCCATGCTCTGCAATAATTACAAAGGCCCAGAAACCTTTGCATGTCCTTTACTGTTAATGTATGGGGTGTGGCTTGCACTGCTGCTGCTCACTCTGGGGTTATTCTTTTGCCGTTCACAGAAATCCACTGTCCCAAGTACAACACTTCCTGCTGACAATATTGTAACTTTTCTCAGTCCACCTTGTACCCTTTGCCAGCTAACAGTTGTAACAAAGCTACAGAGTGTTCCCTACATTAGCATTCGGTACTACTACACACCAACATATCATCCGCATACTATATTATGGTACTTGGAACAGAGATGTTGCCTAAATGTTTATTTAACACCTTATTAAAAATACTCAGGGACTCATAGTTTCCTTAAGGAAGGCTAGTATGTTGGATTTGTCTCCCAACAAACAGGTATATTGCAAAGTATTGTAGCAGGATTTGCAACCACTGGGAACTCTGCCTGTACAATGTCATTAAGAGGATGTAAATCTTGAATCACCCTCCAACTGGCACCATTTGATTTCTTCACCGATAAACAGCCGTGTTGCAGGGTGAGTTTGAGGGTGCTATAATGCCCTGGTGTAGAAAGGCCATCATTGTATCGTAAATCCCTCCTCTGCTGCCTTTTATAATGGGTACTCTTTTACTCGTGGCAACACAGCCCCAGGTTTCAAGGTGACACTTTTCAGAAGTCCCACATCATGTGGATTGTTTGTCCACAAGTTGTCAGGAACCTTGACCAAATCTGCTGAGATAAATGAAGGAGCAGTCTCTAGAGGCAGCATGGGACATACCACATGTCTGTACTGTATCATGATTTCACAGGGAACACAAGCTTCCAATATTATTTCTCCATCCATTTCCCAGTTCTCAAACAACTCCTCACCTGAGACATTTTTCATTGATTTTGTTGGGTCAATGCACAGAACAGTACGCCATTCCCCGTTATTGGAGTCAACTGCTATTAAAACAATCCAGTCTTCGGCCACCAGAACTCCTTCTATATCTAGCTCAATGATGGTACCTGCAATTATTTCTTGTGGCTGGGCAGGCCTGACCAAAAACTCAGTGAGTACTTGCCAATACTTCATCGCCACTTGTGGCACAGCACTCAGTAGTATGGTTATGCCATACAGAAACAAATATGGGACCTCTCGTATCCCACTTGCCACAGACTCGACACCTAATGCATCCAAGGTCAACATTACCCTCAAAGCACATATATCGGGCGTGGAACACATCACACCCCTTTTGATAAACAAGATGGTTATATTGACCTTACTCAAGATATCTCTTCCCAATAAATTGATTGGAGTCGGAGTGGAATATAGCAAGTTGGTCCACACCTCTCTGCCTCCTATTTTGATAGGGAATTTATTTGTAAAAGGATCTGATTGAACTGCTCCAGACAAGCCCTGCATTTCCATGACCTTGCCTGAGAGAGGGAATCCTCCCTCAATAATACAGGATTTTGTCACACCAGTATCTACCATAAAAATGAATGCTTTGTTTGCTATCTCCATGCGTAAAAAGGGTTTCTCTTCTGGGTCGGTAGTGACTGATAGAACTGGACACACTTAGTCTCTCTGTGGGCTGTCCTAGTCCGGATACATGTTTGTCCCTGGAAAGACGAATGGGTTTCCTCCAACCAAAGTGGCTCCCTGATAGTGAGTCACCGTACCATTTGGAACAGTGTTGTTACTCGGAATAGGTAGCCCTTATTGCTGTCCCTGATGTACAGTGCAATGGCATGTTACTAGCTCTTGGGGCGGGTAACTGTACAAAAGATGGTAGGGGAACTGGCATGGCCGTCGGCATTGGTGCACCATTCTGGGCCATCAGCGGCATTTGTCCGTATGACTGGGGATATGAACCTGGACCTCCCTGTTGATAAGGATACACATGTTGTTGGGGGTATGCATACACCTGTCGACTCCTACATTCTCTTGATAAATTACCCATGCATCCATATGTCCAACACTGGCCTGTGTGAGCCATCTGCAGGTGTATCCCTAGCTAGTCCCCAGGGATCTGTCATCCAGGTGGCCAGGACACGGCCATCACTATTGGATCCAGTTCCTGGGGGTGGACCCGTGAGGGAGGATCCCTTAGATGGGGGGTACTTGGGGAGTGGGGCACCGATGGGTGAGACACAGTATCCCCTTTCTTTCAACACCTTTTCAGCATTTTACCATGTAGGATATTACAAAGCACTGCCCCCCTTTTCCCACATGAACACTTTCACACAACAACAAAAGACAACAGACTAACACCAGAGCCATTTACCTGGCATGTCTCAATACAAGCGTCAGGCAAAGTCAGGTAACTGACCAGAATCACACACACATGACGGCCCTTCCCTTCCCCACAGGGATAAAAGGGGGCACACAAGAGCACAAGACAAGCAAGGCAGACGGCACGACGTAACTGCTAAATCAGCACAGCAGTTCAAAAGTAGGCGAAAGGCTCTGAATACCGAGGGGGTGAGAAGGAGAGAAGCAACCTATCCCTTTCTGACCAAGGCCCATGAAACATCTGCAGATGGAAACCCAAGAGTGCGGACAATAGCCAACGTGTGTTCCAGAAAATGTCTACAGTACTTGAGACCCTCCTCCACTGATAACCAAGCCGGGAAAGGACGGTGATCTCTGTGGTACCAACATTGACTCGAAGAGATAGAAAATCACAGCGGTTCATCACAGCCGCTGAGTCAAAGAGAGTGTTAACAAGGAACTGAACTGTGTTAAATGAAAATTAGGCAACGGCTAATCTGAGCTTTGAAAGCATAAAAGATATCCTTGAGAAATGTGGGGGAAAACCATCAACAGAGGAGTCCGGCACCAAATGTGGGGGAAAACCATCAACAGAGGAGTCCAGCACCATGTGGTGCTAACATGGAAACTCTGGGTGAATACACAATGGTATAGATCACCGTAACCAGAGGGCCTTAGGAAAAGGTGGAAGGGGTCAAAGTGGTCATACATGGGTCTTGTAAAATCATGTGTACCATTGAAAGTCTTTGACCGACAGATGAATGGGAAATTGGGAAATAAATAACGCTATATGAATGCATGAACAGTGTGTTACAAAGGTTATCAAGAGTGAACCAAATCGAGGGAAGTTCACACTGCATTGTTTGAAACAACATTAAGACTCATGAAAGTAAGCAGTAGAGAAAGACCATGGGAAGTGAAGTGCTCCCTTTGCCATATGGAATCCGAGCCTGGCCAAGGGAGATCCAGGGGTCAAAAGTAATCACCCAAATGTTACTGACCACCAAGCTGAACAGGCCAGGGTGTTGCTCGGACCACAAATCCACAGATAAGAGGGAGCTGCTCTGGAATAATGTTCAGCCCAAGCTGAAGTGATCTCCCCAAAAAGGGAGACACCCAGAACCGGGCCTCCTCAACTCGAGGATTTCTTTAATGCAATATACCCCCCTGCTGTACTCAGATAACAGACAGAGGAGTTGATTACCCAAAAGAGCGGGATACCCACACCGCTACGCCAAAGCTGAAAAGAAAAAAGGAACTGATTAGTATAGCAGAAAAGAATTCCCTTGTACAGTATTCCTATTAGTGGTGAGTATACCTGAAAAAACCCTGGACTGGATAGTAATGACAGTGTGGTATGGAAAGCAATGGATAACCAACCCCTAACAGGAAAAAAGGAAAGGATCTATTATTCTCAATACCTTAGAGAGCAACATCCCGGATATTTCATGAATTGTGGCTTACCCTATAATTGGAGAGTCACTGTTGGAATAGGAAAGGAAACAACGACAGGACAAAACAAAAAAAGGTAGGTTATTATAGGGAATCTCCCCGGGCGGCACGCGGAATGCTGCTAGAGTCGGGATGGTGCAATGAGCAGGATAGCGTCCAGAAATGCACATGCAGCAATCCAAACACGCACTGTGATGGGCCCAAAAAAATCAGCTCAGTTCTGTTCTCAGGGTCGGTCCTTATGAGGGTCGGTGCTTATGCTTTAAGGCTCCCAAAAAGTCACTGGAGTATGCAATGAGGGTTGGTTTCTCAATTATACAGCAGTCTTGATGTGCCCAATGAATACAGAGGCAGGTAAGCGAGAGGAGTTCAGTCCCAACAAAGCTGAAGGAGTAAACAAAAGACAGGTCGATGGGAAGTCCGGGATCAAAAGGTTCGGTAACAAGATAACTTTCCAGCAAAGTGACGCTCAATTAGAAGCAGCGTTAGAAGTGAGAGGAGCGGTTTTGTGGACTTGATGGGGGCGGGCCTTGCATAGACGTGCAACAGTCAGCTGATTCATCACGTGACCAGCGGGCAAAACTTGCATCCTGGAGACTGGGATACAGAGCAACCGCCAGCGTTGCAGGCAAGGAGAGGCCAGCCTTCTGGTCATGTAGAAACATGCAGACCTTGCGGGTAAAACCTGCAGGACCCCAGATGTAACAGTATCCACCCGCAAAGGCCATGGCAACCCTCTGGCAGTGTGGAAAGCCCAGAGCAGGACAGGGGAGTGAATGTGCGCTAAAGGTTCCCAGGTGCGTTCCTCAGGGCCATAGCCCTTCCAATCCACCAGATAGAAGAATTTACCTCTAGAAAGCTTAACGTCCAGAATAGCTGAGACCTCAAACTCCTCCTCACCGTTTACTACAACAGGAGACGGTCGGCGGAGCAACCGAGTACCCGCAGTACAGGGTTTTAACAATGGTACATGAAAAACCGGATGCACACGCCAAGAGGTAGGTAAGGCCAGGCGAACCGCTGCCGGATCTATGACGGATACCACTTTGTAAGGACCCACAAACCTCATTGTGAGGGATCTCCTCCCAGGTATTTTCAGGTTCTGAGTGCACAGCCAAACCATCATTCCTGGTTGATATGGAGGAGCTGGAGAACGATGTGCATCTGCGTACTTGTTCGCTCTCACCTGAGCATGTAAGAAGTGAGAACGGACAGCACAATGTAGATGGTCCATATCGCGCACACAAGCAAGGGCTGCAGGATTGTCAGTGGGCAATGATGGGTCCAGAGGCAAAGAGCATGGATGGAGTCCATACAGAGCAAAAAAGGTAAACACCCCAGTAGCCGAGTGCAAGGAGTTGTTATACGCAAACTCGGCTTGCGGCAAAGCAGTCAACCAGGTACACTGAAACTGCAGACACAAGCACCCCAAGTATTGTTCCATGGTCACGTTAACACGCTCAGTCTGCCCATCCATCTGGGGATGAAAGGCAAATGAGAATTGGTCCTCGATATGGAGGGATGCGGTGAGAGCATCCAGAACCATGAGGTGAACTGAGTTCCCTATCAGTCACAATGATGTATGGTAATCCAAAATGCCCGAACACATGGCCCCAAAAAATGTTGGCCAAAGCAGGGGCTAAAGGAAGACCGGAGCATGGAATAAAGACAGCATACTTGGGGAAATAATCTATCACTACCAGGATAGTGTCGAGACCTTGGACTACCGGCAGCTCTACCATGAAGTCCATTGATACCATCTGCCATGGCTTATAGGGAACAGGGAGTGGTTGCAATAACCCCATGGGTTTAGACCGGGATGGTTTACATTGGGCACAGATGGCACAAGAGGATATATAGTCCATTATGTCCCGCGACATTGAAGACCACTAAGACCAGCATTGAAGGGATTTGAGCGTTTTCTGTTGTTTGAGATGTGCCACGACAACCGAATCCTGGGCCCACTGTAAGGTATGCAACCGTGCCCGACCAGGAGGCACAAACACACAGCCCTGAATAAAAGGCAAGCCCCCCAGGATGTCGAGGTTGAGCAAGGCCACCTCCATTGGATTCGAGGTGACCCATTCCTCTATTAGAGAGAACAGCGAGGGCTGAACCGTACACCCACATTCAAATTTGTCGGATAGAAGAGAAACAGTTGTACTCTGCTCGTGCCGATCATTCGAGCTTTGCCTAGACAATGCATCTGCAGGGACATGCAGCCATGCTGGACGGTAGGTAATGACAAACTGAAATTGGGAAAAGAATAGGTGCCACTGGGCATGACGGTACATGAGGCATTTCATCGATTTGAAGGCCAGAAGACTCCTATGATCCGAGTATACAGTGACAGTGTGTCTGGCCATTAGGAGATGATGCCTCCACTCCGTGAAAGCGTCCTTTCTGGACAGCAATTCCCTTTCAGTTATGGAATAGTTCCTCTCATTACTAGAGGGTTTCTGAGAAAAGAAGGCCACAGGGTTTACCACCCCCGTTTTCTGGCAAGTCTGTGACAGGACTGCTCCAACTGCATAACCAGAGGCATCAGCTTCCATGTGAAAGGGCTGATCTGGATTGGGATGTTCCAAAACCCGAGCTGATGTAAAGGCCTCTTTTAGTTGGTTGAAAGCAGACTCGGCTGCAGTACTCCATAAAACAGGGTTTTAGAGCTGGTCAGTGCTGTGAGTGGTGCTACGATGGCAGAAAAGGAGTGGATGAAGTGACGATAAAAATGCGCAAAACGTAAGAAGGACTGCAAGGCCTTCTTGTTCCTATGGACAGGCCACTCCATAACGGATTTCACTTTAGAGGAACTCATTCTGATCCCTGATTGGTAAAGTCAAACCCCAGAAATTCCACCTCTGTAGCATGAAACACACATTTCTCTGCTTTCAAAAACAAGTGGTTATCCCTAAGGCGTTGGAGAACATTGGAGACATGCTGAACGTGTTCAGCCATGGAAGCTGAGTAAATGAGTAAATGAGTATGTCATCTAGGTGAACCACAACGTATTGGTCTTGTATATCATGGAACAGGTCATTCATAAATGTCTTAAAGGTGGCGGTAGCATTGCAAAGGCCGAACGGCATGACCAAGTTTCATAAAGACTGAAACCGGTCTTAAAGGCCGTCTTCCACTCATCGCCGCTTCTAATCCAGACTAGGTTGGAAGCACCACGGAGGTCTAACTTGGTGAATGCTTGTGACTTACCAAGCTGGTCTATGAGTACCGATATTAGTGGATGAGGGTACTGATGCTTTACTGTCATTTCGTTCAATGCCTGGTAATCTATACAAGGGCGTAGGTCTCCCTCTTTTCTAGGGAAAAAAAGAGCGGAGAGGCCGCCGGGGGACTTGGAGTGTCGTATGAACCCCATAGCGAGTGCTTTGTCTAGATATTCCTTCAACACCTGGTCCTCCTTCATGGACAAAGAGTACACTCAGCCTGTTGGTATTTTGCCCCAGGGATTAGGTCTATGGGACAGTGTTAGACCCAGTGAGGCAGTAGGGTTTCAGCCATACCCATGTCAAACACATATACAAATTTAGAGTATTCTGATGGGATAGATGCAACCGGTGTAGTCGAGACTGCCCCTATGCAGGATGAGATAGTGCTCAGAGATTGGCAAGGCACCCCATAGGTGACCCCCAGGGCAGCGAGACATGTGCTGTTGCAAAGAGCGGAAGGAAATTGAATCAGGCCTGATGCCCAGTCGATAACAGGATTGTGTAGACGGAGCCAAGGGATGCCTAGGATGACCTTGTACTCCAGGGCCTTGATAACATCAAAAATGATTTCTTCCGAATGGCCTCCCATGGTGCACATATTCAGGGGAATGGTCTGCTGAGTGACAAGCCCTGACACAAGGGCAGAGCCTTCAACTGCACTCACCGACTCAGGATGGGTTTATGAAACCAGAGCAATCCCTGAGTGCGTGGCAAAGTGGAAGTCAATATAGTTCCCAGTAGCTCCTGAGTCAATAATGGCAGAAACGGGAAAAGGAAGACCGGAGGCTACCGATAAGGTAACCAGAAGGTGAAACAAGGCTGTTTGATTATGGACGCGGGAGTCCAGTGCTAATTTTCCTGACGTATGGACTCCACATACTGTTGGGATCTTGCGTTTCCTGCCCTCTTCTTAGGTTTTTTGGTGTATTCAGGAAGGAGATGTTCTGAGGATCCCCAATACATCCACAAATTGTGGCTACAGCAAAATTCCCTTTGTGCCGGTGTTAGGGATCCCCCGACTGCTCCTATCTGCATAGGTTCTGGGGCAGGGACCACTGTCATAGGGATATCAGGAAGAGAAGGAGGAACATTAGGTCTTTTCTTACCTTATCTTTCTGCCCTACGGGCATCTATTTGGAGTACCTTGTCCAGTAGATCCCCAAATGCGCTTGGTACCACTGGTACAGTTGAAAGGTTATCTTTCAATTCATCCGAAAGACCCTGGTAAAAGACCACAGATTTTTTCTCTTCAGGCCAATCGGTTTTGGCTGCCAGATGTTTAAAGTGAGACAGGTAGGTGAGAAGGGGAGAAGAACCCTGTCTAAGCTTAAGCAGTTCCAGATGCGAGGCTTGTGTGGTGTATCTCGTATTGAATACCCTGCTCATAGGAGCTAACAATGCATCCCAATTATACAGCACATGGCTGTTACCTTCCAACAGAGGATTTTCCCAAGCAGCAGCTGTACCCCCCAGATGTGACAATATAAAGGCTGCTTTGGTAGTGGAGGTAGGAAAGGAAGAGGGTCGGCACAAAAAGTGCAGTTTGCACCGGTTAACGAATGTCCGGTAATGTTTCATATCACTCGAAAACCGTTCTGGTGGTGCCAAATGAAACTGTGCAGAGAGCACTATCGGTGTGGCTTCCTGCCGGGGCCGAGGAAAATCTGAGCCAGATGCGGTAGCCGCTAAAGCCTCTGCCCACTGTAGACCGGGTGAAGCAACCAAGGACTGGATAGCGTTGATACGCTGTTGCATATCATCCCTCGTGGAAGACATCTCGTCCCTTAGATCTGCAACCAACTGCAGGATTTGTGCAATTGTCTCCGAAGGTTCCATCGGAACCAATTGTTTGGCTTCTAATTCTGTTACTCACCACCAAGCTGAACAGGCCGGGGCGTTGCTCGGACCACCAATCCACAGATAAGAGGGAGCTGCTCCGGAATAATGTGCAGCCCAAGCTGAAGTGATCTCCCCAAAAAGGGAGACACCCAGAACCAGGCCTCCTCAACTCGAGGATTTCTTCGATGCAATATATCCCTCTTCTGTACTCAGATAACAGACAGAGGAGTTGATTACCCAAAAGAGCGGGATACCCACACTGCTACTCCAAGGCTGAAAAGAAAAAAGGAACTAATTAGTATAGAAGAAAAGAGTTCCCTTGTACAGTATTCCTATTGGTGGTGAATATACCTGAAAAAACCCTGGATTGGATAGTAATGACAGTGTGGTATGGAAAGTGACGGATAACCAACCCCTAAAAGGAAAAAGGAAGGGATCTATTATTCTCAATACCTTAGAGAGCAACACCCCTGATATTTCATGAATGGTGGCTTACCCTATTATTGGAGAGACACTTTGGGAATGAGGAAAAGAAACAATGACAGGACAAAACTAAAAAACAGGTAGGTTAGTATAGGGAATCTCCCCGGGCGGCACACGGAATGCTGCTAGAGTCGGGATGGTACAGTTAGCAGGATAGCGTCCAGAAATGCACATGCAGCAATCCAAAAACGCACTGTGATGAGCCCAAAAAGTCAATTCTGTTCTGTTCTGAGGGACGGTCCTTATGGGGGTTGGTTCTTATGCTTTAATGCTCCCAAAAAGTCACAGGTATATGCTATGAGGGTTGGTTTCTCAATTATACAGCAGTCTTGATGTGTCTTGATGTGTCCGATGAATACAGAGGCAGGTAAGCAAGAGGGTTAATGGAAGAACAAGCTTACTTGACTTCCTCAGTACACGCGTAGCAGGAGCCAGGCAGAATGGCAGGTGCAGGGATTGTTCCTCGGTATACCAGGAGCTAGAGCCAGGCGGAATGGCGGGTGCAGAGACTGTGGACCAGCAAGAGCCACTCGGGACGGCAGAAACAAAGTGCGGTAAGGTCCCCGGGGAGATGGAGACTGGGGACGGACACGCACTAGAGGAGTGATGCCCCCGAAAAGGCGAGGCTCAAGTGAGGCAGGCGTCGTAGTACAACGTTAAGAAAAAGTAGCCTGTAGACGATCCGGGTTGGGTAAATGGTCCGGTGTGAACAAAGCCGAAGGAGTAGACACAAGACAGGTCGATGGGAAGTCTGGGATCAAAAGATTTGGTAACAAGATAACTTTCCAGCAAAGTAACGCTCAATTATAAGCAGGCGTTAGAAGTGAGAGGAGCTTTTTTGTGGACTTGAGGGGGGGCAGGCCTGCGCTAACATGCAACTGTCAGCTGATTCATCACATGACCAGCGTGTGAAACTCGCATCCCGGAGACATGGATACAACATCTCCAGGGCAACCGCTAGCATTACAGGCAAGGAGAGGCCAGCCTTCTGGTCATGTAGAAACATGTAGACCTTGCGGTAGAACCTGCGGGACTCCAGATGTAACACCAAAGTTCACTGAGAAAGGAAATGTTTTGATTTGTTGAAAGTGATTTGAGAGGGGTCAGCTCCCAGAAGAGAGGCAACTAGGGGTGAAGGCAGCACCCAAAGTATTTGTGGAGCAGAACCTTGTGTTTGTTTTCTCGAGAATATCAGGCCCTCGAAGGCAGGAGACTTTTATTGGGAAATATTTAACCATCGCAGAACCTGATAGCTGATACAGAACTGTTGGGACGTGCTGAGAAAGCTTGAGTGTGTGCTGTGCTTCCGAAATCCACCTTGTCCCATGCTCAAAACATGGGGAAGGCAGAACCCTGGCAATCACATCTTGACCTATTATGTCTGAACACTTCTTTTTGTATTGATACCCTATCTCACACTCTTTCTGTAATTATTTGTAAGGAATTGGCAATAGGTTTTTCTTAGTATAGGCCCTTATTTTTTGTTTGATGGTCAACTCTTGCTTCCATCTTAGATTTAGGTTAGGCGTGTTTCCACCCTGCATTCATTGTTCAATAAACACCCTTGAACTGTGATCACTCATGTCTGTCTTTACTGCTGCCACCATGAATTCCTTACACCTGCTCCACCTCCTGCTCACAGTCCCATTCCTCTGAAGCCCCCTCATCCTCCCCGGGCACCTGAAATCCCCCTCTCCCCTATTGGAATGCCCCTGGGAACCCAACTTGATACTGAGGTTGGTACCCACCTGTCCACCCGGTCTCTCCTACCTGGCCAGGTGCTGCATGCATGTCCGCCTCAACTGCCCTAAGATCTGCCGATCCTTCTTTCTGCACTGCTGCTGTGACTCCCTCCAATGCAACCTTTGCTAAGTTCTTTGAACCAATTTCGCTTTCTCTGCTTGTGCTAGCTGTGCTGTTTCCTTATCCTTTTATTTCAACCATTTACAATGGTAGATAATAATAGACTGAATTTCGGCCCAACTCTTTGCCTCAATCCTCACCATCTTGTCAAGTGCCTTCTGCGCCTCCTTCAGGAGCCCGTCACTTTTCTTGTATGTGATATATATTGGGCCGGATCCTCATCGTCACACATAGTTTGTTGCATAAACGACTGAAGGTCAGGCACGTCTGGATACGCACACCTAACACCACCCATTGCTTGATGTTATTAAAGTGTGCTCCGTCATGACTGTCACCGGCCAATTTTACACCTGGATACCCTTATTTAATCCATATGTCATCATCCTGATTTCACAGGATCAACACAACTACTGGTAAAGCAGTCCCAGCTGTCTGCTATTTGAATGGGTATATCCATTTGCCCGCCATGGCCGTGAGGATGAGGGAGAATTCTCCAGAATCGCTAATTTCCCTTACCTACTGAGTCCCTCGGCAGCTTTGCTGGATTTCTAGGATTTATTCTTTCACCTGGTAAGAGTGTGAGCCTTTTTTCCACTCTTATATGTGTGTTGGCTGTGTGTTGTACATTTTGTGCTCATAGACTATGGAGTCTCACCTACTCCATAGGTATAATATTTTTACTGTGTGTCACACAGCACATTTAGTGCAGTGACACAGGGTTGTCTTTTTAGACTTCCCACTTTAAACTCCATTTTCTGGGACTGACTACTGTCTCCCAGAAGAGGTAAAGTTGCCATTGACTTTACTAGTTTTTTTAAATCTACACACCCAGTACAACCTATTTTCCAATAGAGTGGAAGGGTTAATAGTTATCCCTTTTTGTCTGTTTCTCATGGAACATTATTTCGTTCCCCTTTCTCTAAGATTTGACTGTTGGCAGTGGTATCTACCATTTTTATTTTACCATTTTTATTTTACCGCGAGCTATGAAAATAGCCTCGGTACTGTTGGAGGCTATGGTGGTAGCCTCGAACTTTAATCCGCTGACCCCTTTAATTTTATTTGGTTCTGGTTGGGTTTATTCACCATTTCTTTTTCTAAAGGTCTTTCTCGTGTTTTACTCTGTGCCCCAAACCAGGTTTGGTTCCTTTGTTTGCCATCCTTTGGCGGGCTACTGCACAGAAGCCCTCCATAGGCGCCTGAGTGTCTGGGTGGACAGGATGTGAGGGAGGGTTTTGAGGCCCCCTGCACGGGGTCTCCTTGGAGACCCAAGTCACACTCTAGTTTGATTGGCTAGGTGGCTGTCCTGCCAGGGCAGCCACCCTGCTGTGTAATTGACACCCAGGCTGTGTGAATGGGGGAAAACTGCTTAAAAGCAGGTCTCTGGGACTTGGAAGGCATAGTCGCCACTGTATCGAGAGAGCCAACGAGAAACTGAAGGAAGACGACTGCTGCAAATATTGGACATCCTGATGAAGCCCTGCCGTAGGTCCGAATCGCATGACACTTCGACAACAAAGGAGATCCGCAAGTCTTCTCCACTTGAGCCTGGTGGGACCAACCAGCTAACAAAGGCCTTGGACATCCTCTTCAGCCTGGTCGAATTTGCTGTGCTACAGGAGAGTCCATTTGTGCTTTTAAGGAGCGCACCTTTTATTCAACGCTTTGCTCTGCTGCTGGCTTCTTCCCTGGGCTGTGCAGGACCCTCCAGTCTTCCTTCTTGTCAGTCCGACAGTCACTTCAGGAACCGTTAGCCTGCAGGAACTGCCTGGAACTACCGCCTTAGCTACAGCATTCTTCTTCATTTAAGGTACTGTTCGAATCTGGTCTTTCGTTCCATCCGACCGCGGTGAAAGTGTTTGAAATCTTTTACGTATCCGAAAGCTTGACTTTCTCTACTCTTTTGAATAACTTTTCCTCCGACCAACTTCGTTTTGAACTCTTGGCAAAGAGTTAACCGCAAACTACTGTGAAATGTGTGATCCTCTACAAAGACTCTGAACCATTAATATTAGCCCAGGCCTATTGATTTGAATCCTAGTTGTAGTAAGCCTTTTCTAGATTGCCCTGCCAATCACTTGTTGGTGTTGTTGATTTTTGATAACCTTGTCCTTTCCCTCCCTTTTTAAATTGCTGGAGTGCCATTTTGCTCACACTTCATTTTTGAGCTTAACTTGTCCAGAATTGATTGGGTGTTGGGTAGTGTATTAAGATTGCAATTTTATGCTGCTTAATATTAGTGAACTGTTTTATAAGTGATGGTGTAAACAAATGTATATACTTTTACTCAGAAACCTTGAATCAGTGTTTGTTTGAACCATAGTAATATCTGTCCTTTGTGTAACTTCTGATACTGCTCACTTTACTCTTGAGATACGTATGGCTGTGCAGCCCTCGCTACCACTTTACTGTGTAGTACAGGCTTATACCAAAGGTGAATTTGTGCTTGCACTGGTAGTCTTAATTGTGTGTGGTGTTCCCAAAGGGTACTGCATATGATTCTGCCTAACAGTGAGGGATGGGAGAGTCGTTATGAGGTTCTTATTGGCCATGTGCACCCAAGATATATACTGCACTCTCCCTGGGCCCTTGTGCAGCAATGGGAACTACGCCCCTACCACCTTTCCACCTTTTTTCTTCCCCACCACCAATCTCTTGGACACTGCCATTCGTCCATATCAATTACAAACTTTCTACTCATGGTGATATTGCAAGTGGCTGCTCTGCTTCATCCAGTTCGTCCATCATATCACACTCCTCTCCCCCTTTGTGTGTATAGTCATAATCTTCCTCAGACCTTTCCGTTTCATAATCCACCCACCCTTCTCGCCTCCTTCTATTTTCACGTTCTTTTACTATATGCACATCTTTGATAGCTGTACTATCTATTGGAAATAAAATATTCCCTGCTCTCCATTCATTCAGCCCAAAAGGCGCCTGTTGTGTCTCTCGCTGTTATAATTTTATTCGTGCTAATTCGCTTTCCTCCTTCCTGTATGCATCTACCAACTCTTTCTGTGGTTTTGCATCATCTCCCGTGGGTTTGGGGAGATTCTGATAATTCACTGATTAAGTGGCGGGCGTATCGTAGTAGGCAATGGGGCATACATAGGATTTATATATCTTGATGCAGAACACATGGGAAAGCATCCTAGTGGTGGACACCTGCCTGTTTCCATAGGGATTGCAGGTGCACTTGGAACAGTAATCGTGGTAGTAAGCATACTGCACGTGGCAGTCGCCTCACATACTGTTCTAGAATGATCGGTGAGGCAATCCTCTAAGTCTTCCACCATTTTCCACAACTCCAATACCTCCTTTCTGTTTTTTTTATTTCTTTCCCGTATATTTGGGTGTTAAAAACCTATACATGTGACAAAGAATCTCTCTATCATTTGTGCCCTGGTCCGTTGTTTCTGGGTACAATTCCCTATCATATTTAAGAATCCTATCTCGATATAGTGGAAGGGCAATACACAAATAATCCAACTGAGTTGTTGATTCCATAATTACTACTTCTTTCTCATCAATACTTTTAAAGTATTACCAATACCCTTGTTCGACCCCAGAAAACCCACACCCTTTCCCTGTACTCCCTTCTTACACCTCACATGTAACTTTCTTGACCATACACACAAATACCCACAGACCTTTCACCTTACCCACGCCACACCTCAATCAGCTCTGCTTTATTCAATACTAAACACATCACACAAAAAGAAAAACTCACTGACAATAAAATCACAACAATGTTCTAGTTTTTTGTCCCAACACACCCACTATATCGGGTGAGGAGATCCCAGGCCATGAAGGCATCTACCACAACTACTTTTTCATTCCCATGCCCTCCTTAAATACTGGATGGAGAGATCCCACGCTCACTAAATATACAGCGCTGTCTTCTACCTCTATTACCTAAAGAAAGGATCCCGTTACTCCACAAATCATGATATAAAAGACCTCCATAAAAGAAATAGATACAACACCACGTGATTTCCTATTTCATCAATCCAGACTCTCCTCTCCATACATATATTCCCACTCTCCAATACTCACACACTCTCTTCATATCCCAATTATGTTTCTCCAAAAGGGGGCACACTTACGTCTACGTGTTCACCGGAAGTCCTCTGTCACAGGATCCCGTGAACGGCCTGCAAAATCCAGGGACAGTGCTCGCCCCAAAGAACAGACAGCTTTTCTGATAAAACAGCTACTGTTAACCCCTCAAAGATGGTGCACAATGGGGACTAGGTGCTGCAGTTGGGCACGGCCCCACTCTATGTGCTGCCAGGAATCCCCTGTCTTCGCGGGGGTCACTGGGATCACGTCGGGTTCACCAAAAATATGGGGAATTCCCAATGATAAGACCAAAAAAATACAACTCGCTAGGGAAAAAGACTAGGTGCACCCGCTTTTGAGAAAGGCAAGAGTTTGTTTTTGTATACGAAAAGGAAAATGCAACAGGCTATTATGAATCCACTGCCACAGACGGCCTTTATCCAAGATTCAAGTTATAAACACACAAATCGTCATTCATTACACAATTGGTATGCAGTGTTACTCCCCCACCCTCATTGGCTACTGCCTATTTACATGCTAATGATTACGTATAGCCCATTTTCCAATTTGTCCCATGTCTGCAAAGCAATTGTTTAACATCAATTGGCACTACCCTACCTTTTATCCTGACCAGTTGACATACACCTGGCTAGCAATATGAACTTGGTGGGACTCTTTGAATTCAGACAGGTCCTTGCGAACAAAGCAGCCCTTTTCTCATCCCAGACATGCCGGCGCCCCGATCATGCCCTCCCCACTCTATCGGCACAACACGCAGATCATCTCATTCTCTGTTTTCCCTTTTATCAGTTCCCCTTCCCGAAGAGCAAACTTAATTTCCCGGATGGGTGTGTCCCAATAATCAATCCAGTTCACAAAGGATTTTGTAAGAACTGGATGGGGGTGTCTGTACTTCTGCTCTCTATATGGTAGAGGAGAGGCACAGAGGACCCCAGCCAAGATTCTCTATTATTGGTACGTGGTCAAGCAATCAAGGCCTAGCTTCTCAGGAGGTGATGCAGGCTGGTTCGTAGGTACAGTGTAGACCCCAAGCCCTCACAAAGGAATGTCCACACACTGTATTACTGAAACACAGTCTTTATATAATTAATATTCAAAGGTATGTACACTATCACAATAACTCGCTTTGTACTCAGAAATCAACAGTGGTAAATATATACAATTCTAAAGTGTTACCACCAATATTATCAGATCTCATTAAAGTGCATCAACTATACTGTTAGAATGTCACACAGATCAATAACAAGGAAACCAGCACTAGATATGGGAAGGAAAGCAAGGTGGTTGAAACAATAGGCAGAATACTGGCCCTGTTACCTAGACACAGTTCTGAGTGGAGATCCCCCCACCTGGGCAACCTGTAAAATAAAGATATAGCACAAGCCCAGTCCATAGATTGATCAATAGTCTTTTCTCTCCTATAATGTTTCTACACCCCCAATGTACCTGGTGGAGCAGAGTTCTTCGAAGAAGCGTTGATGGATCCTTCTTGAGTGACTCCCTTTAAAGCAGGAGTTACGGATCGTCGAGGCGTCGAAGAAGGTGAACTGGGCGTCGACGGCATTGAGGGAAAGTTCGAGGGTGCCGAGGCCACGGCGTCGATCCAGGCGGTGCTCATCGGTGACGTCCTGCAAGGATGAGGTGTGCGGGGCACCTCGGCGATTGATTGTTCAGGACCGCAAAGTGTTTCTGAAGAACTGCGGCCCGACAAGGGCGTCGAGTCGTCGAAGTCTTTGTGGTCTCTGGGTGGCGGGAAACCCACCGGCGGATTCTCCTCGGCGCGTCGGCATCCTCGAATTTCTCCGGCGGGAGTAAGTGGTCGTCGGTGCAGACAAGGGAGTCCTTCAATTCAACAGTCTTATGCAAAGGAGCGGGTGGCTCCGGTCGTCGGCGGCACGGCGTCAGTTGGTCCCCGCGTCTGGGCAACACAACTTCAACGGGCCTCCAGTGGTTACACAAACCTGCAAACCCTGGTCGACGGCGGCGATGTCCAGGTGCTTCACTTCGGTCTCCTCGGCGGTCCCCTTCTCCGGTCAGCAGCCTTTCGAAGGTCTGACTCCCAGGGACCTTCGGCAAAGGTTAGCAGTGCTCGATGGTCCCTCGGAGCACAGGAAGAGGGCGCCTTACCAGGTCCTCTCTCGGATCAGTCCTTGACGAATTCGGCAGCTTTCAGATCGGGTCGAAGCAAATGCAGCAGCAAGTCTTCGTCTTCCAGCTGGACGTTGAGGATCAGCAGTTCCAGTTACTCTTCAAGTGTAGACACAGCTTCTGAACAATTTCCAGTGGTGAGAGGTCCCCAGATATACTATTCTGTCTCTCATCTACACTGCTGGGTCACACTCAGCAACCAATCATACAGAAGGGCATTCATGCAGTCAGTCAGCCAATCAGGCACACAGTGCATTCAGGCCATTCTCCTCCCTCTCAGACACTCACAACAAGGAATGTGGATTGGGACAAGTACCCAGCCATTCAACACTACACACTGCATTCAGGCAGTTTCGGGCATGGCTGTCTCAGTCTTTGTCTCTCATACCAGAAACCAGACAGCCACAACAAGAAGTGTATATTGGTCACACGCTCCATTCACCCAGGTCCCACCCACAGGGAGTACCCACAACACAGTCACTGGGAAGGCTCCAGCCAGTCTGGCCTGGACTTCACAACAACACCATATATGGAACGTCCACCCAACAGCCATTCAAGGGGAAGGGACAGAGTCAGGGCTTTCCAGGACTTTGGGAAAACAAGGTAACAGGCAATAGAAAGCAAGAGGCCACACGGGCCATCTTGTTTCCTATCAGAAATCAACTGATTCCAATGGCAGGGCCTGGGTATCCCAAAATGGAAGATACTCAGAGCACCTGTCAAATTCAGCATGGAGCTGCCACCAGCCCCCTGCTCTGTGGGCCACCCACAGGTGCCCAAAAACATACACTAGAGGCAGAGAGTTGTACCCCCACCCATGGGTGCCATAAAGGTATCCCATGGGTCTGTACACCAAACCAAAAACAGGAAGAGCTGCACTGCCAGGAGTCCCACATGGACTCCTGGGCAGAAAACAATACAAAACACAAATGAAAAAAGACTACAGGACAAGGACAGGGAGGCCCTGTCCCACCAATGCATTTCCAGCATCACAGATTTAGAGCCTATTTCTTAGCAAATCTGGTAGTTCAAATAGAGTAACCATTGTTCTGGGGGGTGGTAGTACCCTAAATCTTAGTTCATGTGTTGGCATCTCAAGACCTCTGCCTTCTCTGCAAGGAATACAACCTTGGTGCTAGGACGCAGCCCTTCACGTTGAAGAGGGATGGTGATGTCTACCACCACCCTCACTCCTTCTAAATTCATGACAATGAAGAAGGCCAGAAAACACTGTAATAACCAATTCTATTTTGGATGAATTCCCAATGGACCCATGATTGACAAGTATGTTGAGAGGTATGCAGCCAGCCATTCCGACCAAGGGACATATAGATCTATCCATGCGTGGATGAAGAGCCACAGGCTATGATTAGAGACACCTGTATGGACAGCTTGGACTAAACACCAAGAAGCCATGTTGCTGACATTGTTAGAGACACCACAACATACACACACTTGAATACATGAAGAACATGAGCGTACAGTTCTATAGTTAGAGGACAGATACATATATATATACTGTCATTGCTTTTATTATTTTTGCCATTAGCCAAATGCAGGAACACAGAAACTGCAAGGTGCAAGATATCCTGAGCAAAAGCTTGCAGATGCTTACAGACGAATAACCCTATGGAACTGCAGGAGCACCTATGGGACCTGACAGAGCAAAGTGTGACCAACCTATGGAAATATAGCATAGCATGGACACTGTAGAAACCACATTATAAGGTTTAGGAAAATTACAGCAGGCCTCAGGCGACTGAGCAAGATATGAGCTGAGCTGATTTAGGCTGTACAGAGAGTAAGATGTGCGAGACAGTACCCGCAGCCAAGGTCAAGAGATACGGATGACATACCAATCCCCAGATGACAAAGGGATCTGCTGCAGAAAATACAAATGAATCCTCATAATTCAGAGCTGCACAGCTCAAATGTGTGGTCTCTGAATGCATGACGTGGCCGAAGCTGACAATGGACAGCGATGGGCGGTAGGAAACGAGAGCCGGTCCCAGGCTGCCAGGCACAGACTGTATGCAACACTATGCAACAAGTGTTGCCGGTCAGGAGAGCACTCTCATAACACAAGGTGGTGCACACAAGTTACAATACAGAGACATAACCCTTCTCATCACCTTGAAGAGGTACACAGTGAGCTGAGAACCTTTGCGGATGCCAGGCCTGGGGACGTCAGCTCTAGCCAATCACAGTTGAGTACCCTAGGGATGGAGAGTAACGGGCAAGAACCAATGATAAATCCACAACACTACAGCAAGTAGTTAGTGACGTGGGGATAGAACAGGCCAGCCACCTGACATACAAGGGCCAGTAGAATAACATCTGTAATTTCCTATATAGGGAGCAGAATACTCAATACCCAATCACTTGGCACAATAGGTTTTCTGGAGAGGGGCCCAAGTTGTGACGAAGTGCTGACGCCATTTGGAAGTAAAACCAGCCTGCGACCTGAGGACGAGCAAGATGTGCATGAAGATTTCCTGTTCCTCTGCTGATTCCGGTTGGTTTTGTCTGTAATAAACCGCAGTTTAAACTTGCCATTGATTGAGCTCTCTATGTATGCTGTGGGAGGGTGTTGGGTCCTCCAAGTCTGCAGACTTCCAGTGTCCCTCTAGCATACCTGGGGGTCCATCCCCAAAAACGTCTTCGGATGCGCACATTCGTACCTAATTCTTTCAAATGCATGTCTAATGTGGGGGCATATTTGCCAGACCTGGGAATCCAGAAACACTAATAAGAGGTGAAGCAAGACCTTGTTGTTCTGTGTTATTTGGGAGAACAGGGCTTGCAAGGATTAAGGCCTACTCATAAATGTGATGTTAGTTTATACTTTGTCTGTCGTGTATATGAGCTTACTATATCTTACATGAGTACACTGCAACATTGCTGATTAACTTACCCTTTATGGATTTCTACTCCCACCACTTATCCTTACCCATAACACATCCCTCTCCCTCCTACACCGTCCCATGTTCATTTCCATATTCTAATATATTTTCTGCAATCTAAATCTTCTTGGTGGGGCGGGGGTCTGGACGTGCATACCAACACTTCCGGGAAAGGAATTAGGACTCATGGCTCGGGTAATGTAGGACTCCAGCAGCCATGTCCACCTTCCTCCACCCGCATGCTTTCTTGCCTGATTCCTTATCTGTCAACTCTCAGCTCCCTTTCTTAAAAGGCCAGATATGGTGTAATGGTGAAATAGAGGCAGGAGACCCAAGCTCTAACCCTGGCTTTCCCACATCAGTAATTTGTGTGATCTGGGAAAGCCGAGATGCGCCCTGTGCCTAGAAATCCGCTTTGCACACCTAGTTTACGCTGTATAGGACAGTTGGGCATGTTCAAAATAGTCATTCGTCACTGTGGGTGACACAGACACCCCATCTTTTGCGGTCGACTGAAGTTATCAGTTAAGCGGCACTGGTTTTTTATTTTTAAATTGGAGCTCAGGTTATAGATACTGATTTGTAAATTTTCCGTTTTTTCCTACTTCACTGTAAACCCAAAAGTTAATGTTTTCCAGTACTTATGGGTCTGCAAATATTCACTAAGGGAGCAGCCATGTTGGAGACATGATAAATAATGGGCCAGCATCCTCACGTGGCTTAGTGAACTGCTGAAGGATCCAATAAGACAAATAAAAACACGCTCTAAAACATTGGCTCCAAACTGACGAAAATGAATAACCACAACTCAATAGTCTGAAAGAAACCAGCAATAAATTAGAATATCATGATAGTGAGCTCCAAATGACTAAGGCCCACGCATTGAAGTCTCCTGCAAGTGCAAATGTCCTCATCTGTTAGACTGCACAACCAAGACAGCAAGCACACTCACCAGTCACTACCTTCCTATTCTTGCAATCCCTCGCTCCTCTGATCAGCTGATGAATACTGGACTGGCTCCTTCTTCTGATGGCTGATGCAAACTGGTACGAACGATGTTCCGCTGGTGTAAAGAGGTACATTGGGAACAGATCACTCAGTGATGAAAGTCACACAGCACTTGACATTTGACAGTACTTCTGATTGGGAGAAAATACCTTAAACAAGTCCTTATTGGATAACATCCGTGTCGTACAACTGAAATTAACATTTAGTGCATTGAAATTTGTATGGCAAAGAATTTCCAGTTGTCATACCATCCACGAAGACTGCTTCTTGGAACCCCTTTCTTTACTGTAGCAATGGTGTTGGTAATATGTTGGTGGCTTACACCACCAAAAAGTGCCAAGACAAAAATTGTGAGTAGGATATTTCTCTGAAGGTGAGTTGTAGAGAGATATGGTTAGAGAGATATGGTATGGCTGACTCTGACCTGCTTCACATTTGTCCTCACTGCCCCAAGCGAAGATACAGAGGAGAAACCCCTAGGTTCTGTGAGCTCTGGTGTGGGGGGTTGCTTCAACCACAAACAAAACCCTTAAGGGTCCCTTTTACATGGATCCTCCCGACTGCGGTCAGGCGCTACCAGACGGGGATTCTTTCTTGCAGTTGTCACCATTAAGAGTTCTCCAACTCAGCACTTAAGTGATTGTAGAGGATCCCTCAGTTTAATGCAGGAATCTGAACCTGTGATAGTTTATAACCAAATTAATAGGGGAAGCTTACCTGAGATTGACACAACAGAGTAATAATACAGCAGTAATGTTGCTATCATTTGGAAAACATGTGGAAAAGGCAAGATACCATGGTCTATCAGCACTTTCTGAACTAGGAAGCCATGATTTTGTTTGTATTTACTGCAGGTTTTTTTCAGGAAAAGGTTTGCAATGCAGATCAAACTGGCCCTATACTGTCTACACTTTTCAAAGAATATCTGGCTAAATTTTGATCCCTCCACTCAACCCCAATTCAATACCTCTGGAGCCCACTTCCATTCCCCAGTTATAGCTCCATCCCATCCTGGCACTTTCTGCTATCTCCTCACTCACACTGTAATCGGATGGGTGTGTCGCCTATGCACAGTGCTCTATTACTTCCCATCTAGGTGTGTGCTTTATAAATCCTGTATATGTGCTTACTACATTTTAGATGAATGAAAAGTGAATTCACCCAATAAGTACATTTCATATGTGTTACAAGATAGTTATATAGAGTTATGTTTGTCAGTCAGTATTAGTTTATTATGGAATAAAAACATTGAAAAAATACATTTACATCATAAAAACATTATTATAGAGTCAAATACAAATTCATGGGTAGGGTCATATTAATCATACAATATCCTAAAATAGAAAAAGTCAAATAGTCAAGAAAAATAGTGCCTAATTATACTGTCATAAAACATGTTGTAGGTTAAATTTGATTTAATGGATGATGAGAGAAATGTCATGGTATAGGTCTGTGGAGGTGAACTGATCAGCTCTGGAAAGGGGCTCAGATACCTAGGACTAACCAATCTGTTCAAGTTTTTTTGTTGATTCGAAGCATATAGATTTGAAAAATTGCTGATTGGTGCTGGAAGGATTGATTGCTAGCAAATAGGCATGTGAAGGCTTGAAGAAGTTTGAGAGTAGATGCTAATTGAGCTGTGTCAGTACATTACTGGATGTTAGCTACATATTTATTTCTGCTGTACTCTTAGTACATCCTGAAAATTGAGCTATTGCTTAGTCCAGACTTGATGCACAGCAGTCTGGTTGTAGAAAGGGAATAGGAACCGGTCAGAATGAGTTTATATAACATCTTTACAAGAGCAAGCAAGGTGTTCCTAAACATTGCTTTATATAGTCTTTGTTGGTTTATCCATGGTGTTTGATCGTGTTAGCAGGTCAAAATAATGGCAGAAATTACACTCTTGGAATCCGCCCAACTCCATTTTAGATATTTTAATTAACTTGCATGCCAACACATCTTTACAGATTAGATTCCTTAGGCCATATGTATACCCAAGTAAAGACTGAATAAGTGTTATGACAGGATTACGATTTGGCTCCAACCCTATTCAATCTTTATATTGCCAATTTAAAAAAAAATGTATATGGAAGGTGAATTAATTGCCTCCCAAATTGGGCTACATTCCTATAAAATGACTGGCGTACACAGATGGCTTTGTTTAATTTGATAAAAACGTCCATTGGATTGCAGCGAATGTTAAATGTACTGCAAGAATATATGGTATCTAATAACCTTTGTATTCATATATGGAAGACACAAATAATAACTATCTCCAATAAGGGGAAAAGTAATTCATTTTCCTGGTATGTTGAATGGGATAAGTTAGAGATTTTATGGACTACACTTATTTGGGTGTTCTTATTTGATCAAACATTGATGTATCTAAGATTCGTAATCATAGAGCCATTATTTTAGTGGCCTAAGTGATCAAATTGAACAGGGTATATGGTTGTTTTTCTTTCCACCAGGTACTAAGCATTTTTAAATCTAAAGTGATGTCTTCCTTATTTTACGGAGCATACTTTACTCCTACTAATCACTGATATAGCTGCCACAGGACTGAGGGTTTGCTATTGTGTAGGTTAATATCCTTGCCTAAGATTGTTCCCTGCTCAGTTCTCAGGTATGAACTCAGGCTCACTTCTGAAGAGCTCATAATTAAATGGTGCAAACTATCTTTGTGTTGCAAGATTTCAGCCTGCCCCTCTAAATCACTGTTTCCAGATTTGAGGCTGGCATTACAACAAAAATAATGTGATGAGTTTTTAAAGGTATTGAATGCCTCAGAAGATAAACCATTAGGAGGTCGGGAGAGCTATCTGGAATGCCAATTGGTGCGAAACATGTAACTCCTTGACATGTTATATACTATTTAGGGATTTATGTTCTGGTGAGAAGAAAATAGATCTTCTACCGCTGAGCTAGATAAAAAAATCATCTTCTAATGCAATCAAAAATTATTTTGTATACACTTTATTTATTTATTGAACATTTATAAGGTGCACTATAAAGACAAAAGGTGGAGCGTAACGGGAGAAAAACAAAATCAACAGTCGTCCTAGTCCTTATGACATTCAGATCGTGAAAGTGTAGTAACAAGAAGTGCAGGGAGGGTGGGAGGGGAGTGGTGGGGGAGGAGACGGAGGGTAAGTGAATGATATGGGAAGGGGGCATGAAGGCAGGGGGAGGGGAAGAAGGAAGTTACCCAAGGGCTCGGAAAGTACTGGGGGGGCAGGTGTAGCGTAGTACGTGATCGTTGGAAGCATGTGCAAGCCTCGTTCCGGCTCGCGCATGCGCATATTGAATAAAGGAGGTCCCGGTCGCCAGTTGCCGCCAGGACCCTGTACCAGCAACACGCATCCCATGTCTCTCTGCAGTGTGCATGCGTATGCTTGTGTGCGTGCGTGCGGGAGACCCGGGGGTCACACGCCACCTGTAACACTGGCGACGGGGTACCGTGGCAGAGGGGAACGTGACATTGCTCTGGCTGTTTTGATGTCAGAGAAAGTGTTTGTCTCCCATGCAGTGACGGACCTACGCAGTTGGCTGGCGGCCATCTTGGGAGCACGCGGATCACAGCGGTTGCGGCTCACATGGGTGCTGATCAAAATTCCATTTTTGTACACTCCATGGCCCTTTCAGAATAAAGGGCCATGGTTATTGACACTAGAAAGGCAGAAGGCAGAAGGCATCACCTGCTACAGCTGCAGGCCCAATCCATCATCATCCTGTGCCATCTGTTCCTGGGCACCTCTCCCATCCAAGATAAGGTTAGTGGTCAACACTTCTGGGGCTGATCCTGCTGATACACCCCCACCTCAGCCACCACCATGGGTGAGGAGAAAGGTGAGGATGGGGCCCCCATGCCAGTCCCACGCAGGATGCATAGCACCTTGGCAACCATGCCTGAATTCGATACTTCGGGCCCACCGTCCAAACTGGTGTACTCAGCTGGCATGGAGGTCCACAGGATTTTTGACTCGCTCAACCTTCAGGTGGTCACCTATGATGCGGTGAAACAGGCCCTCCAGAACCATTTCCTTCCCATGGCAAATGTCGACTTCGACAGATTTGTGATGTGTGCGGAGAAGCAGCAAAGGGAGGAGTCCTTGGACCAGTTCTGTGCAAGGTTGAGGCACCTCGCAAGCACCTGCAGGTGGGTGAATGAGGAGGAGATGGTGCGGAACCAGTTGATACAGGGGTGCAGCTCCAGGAAACTGCGGAGGCAGGTTCTTAGGGAGCCAGGCCTGACATTGGCACAAATCCTGGACACTGGGCGTGCATATGAACTGGCGGAGTCTAGAGGCGCAAAGATGGACGTGGCAATGCATCCAGGGAAAAGCAATGATGCCTTTTCCATTGGACGCTCTGCCCCAGGAAGGACGCGCTGGGGCCCTAAAAGGGCGGACAGTCCCTCCACGTCTGGAAACCTGCAGTCCTGTCCTTACTGTCCTTACTGTGGGTACGACCTGCCACATGCTGGGGAGTGCCCTGCAAAGACCAGGGTCTGCGGAAGGTGTAGCACGCCAGGACACTATGTGAGAGTGTGTAGGGCCACAACCCAAGTAGCTGCATCTAGGGGGCCGGCAACGTAGAGCAGGGGTAACCCCAGACGCTTTAAAAGTTTGTCGACGATCGAGCAGGGTGTGCAGGATTTGGACATTTCCGAGGAAGAGGAAGATGAGGAGGAGGTCTTTTTCATCTCAAGCATTGCCACTGGGACGAAGCAGAGCAGGCAACCAACATGCACTGTGAACATTGGCGATGTTCCCACTCCTGTCTTGATCGACACAGGAGCGTTGGTCTGCGTCCTAGCAGCTGTACACTCAGAGGTCCTCCCAAGTTGGAAGAGTCCAAGGCTCGGATATACTCCTTTGGGGGGGGACAGTCTTCATGGCCCCAGTGTTGCACGGGCTGAACAAGATCAAGGCCAGGTTTTTTGTGACTCATGTAAGCCCGCATTTCCTGCTGAGCTGCTCTGCCTCCGAAGCCCTAGACATCGTACATTTCACGCTGGCAGTGTACCTTGCAGACATTAATCGCCTGCTGCATCGGTTCGAAAGCATCTTTCAGGGCTTGGGCAAGTTGAAAGGTGACCCTATTATGCTTCACATAGATGGGTCTGTGAGGCCGACAGCCCTCAAGCACCGAAGAATTCCATTCGATCTGAGGGCGCAGGTGGAAAAGTAACTCCAATCGCTCATTGACTTGGACATTATCGAGAGGTTTGAGGGCCCAACTCCGTGGGTCTCCCCCATAGTGGTGGCACCAAAGCCCAAGCAACCAGGGGCTGTCCGCATCTGTATGGACATGAGACTGCCGAATGCCGCCATTAAGAGGGAACGGCACCTCACGCCTACGCTGAATGACATAGTGGGCGAGCTGCAGGGGGCAAAAGTATTTTCCAAGCTCGATCTGAGATCCGGTATCACCAGCTGGAACTCCACCCAGAGTCACGTTACATAACGACATTTACTACCCACGAAGGGCTTTATCAGTTTAAAAGGCTTAGCTTTGGTGTCTCGTCAGCGGCGGAAGTTTTCCAGAACGTCATCCGTGGAGCCCTGGCGGGACTAAAAGGGGTCATCAAGATGTCGGATGACATTCTGGTCTTTTCCCAGTCGGAAGCTGAACACCTGAAGAGGCTGGAACGAGCATTGGAAAGACTCAAGAGCCTAGGACTGACACTGCACCGAAAGAAATGTGAGTTCCTCAAGCACTGAATAGAATTCTTCGGGTTTGTGTTCCATGCAGGAGGCATATCGCCCGACCCGGAGAAGGTGAGAGACATACGTGAGGCGCCCCCCCCCCCAGAGTCACCGGCTGAGATACGAAGCTTTCTTGGCATGGTGAACTATTGCAGGTGGTTAATTCGCGATTTGGCATCACTGTCAGAGACCTTGCATGCACTCACTAGGAATGATGTTGCATGGGCATGGATATCCAAGGAACAAAGGGCATTCGCACTGTCGGGTAGGAAACCATGGCATACTTCAGCCCGGACAGGAAGTCAGAGATAGTCGTTGATGCCAGCCCGGTTGGGCTGGGTGCAGTGCTAATGCAGGCAGACTCACATGGACTCATGTGCCCGATAGGGTATGCCAGCAAGGCGCTCGCGGAAACAGACAAAAGGTACTCGCAGATTGAGCGGGAGGCCCTGGTCATTCTGTGGGGCTGCAAACACTTAAGGCTATACATATTGGGGAAACCTGTTGTGGTGATAACCAATCACAAACCACGCATTCTGATCATGGCGGGCGCCTCCTCCAAGCCACCTCCACGCATTGAACGGTGGATGCTGTCGCTGATTGAGTACGGTGTCAAATTACAATATCACCCGGGCACTCACTGTTAGGCAGAAACCTTTGCAGTTCCCTCTGGGACCACTGCAAAAAGTTTAAGACTACAGGAGTTAGCAGTAAACCCAATTGGTAGCAGTCTGCACCACCCAGATTTACCTGGTAGCTGTGGCTGAGAAGTCAGACTTCTCTCAAGACGAGTTAGGCAGTATTTGGAGTATACAAGATAGGGCAATTTACACAGTAGAACAAGCAGACACGGATCAGAGCTTGGGTGTAAAGATATATAATTATTTATTTAAAAACACATCTATGAAAAACACACTGGCACTAATATGGCAAACAACTTCAATCACAGTTACTATAAGTATCTATCAATCCCATAACAATATTTCGACAAGTCTAGGTTCCAAGACACCACTTATTTGTAGACAGAGGTGAGTGCTTAACCTAGATGGCACTCTAGTATTCGTTAGGAAGGGAGAGAAAAAGGCAGGGTATGAAACCAACTCAGTACCAACACTTTTACGAAGCAAATGCAAGGCAAGCAAGGCAGGGTCTACTGTAGATCACAAAGTTCAGAGGCCAGGCCCACTCAGAGAGAGGCAAGGCGGTATGTCCCAAAAACACCACAGTGGAAATGCACTTCAAGTCTTTGTAGCAAAATGTCACAGAAAGGTTGGACCAGTTTTAGAACGAAAGTTAAGAAAGTCTGGAGGCGACCCAGTGGAAAGGTAAGGATTTAAGACACCTCACGCTAACCGGCTCAAGGGAAGCCAGCCGGACACAGTACCTTGAAAGTGAAGAGACAGCTCCGGCGGGGGCAGTTGTTCCTGGTGGTGGATGCAAGTCAGGGCTTTGCCAGAAGAAGAGATGATCTCGTCGTAGAGGAAAGTTGAAGATCGTTGCACCACCAGGGAAGAGAGCAGCCGCGGAGTGCTCAGTCACAAGGCACCACCTTTTGGTTGCGGTACAGTGGTTAGTGGCTATCCAGTTGCCGGGCTGCTCAGCACGAGCAATTCGACCACTAGACATCCTGGAAGCGAAGAAAAAGCAAGGGACTGGTTGTTCCCACCAGTCAAGGGAAGAAGACTCTCCAGCAGGGAGATCTCCTCTGTCGTTGGGAAGTGGTGAGTCGGTTCAGCAGGGCTCCACCGGAGGTGTCGTCGTTGCAGGTCGGCTCAGCTTTACCCTCGTCGGATTCTTAAGTCCTGTGGCGACTTCTGAAGTTCCAGTCCCCAAAGCACTGCTTTTATGCAGAAAACCCCCATTCATTCAGCCTAGCTGTCAATCAAACATGCTAAGTGGTGAGCGGGGCGGCTCACCACTTGGGCCAATCACACTAGAGTGCGACTTGAGTTGGCAAGGCAACTCAGTCCAGGGTGCCTAAACCCCCTCCCACACTCCCTGTGGTACCCAGACAGAATGGCACCACTCTGGAGGGTTTTCTGTGCAGAAGCCCGCCAAAAGTGGAACAAAGGGCTCAACCTTTGGTTTGGAGTTACAGAGGCGAACACATACACCATTTTAAAAACCGAGTTCTGGCAGAAAATACCAACCGGTGAATTTATATTAATTTAATAAACCGGAGGTATGACCGAGGCTACATAGAAAAGGTATTAGCCTCGAACAATGGGAAAATCCCATAGGAATATATTCGCGGTCGAATATAAAAAGTAGTATCCACTGCCACCAGCCAAAACTCGACGAGGGGGGACGGGACAGTGCCCCCTCGAACAACAGACCCAGGGGTAATTGAATTACCCCTACCGGTACGTCCACAATAGGATGGTTTGTACTGGTTCTGTTAGTAAATTTAGGTCTAGTAAAGCCAATGGTGACTTTACATGCCCTGGGAGACAGGAGTCAGTCTCAGGGTATGGAGTCTATGGTGGGGGTCACCTAGGACACCCAAGTGTTACGGCACGGACGGTGCGTTGTAACACACATAGCAAAACACATGAGACCCTATGGAGTAAAAGACCCCATAGCCCATAGAACACATTAACATTCAAAGAAATACCACAATCATGTCCAAGAGTGGGAGGAAAAGAGTCTCACTCTTGGCAGGATGAAAAAAACAAACTCCAGAAATCCAGCAAAGCTGCTGGGGGACTCACTAGGTTAGGAAATTCAGCCTAAACAGAGAATTCTCCCCAACACCCACAACCCAGCAGACTACCTGTCCAGACATCCAGGGACCGGGCACCCCCGAGACTCTGCTGAAGTGGTTGACTGCATTGAGATGGTACACAATGTCGTGGAGGCGGCCCTGCCAGTGGCCCTGGCACGCCAGGATATTGCGGACGCTTCGAGAGAAGAAGAAATCTTCCTGGTCATCAAGGAGGTGATGGACAGTGGGGAGTGGAGAGAAGTCCTCATCAACAATGCCAAACGGGCGGCCGGAGCTCAAAAGGAGCTCCAAGCACTGTGGAAGGTGCGTAACGAGCTCTCAGTAAATGAGGATGGCCTTCTGTTACTAGGCCGTCAGATTGTCATCCCGTGAGCCTTGGTGACCAAGGTGCTACATCTGGCGCACAAGGGACATCAAGGAGCCGCCAAGACTAAGGCGCGCCTAAGACTGAAGGTGTGGTTCCCTGACCTGGAGCAAAGGGTGGACGTGCATTCCGTGCCAGGCGGCGAGTCCGGCGGAGAGAGGACCGCCAATCAGAGCCTTGGAGAGGAGTGAGCAGCCGTCGGGCACTGTGCACGTTGACTTTGACTCCATGGCTCGAGGCTTGTACTTTCTGATGGTTTCTGATGGTTGTGGACCAATGGTCCCGGTACCCTGAGGTGGAGCTAGTAGAGTTGACAGCCAGTGACCACACCATCTTGGCACTCGAGAAGATGTTTGCCACCTACGGGTTCCCTACGGAGCTATGCTCTGACAATGGCCCACCGTTCCAGGGGCATCAGTTCGCCAGATACTTAGAGGAGAGGGGCATCAAACACTGAAGGGTCACCCCGCTCTGGCCCAGAGCGAACGGTGAGGCCGAGCGCTTCATGCGAACACTCAACAAGATCTTCAGAATCTCGTTGGATGGAGGAGGGGAACTGTATCAGAACCTCTTTGAATTCCTTCGGGAGTATTGGAGAACCCATCATCAGTCCACTGGGGTCGCGCCAGCCGAGGCACTATTCAACTGCTGCCCCAGAGGACTGCTGCCTGAGGTAGAGGGGCACTACCCAGGGGTGATTGACAACAACCGCGTGCGCCTGGAGCGAAGGGTCAAGAATGAGCGGGAAAGTACATGTCGGAACTTGCAGGAAAAGACTATCGAAGTGGGGGACACCGTACTGGCCCAGAACAGGTGTCCAGAAGGGGAGCTATCCCTCACGTATGAGGCCCAGCCACTAGGAGTGACCCATGTCAAGGGGTCAATGGGCATGGCGGCCAATGAGAGGGGGACAATCACGAGAAACATATCCTACTTCAAGAGGATCAAGGCCTGCCCACCGGAGGCGCCACCAAGAGCGCCGCAAGAAGCGTCCTCCTCAGGACCCCTTCCGGCGACACCGTCGGCAGATGAAGGTCCTCCAGAGGTCCCGGGGACACTGAGACCACCTCGAGAGGAGGGCAGAAGGTACCCGAGCCGGGAGGGGCAACAACCGGCGAGGTTCCAAGACTTCATCATGGACCCGGTCTCCTAGAGGGTGAAGAACTGTTCCTGTGAACTAAAGTTCTGTTTGTTATGGTTATTGTTTATATGTGTTCATTGTTTGGGGAAAAAGGAGGGATGTTGCGTAGTACGTGATCGTTGGGAGCATGCGCGAGCCTCGTTCCGGCTTGCGCTTGCGCATATTGAATAAAGGAAGTCCCGGTCGCCAGTTGCCGCCGGGACCCATACCAGCAACATGCCTCCCGTGTCTCTCTGCAGTGTGCATGCGTATGCATGTGTGCGTGCGTGCGGGGGACCCGGGGGTCTCACACCATCTGTAACAGCAGGGAGGACAAGTACCCGGGGATGCCAGGGGTGGACCACCGGCTAAGTGAGATGAAGGTGGGGCCCAGATACAGGCGGGAAGTCCAGGCCACCAGGGGGGGCAAGTGCCAGGGGATGCCGGTGGATGACCACCATCTAAGTGTGGAAACAGGGCGGTTGACCAGACGCAGGATGGATGCCTAACCTGCCAGGCAAGTCTGGGAAGAGCAGTGCTGGTTTGGGGGAGTGCTGGTATAGACTGATCAAGAGGGGCCTGGTGCTCTGTAAGCATCATAAAGGGAACCAGGCCGCAAGTCTGAGCGGCAGGGGGCATTAGCAAAGGAGGGCGAGAAGGAAAGGATTGGTCAGGAGGGCCTGGTAGTCTGTATGGCTCATGAGAGACCAGACCTCCAGTCGAAGAGGGAGGGGGGATTAGCAAGGGAGGGCGAGAGGGAAGGAGGGAGAGAAGAGCAGGGTCTTGAGAAGCTTCCAGAACTTAAGGTAGACTGGCTCAAGTCTGAGAGGGCCAGGGAGGCCATTGCAGAAGGAGGCACCTGCTGAATCGAGAAATATACCCTCCACTCTCTGCTTGGAAAAATGTCTGATCTGCAGAGAGTTGGAGCTAGAGGACTGAAGGGCTCTAGCAGGAAGGTATTTAGGGAGAGAAAGCTGATGTAGCAGGGTCCCAGAGCCCCAGAAAACCTTGTGGATGAATCAGAGTATCTTGAATTTGATCCTTTCAGCCACTGGGAGCCAAAGGAGAGATTTAAGGGCTGGAGAGATGCTTTCCCTGGTGTTGAGGCCAAGGATGAGTCTTGCAGTCCTATTCTGGATTCATTGAAGGGAGCAAAAAGAGGAAAGAGGCAGATTGAGGAAGAAGCTGTTGCAATAGTCCAGCCTGGAGAGAACCAGAGCACTAGAGACATTGAGTTTCTGGGGGAAGGTAAGGAAAGGGAGAATGCCTCTGAGGAGGTAAAGCTGAAAGTGGGCCTTCTTGGCAAGGTCTGCAATGTAAGGGGAGAAGGAAAGAGAGGAGTCAAAGATGTCATCAAGGTTTTTAGCCTCATAAGATCGTGAGGGGAGGGGACCAAAGGAGGGCAGCCAGAGAGTGGGAGGGAAGCAAGGAGCAGGGGTCCCAATGAGAAGGCTCTCAATGTTACTGACATTTAGATAGAGAACATCAGCCATTCACCATGCCTGAATAGCAGTCAGACAGTCTGGAATGAGAGGGGGAGAAGAGGAGGTAGTGCAGGGAAGCTTGAATGAGAGCTGTATGTCATCAGCATAACACTGGAAATGAAGGGAGAAGGAGGAAATCCAGTGGGCCAGAGGGGCAAGGTAGATGTTGAAGAGCCACGGCGATAGGATAGAGCCCTGAGGACGCCCGAGGTAGAGAGTCAGATGGAGTAGAGGAAAGGGCCCAGTTGAGCCTGCGAAGGTTGGTTAAATAGGAAGGAGGTCTAAAAATCCAGTGCCAGTTCCTTAATACCAAGGGTATCATGGAGCCGTTTTATGAGGGTGGCATGATTGATTGTACAAAGGCAGAGGACAAATCAAGGAGGATGAGAACAGAGGAAGAGTGTGAATCAAGGTTTGAGAGCAGGTCTTCATGGGTGTTCAAGAGAGCAGTTTCCATACCTTTGGATGCTCTAAAGCCAGACTGGTGGTCATGGAGCCAGCCAACTGATTCAGTGTGGTGGGTCAATTGGGAGATGACCAACTTCTCCAAGAGTTTGCCCAGGAAGGGGTTAGTGGAGATAGGGCAGTAGTAAGCCGGGCAGGATGGGTTGGCAGACAGCTTTTTCAGGAGAGGGTGCACAACAGAGTGCTTGAGGGATTGTGGGAAGGAGCCAGTGGCAAATGAGTGGTTAGAGAAATCAGCCAAGCAGGAGTGAGAGCAGATGGTGGCCTAAATAGTTCCGGACGAGCAGTGGGCATCTGTTTGGAAACATTCATAGAGTGGACAGCTTTAGAGACCACATCTGATGCCATGGCCTTTCAGGAGTAGAGTATGGGGGAGGGGGAGAGGGGCCCAGGGGAGGCCTGAGAGCAGGTGATGGAGAAGAGAGGGGGTAGTGGAGAGTGAGGATAGGATGTCCTGGGATTTGGTTGATAAATGGGAGGCCACTGCAGTACAGAAGGCATGGGATGGAAGAGGGGAAGTGGAAACTGCAGTAGGATTGGCAAGTTCGTTACAGATCTTGAACAATTAAGCCGTATTGTTGATGGACCCAGAAATGCAAGCCTAAATGTGGGCCCTCTTCTTGGAGCTTATGAAGGGACGGTATTGTCTTTGGAGGAAGCGACAGGACATTTTGTCAGTAGATGTGTTTGAGGCTTGCCACTTCCATTTGGCCATCCTGTATGTGTGCTTCAGGGAGGCAAGGTTGGAGCCATACCATCTGTTAAGCTTGGAGGCAGGCTTATATGGATCCTCATAACAGGGGTAAGGGTGTCTAAGGCGTTGTAGATGGAGAGGTAAAGGTTAGCAAGGACTGAGTCAGTGGGAGAGTCAATGGGAGGGGTAGGCGGAGGGATGAAAGTGCCAGCAAAAGCGGTAACTGACACCTGCTTCATCAGTCGAATGATGGAGAAGGAGACTGGCAGTGTCGAGGAGCAAGTGATGCATTTTCCTGAACACCTACACCCTCACTGCCATCATATTGGAACAGCAGATGGGCTATTTGTGAGACTCCATGTGTTATGCCTATACCTCATCCAGAGTATGAGAGACGATATGCACTCAGATAATCGTATCGAATGTACCCTTGCACTGACAGTGTGAAAGGATGCCGTATGGAAGGATGTCAGCATGCACCATTGGACATTATGGGGTACTGAGCAAAATCTGATGAGAGCAGAGTGTTGCCCTGCCGAAACGATATGAAAATACTTTAGCGTGACGATGTAACTCAAGCAATAAGAGAAACATGTACGAAAAGGTAAAGTAATCATGAATTCAAAAGAAGACAACGTTACTTGCTGACCAATAAGTGTAAATATGCAGTAACGCAAGGTAGAACAGTTGTTGTTAAATGGCACAGGCTCATGTAAATATTCAATTCAACTACCTGAGAAGTCAATCAGGGTTGTAGAGTCAAGAGACGCTAGAAGAATAGCTTTGTGTGCAAAACAAAGAAGAGTCAATGTTGGCATGGGATCAAGGATGTAATTTTGAAGGAATTGCTGCAAAGTGTGAAGGGAGGCAGAAGTATAATCCATGAATGGGACATATTTCTCTTAGATTAAAGAAGAAGAAAAACATCTGCAAGAGCCAAGTATTAGACAATTAAAAGTGTAGAAAGTGTATACAAGTTGAGTGAACAAGTCTCTAGAGGCCAAGAGGAGCAATGACACCCAGTATAATTAAATCAAATAGCACTAAATAAGAGGCTGAAATTGACAGATTTGTGGTCTCTTCACATGTGACTCAGAAGTCAAAAACAAGGGCTATTCATTAAACCTTGGATGAAGATACTGATGTGCTTTCACTCCCATGAATGTCCCAGAACAAAGAACAGACTACAAGGTCAACTACAGACTGCAAACTTCGGCTCATGGCCGATCTGATGAGAGATAATGGACTAATTGGGGAAGTAGGGAGTAATCTGACGTGATCCAAGCATCTGCGTTTCAATTTTCTTAAGTGCTGCTAGTCGAGCCGAAAGTCCACGATTCAGTAGGAATGCCAACCAATCAGTGAGTCTATGATGTAACCTGCTATACAATGTTGCATAGAGAAACATTTTGTACGCTATAATCAGTATTATACATATATAAAGGTAGTTTGAGGGTTGTTTTACAGATGAGACAAAGCCAATGAAGCATTAACCCATATATATTCTCTGAGTAGATATGTTCCCCTAAGCAATCCGTCCCACTAATACGTTTTATTGTTTGACACATAGGATGACATCATAGATGATGCATGCTGGGGTAGAAGAGCCCTGTGTAATCAAGTTTGTGAGTGAGTGTGCAAGCATCCATCCGATGTTTGCCAGTTGATCCAACTTTATTAAACTGATAATAAAGTAATACTTTGCCATATTCCTTGAGTCTGTACAATTATTTGGTCTGAGATCTTTATTGGTAATTCCATATAGCAAAAGAGACGCTTCAAGGTGCTAGAGCACATGTTGGTAGTGGCATGGATGGTTCAGGTCTAGTCGGCATAGGCCCAGGTTCAGATCCTCAGACTTCTGTCTTCTCCCGCCATTAGCCAGAAGACTGCAGAGCTTCCAGTGGAGAACGGCATGCAACAATACATGTCTAAGAGATACAGTTGGCAGGTCCCCCTTTTATGAAATTCTTGTCTGGTCCCCGCAGGTGCCCTGTGGATGGAAGAAAAACTGGTCAGTTGAGGGAGAGGCAATGCGGAGGGACTCAAACTGAGCCACGGATGTTAGTAGAACATTGAAAATTGCAAAAATAGGGGGAAGGATTGTGTTGTAAATAATGTATGCATAAAAATAACTGGATTTTGGGGGAATTATACAGGAGAGATGTAGATAACCTCGATTCCCAGTTGCAAGGGGACAGAAGGGTACACAATAAAAAAAACTCCAAATGGGGGTGTTAAGGATTCCGGAGGCAAAGCCAATAAGAAGAGTGTGTATCAAGATCCAAAATGATGCAAAAATAAGATGAGCTGCATTTACTAAAGATAGCAAAGGAAGGTGCACACAGGGGACAATGTATTAGAGTGCACATGTTTGGGGCTGTAGATATGCCAGTAAAAAGCTTTTGTTGTGTTTTAACTAGTAGATATAATATAATAGTAACACATTAAGGTGATTTGACGTCAATAAGAAGGATACAAATCAAAGCTAATAAATAAATAAAGAAGAGACTCTTATAATATCAATGGTAAAACAACAAGACATTAACAATTGATAGAAAGTGTAAACGAAGGAACAAAACGTGTTTTAAAAGGGGATACAATATTTAGATTTTCAGATGATCAAGTGGCAATTGATGGTGCCTGCTCAAATTGATCAGTGTGGTATATTTGATAACGTAAAGAGAAGAATAACAAAAGTGGGTATATATGAACAGTCGAGATCAACTTGTCATCATGGGAGATACTCCTCTTCTAAACTTATGCAGGACATTGTCAAGATACACAGCTAAGATAAGGAAATATCTTTCGGAATGGGTCTGAGGCACGACTAATAAGACACTCATGCCATGGCCTCAGCAGGGTTTGTTGTCAAAATCTGCACTGTGACATATGACAATGTATTTGTATGCTACATATGAGGGAAATAAGTTACAGACAAGGTTGGTTGTTTTAGAGCTATGGAAGATGGATCAGAGCGAGAAAGAAGATACAGCAGAGAAGGAGTGGATGCATAATCAGCATAAACGGGAGGATAAAACCCCTTTAAAGGAATTGTCGCGGCGGCGAACATGTATCCGACATATGAGCCCCCTGCTTTTAACAGTGATGCTAATGCGGAAGAGAGCCAAAGTAGACAACGCATGCCATAAAAGTAAACAGTGTGAGGAGAGGAAGGACAGACAATATAAACAGATGGAGATAGAGGAAGAAGCAAAGAAGCTCAAATAAATAAATGACAACGCTAAGGGAATAACAGTAATACAGAACTAATGGATGGGAGGACAGATATTTCTCAAGCTGGAAGATAAGGGCATTGATGGGGTTTGAGAAAGAGAAGAGAGAGAAGAGTGGGAAAAGAAAGAAAAGGAAGAAGAGAAAGCATATAAAGAAGAGAAAGAAAGAGAATGCAAGTGAAAGGAAGAAAGGAAAGAAAAGGAAAGACTAGAAGAGAAGGAGACGAGTGGAGGTAGAAGCGCAAAGAATGCAAGAACGTAGGTTGCAAAGAAGGTGAGGGGAAGATGGATTAATGGAGATGAGAAGAGAGGAAGAAATTAACAGAAGTAGGGGACTAAAAGATGGTGAGCTTGATTATCTATGTCATAAAAGCCTAGTGCCGATTGAAGCACAAGAACGACTTGAGGAAGAGAGAGGGTCACAACAACCCCATAGGGAGCTGCAAGGTGTACCAAGAACAGTATCATGGGTTGATGTGCGAGACACAGAAGGCGTAGAAAAAAGACTTGGGTATTTATATGGGCAAATGATGGGTAAAGAAGGGTATGAAACCCAGGAGAACATAGAAGGATCTCTAGCAAAGGAAACTGGAGGTAGGTCAGGTAACATCATAACAGACGAGCATAGAACGCTGACTTTGAGGAGGCTAGATCTTGATGATGTGGATAAGGATAACAGCCATACAAGCTAGGGCATAATAATGTCAGATGAAGAGAAGGAAAAAAACGAAAGATGCGCAAATGGAGAGTGCATGTGGATTTTCAAAAGAATCAAGTGTAGAAAAAGGGGTAAAAAAGGTGTCTCACCTACTAGTCCCTGGAATTCTCTCTCTCAGGTGGCCAGGGCACGGCCATCGCCTTTCAATTCCGACACTGGGGTTGGACCAGTACGGGAGGATAACCTGGGGGAGGGGTTTTGGAGGCAACCATTGGTGAGACGTGGTATTCCCCTCTTTCCCGTACCCATGACCCATCCTATTTTATAGGATTCTCCAATGTCCCAACTCCCCTTCACTTTTCTACACAAACACTGGGCCGAGGAAGAGGGCGACTGAGAGTAAAGAGGCTAACCCTTACATAACTCATTGGACATATCCTGCTAATCGGGTCAGGGAAAGACAGGCAATTGACTTTAATTACATACATCTGATACCAATTAGCTCTCCCCACAAGGATAAAAGGCGTATCATAGAGACACACTCTGAGCAAGGTGGAACACGAGAAAGAGCAGAACTTCCGGGTTGAATGCGAACCTACTGAAGCAGAGCAATGGACAGAGGGACGAGAGCAAAGGGTAGAGAAACCCAGGAGTTCCCTGCAGGAGGCTGTTGCCTCCAAAGAGCTGTGAAAGACATGTGGAGAAGGCCAAATCGTAGACAAGAATACTGTTTCAAGGATGCCAGCGACCCTCCCGGGTGAATAACAGAGTTGGGGAGGCGGCGAGGACAAACCTGTGGTATTAACCTTGACTCGCGAATTAAAACTGCCAAGAAAAGAGAGGAATGCACAAAGCTGGTGAGCTGGTGAGTGACATGAAAGACCGTTGTGTCTTAAGGAAAGATTGAAGTTACAACAGTATATCGCACAATTGAAGGCTGCATGCGTTTGAATGAGACGCAAAGGAAGGCAGACCTGTGGTGAACTCTATATTACTGAAAACTTTGAAACCAGCGTAACAGAACAGCAGAGAAGTAGCCCACTTGAAAGTCTCAGCGAAAGGTGAAATGTTTTTGTTATGAAGCGATAAAGAGAATGAACTCTGAAGGGCGTAATGAGCAAAAGTGACCCTGGCAAAAGGGAAAAGTTAAAAGGGGAATGTGGAGCTTTTGTGTTTATGATCCTGAACTACCCAGACCAATAGACACTGTTGAAAATAACACAAGAGTGTGAGCTAAAGGGAAAGTCAAAGTAGTCCTGTGGAGGTTTTGTCATGAACTTCAGATCACGCCCCTTTTGGACCTCCTGGTCCTTGTCTCAACGGGGCTTACATTCCGTACTACTTCCAACATGGCCGACCAGAGCTGAAGCCCTTGCTCGCTCCATGCGCTGAACGCGGCGTGATCTATTTATCGACCAGGCCTTCCGCGGCTCTGCGCGTCTCAATTCTATTGCAGAGTAGCCTCAGACGTGTGTTCGTAGCTTGCGGTATTGTTTCCTTTGTCCCAGTGCTATTACCCGCTCCTGACCCTTCCCCCTTCCTGATTCCGAGCATTACTAGCTTTTCCAAGACTCCCGGATTCCTGGACTCCGCGTTCCCGGAACTAAACGCAACCTGGAACAAGACGTGACTCGAGCAGCACCATTCAAGACCAGAAGCGTTCGCAAGAAGGCAGCGATCGAAGACACCGGCAAGCAACGGACCCAGGTGAGAAGGGGGGGGAACTCCTTCACAGTTTGAGACGCACCCGATCGAACCTAAAAACGAGATGGAAGCCGCCGTGCAGGACTTAATGCGACGCATGCAAGAATTATCAACCGAGGTCCAAAATCTTAAGGCGGAAAACGCCGCGCTCAAACAATTGGTCTTATCCCGGGATTCTGCTACAAAGGAGAGTGCCCTGTTGGGCGGTATTGTTGACAAGTATGATGGTTCGGCAAAAACACTTCACAGATTCCTGGATTCATGCCTGGTCCACTTTACCTTTAAGCCCTATTATTTCTCGACTCCTAGGTCTAAGGTGGGTTTCATCATATCCCACCTTTCCGGCAACGCCTTAACTTGGGCAACACCCCTTGTTAACTCCGGCGATGCCCTCCTAGATGACTATGATGGGTTTATACAGGCCGTTAAAGGCATGTTTGATCGTCCTGAGCAGGTCTATACTGCCCAAGAACACTTGCTGGACTTTCATCAGGGCTCCCAAGATATGCTCACTTATGTGACCAGATTTAACCAATTGGCTACGGAAGCAGACTGGTCCTCTGAGGCTAGTTTTACCCTGTTCAGAAGAGGCCTGAACGATGAGATCAAGGATGAACTGGCCAAGGTGGCTCGACCAAATTAATTCCAAGCACTAATGGACCTGGCCTTGCAAATAGACTTTCGCATCCAGGAAAGGAAGGCAGAAAAGAAGAAATCCAAGGGAAACCCACCCAAGTCGTCCTTTGAGAGCACAGCCAGAACGGACGCAAACCCAAGCCCAGCCCCAGAACCTGAACCCATGCAAATTGGAGCCTTTCGTGGACCCATATCACCTCAAGAAAGGTTGAGAAGGATCCATACGGGTTTGTGTATGTATTGTGCTTCAGACAAACATTTGGTCAGGGAATGTCCTCTGGCACCTCCTCGGTGTTCGGGAAACGCCAGCTCCCGATCTTAAATGGAGCAGAGATTCGGGAGAGAGATGTTTGCTCCACATCAAGTCCATCCTTGAACTCTCCTGGACAAAACAGACTGGTTGTTCTCCAGGCATTTCTTTCACCCTCGAAGAGTAAGATCTGCCCCATTCTGGCCTTGGTTGACTGTGGAGCTATGGGAACCTTCATAGATCAGGAATGGGTTGTCAGTCATCAAATCCCATATGAGGCATGAAGCACCATGCAGCCTGTGGAAGCCATCGAGGGAATACCCCTCAGTTCAGGGCCCATAAGCCTACAGACCAAGGAAATCCAGCTCTCAATAAACCACCATCAAGAGCTAATCAGATTCGATATCATTAAGTCCGCCCACTACCCCATGGTATTGGGTATGCCTTGGTTACAAAAACATAACCCCTTATATAAACTGGACGGCAGGATCACTATTCCTAGGCTCGGAGTTTTGTATGTCTCATTGTCTATCCCTGGAACTTCCTTTAACACCCCCTCAGGAACCACCTAAGGAGCAAGAAACTCCACTCATGGTTTCCAATATAATACAGGTTCCGGAGGCCTACCAAGGTTTCGCCGATGTCTTTTCCACTGCCATAGTCCAGGCTTTACCTCCACACAGACCCAAAGACTGCGCAATTGAAACGGAAACCTCAGCAGTGATCCCTTTCGGTAGGATGTTTATCCTTTCCGAACCTGAGAAAAAGGCCCTCAAAGAATATCTGGATACAAACTTTGAAAACTGTACCATAAGACCTTCAAAGTCACCAGCAGGCGCATCATTGTTCTTTGTTTCTAAGAAAGACACCCAGGAACTTAGACCTTGCCTCGATTATCATGGACTAAATCAATACACTCTTAAGGACCGATACCCACTACCCTTGATATCGGATATCCTGGAAGCATTGAGAGGTGCAGTAATATTCACCAAATTGGATATCAGGGGTGCCTACCATTTGATCCGTATCCGGGAAGGAGATGAGTGGAAGACTGCCTTTAGAACACCCTTTGGACACTACGAGTACCTGGTCATGCCCTTTGGACAAGCCAATGCCCCAGCAGTATTCCAACGTTTTATGGATAGGGTGTTCTCTGACATGTTGTTTCTCTTCGTCATTGTCTATCTGGACGACATATTGATTTTTTCCAAGGACCCTCTGAAGCATGAAGGACATGTTAAGGCAGTTCTACAAAGACTCTGGGAACATCACCTCTTAGCCAAGCCTGAAAAATGTTTGTTTCACGTTACCTCTGTGCACTATCTGGGATTTATCCTTAGTCCAGAGGGGATTGGCATGGACCCTTCAAAAGTAAAGGCCATTCTCGCATGGCCTACTCCCACGTCCGTGAAACAAATACAATCCTTCCTAGGACCAGCCAATTTCTACCGAAAGTTCATAGCCACCTTTTCCGATATTGTACAACCTATAGTGGCTCTGCTAAAGAAGGATACCCCATTTGTCTGGTCAACATTACAAGAAACTGCATTCCAGCGTTTGAAGACCGAGTTTACACAAGCTCCCATTTTGGCTCAACCTGATACAAGTCGACCCTTTTTAGTGGAAACGGATGCCTCTAATTACGCTATAGGAGCAGTGTTGAAGCAGAAAATGGAGGACAATTTGGAACACCCCGTTGCTTATCTTTCAAGAACCTTAACTGTGAGTGAAACACACTATTCCGTACTGAAAAAGGAACTGTTAGCCATTAGCCAACCCTTCACTGAATGGCGACACCTACTTCTGGGAGCCAGACATCCTGTCCAAGTCTGTACTGATCATCGAAACCTTCAGATTCTACAGTCACTGGAGTGCAGGAACAGTCGTCAGGCACGTTGGGCCTACTTTTTTGCCCAGTATCAGTTCCACATTACTCATGTCCCCGGATCACAGAACCTGATCGCTGATGCCTTGTCTCGCCGTCCTGACTACGTGACCACTGAAGATAAGGCATTTCCTAAAATGTTTTCTCCCACGATCTTCGTAGCCCAAGCAGTTGATCTCCTCGAAGAATTCCGATCGCAAACCCAATCCTCGGAAATGTGGAAGGACATCTCAACAAGAAACCACTGGAAATTAAGAGCCAAGGAAGGCTAGTTATTCAAGGACAATGCACTACTCATTCCTACACGGAAGTTACAACAGAAAATAATAAACCTTTGTCATGACACACTCCATTCCGGGCACCGAGGTATCACCAACACCCTCCGTTTTATACAGAGACAGTTCTGGTGGCATAAAATGAAGTCTGACGTAAAGCAATACATCCAGGCCTGTATGACCTGTGTCCAAAATAAACATGATAACAAAAGATCGGCGGGTCTTCTTCTGCAGCCCACTCTACCCTCTAAACCATGGGAAATCATTGCTACAGACTTCATAGTGGAGTTACTACCTTCCCGAGGATATACTACCATCATGGTCACCATAGATTTATTTACCCATATGGCCCATTTTACGCCACTGATGAAACTACCCTCCTCTTCGGAGCTAGCTGGAATATTTCTGGAACACATATTCGGACTACATGGGCTTCCTTCCAAGATCATATCTGACCGGGGTCCCCAATACATTTCACAAATCTGGAAACGCCTCTGTCGAGTTCTAGGAATCCAACGTGCCCTCTCTTCAGGATATCACCCCCAAACCAACTGAGCCACAGAATGTGCAAACCAGACCCTGGAACAATATCTCCGATGTTTCGCCACCAAGGTCCAGGATGACTGGTCTCTCCTGATACCCGTTGCCGAATTCGCTTACAACAACTCCGAACACTCAGCGCTACAGACCAGCCCCCTTTATTATTGTCGGGGGTTCCATCCATCAGTTTTACCCTCGGTTCATCCTTACCCTACACCAGTACCTACTGTTGACTCCTGGATCAAAACTCTTATCAACATTCACCGGGAGGCTAAAGAACACTTGGAAAAAGCCAGATTACAGACCAAGAGGTATGCGGACTCCAAGAGAAGACCATGTCCTTCCTATACGGTCGGTGACCAAGTGTGGTTGTCATCAAAACTACTTCTCTGACACTTGCGACCAAACAAGCTGGCTCCCCGCTACTATGGTCCATTTCCCATCAAGGAGATTATCAATCCTGTCTCATATCGAATCAAGCTACCTGACTCCTGGAAAAGAATTCATCCAGTTTTTCACACATCCCTATTGAAGCCCTACATCCAATCCTCTCGAAAATCCAGTAGACCTCCTCCTCTACTGGTTGACAACCAACTGGAATATGAGGTGTCCTGGATTTGTGACTCCGGGTATAAGCGGGGCCATCTTCAATACCTAGTGGAGTGGAAAGGATATACTCCTAGCGAAAGGACCCGGGAACCTGTTTCAAATATCAAGGCTCCTCGGTTGCTCAGAAGATTTCACCTAATACACCCGGGCAAACCTGGAGGAAAAGGCCTTCGGAGGAGGCATGCTGTCATGAACTTCAGATCACGCCCCTTGTGGACCTCCTGGTCCTTGTCTCAACGGGGCTTACATTCCGTACTACTTCCAACATGGCCGTCCAGAGCCGAAGCCCTTGCACGCTCCATGCGCTGAACGCAGCGTCATCTAATTTATAGACCACGCCTTCCGTGGCTCCACGCGTATCAATGCTATTGCAGAGTAGCCTCAGACGTGTGTTCGTAGCTCGCGGTATTGTTTCCTTTGTCCCAGTGCTATTACCAGCTCCTGACCCTTCCCCCTTCCTGATTCCGAGCATTACTAGCTTTTCCAAGACTCCCGGATTCCTGGGCTCTGCGTTCCCGGAACTAAACGCAACCTGGAACCAGACGAGACTCGAGCAGCACTGTTCAATACCAGGAGCGTTCGCAAGAAGGCAGCGATCGAAGACACCGGCAAGCACCGGACCCAGGTGAGAAGGGGGGGAAGTCCTTGACAGGTTTATAGTAAGAGCCTCAATCATTTGAAATTCTTCGAAATCAGGAAAAGATCCAAGCTCAACTGAGGGAGATCAGAAGTGTGATAAATCATGGGTACTGAACCCCTAAGGGAAGTGAATTAAGCTTGTGGAAGGGAACCCCAGCAAGTGCTGTGTTTGAAAGGTCCGAGCCAGACTGTGGGAGGCCTACGTAAAATATTGCTTTGAGTGGTCCGAGGGAGACCTGGGTGAAATTTTTGTTGAACTGTGTTTTGAAAGCTTGAAAGGGAGACTTTTTAACATGGAAGGACAGGCGTTTTGAACTGCCTTCCTTTTGAGAACCTGGACCAGAGTGTGTCAGCTTGTCTACGGGGAATAGCTTACTCTGTGCTGTCTAATGTGTGGGGGAGAGCTGACTCAGCCGCATCATTTCTTTATATTCTAACACTGATTTTACTTTGAACATATTCCCCCTTTACACACTTTTTATAAGAGATATGGCAGGCATTAGGTTTTGTTAGTATAGGCCATTTTGATTTGACAGACTCAACTAGGACTTTATTATTTGATGGTAGAGACTGCTCCCATCATAGCTATAATGCAAAGCAGGAGTTTTTCCAAACCCTGAAACTTGAATAAATGTTTTAAAAATGGTTCCTTGTGTGTCAGTGTCATACTTGTTATACCATGCCTCCCTTAGAGACACCAAAGAGAGAAAACCAGAATGAATACCATACACTGATTGACCACAAGCACAATGGCGCAGTGCAGGGAATGTATCTGCACCTTATGCAAGCAGATAAAGGGCATTGCCAGGACGAAGACAAACAGGAGAGACTAGCCCCGCCAGGAAAACAAGAAGTGTAGGCAGGTTTGATTATGGACCAGGACGTTCACCCTTCCCATTATTAGAGAAAGGGGGAGGATGACCACAATATGTAACATGGCCACAAATAGATAAAGATAGTTTAAAATGACCAGGTTTAACTTCCGGTGAGGGAAATTGGATTCATGAATTAGAGAGAATGACATCAGGACTGACATTAGCCATAGGTGATATAAAAGGCTTGCTAGCTGCTATCATAGGGGAGAGAGCTGATGACATTTGGAAATGAGCAGGATACACAGTTGTGACTGTACAAAACATGACACACAATGAAGCGCCATTTAATAATTGCAGAGCAGACTTATGGCGGGTGCTCAGAGTGTAATACCAAAATACATCAATCATGGGTTTGATTATGACTAGGAAAATTGGGGAAGATGAAAACCCTGTTTCTTATATGCCGGATATTCAAGGCAAATGGTGCCTTGAGACGGGTGAACCATGGGATAAAATGACAGCATTAGTTTACCACATTTTGTGTCACAGACCACCTGAGCCAGTGCAATGGCAATTAAAGAAACAGGTGGGAATGGAAGCGTAGTCATGGCCAGAAATCCAATTGACGATTGTGCATCACTGCTGATTAATACAGGAAAGAATCAGAAGAAAGCTGAGAATAGAAAGGAGGAGGAAGCGAAGTTGGTCCAGAAGAAATTGTCAAAAAGTTCCATAGAGGGAGCGGTATTGACATGTAATGAAGGTGGTGTGACACAGGAGATGCAATCAGTACAGAAAAATAATGTAGGGTATCCCACAGATCAGAGTGTATAAAATGTTTGGCCAAGAGGAATATTAAATGGGCTGAGAGGAGGAGGACGAGGTGGATTTCAAAACCCTAAGGTAGTAGGAGGATTTAATGGTGGACAACCTGTGGGATGTTTTAACCCACTCTGCTCTGCCCTGCGGCATCACTGTGTGCTGGTGGCACCAGAATGAGCAAAATGGCTGCGAAAACCCCATGTGCACCAAAACCTAAGGAAATTGCGTTCTACCAAGCACAAAAAGATGGCTGTCAAATCTACCTTGCCTGTGTCAGTGGTGGAACAGAGACCTCACTGCTGAAACATGCCACTGGGCTGCCCACCAAGTAAAAATGGAAACTGCATGAAAGGCAGTGCTTTACTGAAGAAAACCCAGAAATTGTTCTTAAATCCCTTTTTCTTGGTTGCTGAAAATACAAAATACCGGTTCAAAACACCACAAAACATCCAATATCCTTGCTGGGTGTTACCTGTCACCTCCCTTAAGAAATCATTATGAACCTACAATGTCATGGAAAGCGGAATCTGTCATCAAAATATCCACAGTAAAAAGTGTGCCTGCCTGTGAAAATCTGTCAAAACATGGGCGCAGTACCAGCGGCCGCCTGTATGACAGCTGTCATTAGTTTGCATCAGAAGTTTAAACTTGTGCAATTTAAATCAAATGTCTGGAAATTAAGTGACCTGTTATTAAGAGGAACCTAGGTTGTAACTATTTAATTTCCATGGTTTAGAAGCTGGAATAAGAGTTCTAGCTGCTTGTGTGAAAATTGCAAGTTTTGTTTTAAACCAAGAAAAATTGACATTGAATTTAAGCTGACTCAAAGCCACCCAACAAGTTCCACAGCCTCTCCCCAACAAAAGGCATCTCTCTCCTGCTTCCCACCAAGGCCAGGAAGTCATACCTTTGTGAGAATTAAATCAGGGGAGGAGATCTTGGGCTGCACCAGAAGGAGACAATGGACCTTCCTTGGCTGAAAGGATATGCAGATTGTGAAGTGTCAACAGTGGCCTCTCCCGAAAGGAAGGGGGTGGATTGCTTCAGACCTGCCAGCAGGAAAAGGAGGCGTGGACAGACAACCACTTGTGCATTCACAAAGCACACAAAGCATATTTTTGAAAAAGACTGATAAAGCACTGTGCAATTTTTGTAAGAATTATAGAATTAATAGCATTGTTAATGTGATTTTTGCGTGCACATTTTAAAAGATGTAAGAACTTTTGCGATGTTCTGGGAAGGCCCAGTGAAAATTCTGGTTTTGCAGCAAATGTATTTACGTCAGAAGCTTGAAACTTCACACACTTATGCCCATGGACAATGCGCACATATGTACCAATTTTTTGACAAATTAGATATTGTTTCCCAGACAAAAAGTGCTAAAGTCTGTAAAATCCAGATCCAAGATCCTGCCGCTACGGGGCTTGGAAGAATATTTGCTCCACAAAATATGGGATCTATGTATGTTATGGTATAAATATTGTACACATGTAAAGATGTATTATACCAAAAGTAGATTTCATGTTCAAAAGGCAAAGGGGAGGATGTTTTGCCTCATACAACCACATCATCATGGTGACACACTGTTTTCTCCTCCAATCCAGGGATTCCAGCCAATAGCCTACCTAGGTGGTGCGATTAGGATAATTTAGCATACACGCCCCCTTTATTGAATGCATAAATTGAGACAGCCGAGGGCTTAGAGACACACACAGATTCACCCACCAACCGATTGCTGGCAGAGCACCCTGCCAGAGGACCTGACATCTCCCTTGCTCCAGACTCCAGAAACTTGGCAACCAGAAAGGCCCATTTCTAAAGCTGAACCATTCTAAGCTTGGCCTTAAAATTCCAGAAACCTGAATTTACCCCAGACATCTAAGGGGAACCAAAGAACAGCCTGGCTGTGCTGTCCTGCTTTCCTGCTAAGAATTATTGCTATAATCCAAAGACCCAACCCAGTAGAGCCATGCTGTAACCAGAGCCATTAGAGATCCAGTCCAGTCATACCGTGCGGTGACCAGAGCGCCTTGCTGATTGCAGACCAGAGCGCCTTGCTGTCCAGTCCGGTGTTCCCAGCAGAATTCCTGTCCAGAAATCTTGACTGACCTGAATCCCTGACGGTTCTGTTCAAAATCTATGTAGTGGGTATCCTTAGTATAGGACTGTCACTAGCATATGTACTGTCCATAGTCATCCCTATCCAAACCCATCCTCTCTTATATCCAGAACTGCATTGTTAGTATATTTTTGAACTGCCTGATCTCTCTATCTCATCCCTATTATCTTCTGTACTAGTAGTGTGAAACTGATCTTTGCGCTGATCTATATTTTTTTGAAGAAGGCGAGCGTCTCAGCAGGCAAAAACCATCCAGAGACGTCCTGGGCTGGTGGCTGTGCTGTCGTGTAGTTTGCATCTTCATAGTCCATCCCTAGTGTAAGGAATCCTGTTTGTCTTTTTAAAAGCGCATCCTTGTTTTGCAATTTGCCTCTATCTGAAAAAAACGACCTCCACGTAAACGGCCATAACTAATTTTCATGCTAGAAACAAAATTTAAGTGTCTGCTTGTAGCTAACATCATAAGCTTTCCAAAGAACCCAAATCCTTATAATTTTCCCGTGACCGCGATTACCGCACGCGGAAAAGCTTGCCACAAACTTTTTTTCGTTTTGGCAAAATCTATAACGTGTAAAATAGCTTTTCATTGCACCCGACCTCAAAATTAAGTTTTCAATTTGCTTCTTGCTCTCAAATCATTGCTAGTGTTTGCCTGCAACCAGATAAAGCGGCTCCCATTAGAATTTAAACAATTGTAGTGATTTAGCTCATTTTTAGTGTTTTACCTCTTCCATTCAAAGCCAACTTTAAAACCATTTGACAGTTTGCCAATTAGTGCTGTTTCTCTCTTGTGTTTACTGGGGGAAATTGGGATTTATATATTTGCTTGAATTCTGCATTCCTGAAACCTGCTTTCTCTCCACCCATCTCTTTATATTGGATAGTGGGGGGGATTGAGCGGTGTGCAGGGGTAAATAGTAACCACACTGCTATTTGACTGAACATACCCGAAAGTCTTATTGCTATTTTGTTTTTGCTCATCATTACTCCTTATGATTAAAGAGATTGTTTAGTGTGACATCACACCATTGGTGATCAATGTATCCCCATTAAAAATAGTGTGATTATATTGTGTATATAAATAAATATTTTAACTTTGCAAACCAGCCTGATTCCTGGTTCAGTGTGACTGGGGTGGTTAAAAGATAGGGGCGTGATATAAGTGGTACATCGTTCCGAATAAAAGAACTTATAGACACAAATATGATATGATATGATATGATATGGCATTTGTAACGCGCCTATACACAAGTGTTTCAAGGCGCGACGAGGAAGGGAGGGGGGAACAAAGGGAAGACAGACAACGATCCTACTAGGCCAGCGCAAGTGCAGGGGTAGGGGGAAGGGAAAAGTGCAAGGGGAAGGGGGAGGGGGGGGAGTGCAGTACAAATAAGTAGAATAGAAATAAAATAATAAATAAATAGGGCCAGCTGGTGGCAAGTGCAAGGTAAGTGCAGACAAGTGCTGGGGGGGGGGGGGGGGGCTGTAGGGATACAGAGACAGTCCCGCAGTGCAGGGGTTGCCAGGGAGGCAGTGCAAGTGAAGAGTGACTGGGCCCAGGACCGAGGTCGGTGAGAGTGGCCCAGTTGCAGAATCAGTGCAGTTTAGGTGAAGAATTTAGCAGGGGAGAGGGAGAGAGAAATCAGAAGTGAAGAGGAAGGTTTTGAGGTGCTTCATGTAGTCATATTCCATTTAAATAAATAATTAAGGGTTTCAGTTGTGCATCCCACGCTAGGCATTGACTTAGGTGAAGGGCCGGATTGAAATCGCTTACAAACTGCAACAATATTGGGATTGCGGAAGAATAGGACACAGAGCTACAACATGTAGAAGCAGAGGAGGCATGCAGAAAAATGGCAAGCTCCAAGAGGGGGATGGGCTATGATTTGCAATATAATACAGAACCATAGGAATATTATGCCCAAGATCACACACAGGTTCAGACATATGCGCTGCAACCACAGCAAATGCAGCAAGCGCTATTACAAATGCAATCGCCACAAGGGCCATCAGAGCAATTACCCATGTAAGCACAGCAGGTACAAACACAGCAAGTGCAGACTCAGCAGGCTATGGTACCACAATGGAATATGACTACATGAGTTCAGCAAGCACCTGCTCCCACATTAGGTAGTGTGACTGTGGTAGGAGGGAATCGTTTCACAGGTACAGAGATGAATTTATATCCACAATAGGACAGCTCGCAAAGTGAACCGATGTGTTCAGTACTATCAGTGACACCAGACCCCCTAGAAGAACCAAGGTTCAAGGTGACGATAGGCGGCAAGACATTTTCATTTCTTGAAGACACCGGAGCAACTCATTCCTGTGTCCAGGAGGGAAAATACCCAATGTCAGGTAGTGCAATGAATGCACAGGGATTCTCTGAGGCGATGCGTTTAGTTCCTTTTACAGACAATTTACCAATCTCTATAGGAGAACACGACATGTCTATGCCATTATTATATTACATGCAAACACCAGTTAACATATTAGGGTGTGACTTAATGACGAAACTTAACATGACGATATATTTTCCTGATGAAGGAATAGTGTTTTCCACTGCAGGGATTCATTTTATGAATGTGAGAGAGTTTATATTAGCTTTTACATGTCAGAGAGCATTACGAGGAGTCCCTTTGGAACCAGAAGTATTTTTGTATGGAGTGACTGTTTTATTGTCATGATTGCCCAGATTGATAGATAAACTATTAAGAATAACTGATGAGTTTTTTTTCAGCCCAGAAATCCCTATGGATGATAAAGAAGGGCAGGTTATTCCCTTGGAGTTAGAAGCAGCAGTGGTCAGAGAGGAAAGGGTGGATCTTCACGGGACAGATGATGAGGGAAGAGGATGGAGAACAGCGATAGCCCCCAGTGAAGGATACAGGCTGACAGATTTGACAGACGAGGAGTTGTTTAAGGATGAGTACTCAGATGATAAATTAGGATTTTTCATAAATCTCACTTATTGGATACAAGTAGAGATAGAGGAATACGCCAGGGAATGGCGTTGGTAAAACAGACACAGGCCCTCATTACAACCCCGGCGCTAAACCATGGCACTATTAGCACCATGGTTGGTGCCGGTGTTGTAACGAGTCCGCCATGGTGGAATGGGGAAATACCGCCCCATTCCAAGGTTGGCAGGGCGGTATTTCCCCATTCCACCATGGCCCTTCCCGATTCCCATTTTCGCCCCATAGGGCTCAATGGGACTGGGGAAGGCGCTAAGTAAGGTACCGCAAATTGCAGTACCGTAATTAGCACCGAGGTCCCTTTGCGGCACCCTACTTTAACGGCTGGTAAAACCGTTAAGGTCGGGTCCCGCAAAGGGACCTCATAATCAGGCGTTAAGGGTTTAACGGCGCCAGCACCTTTTATGGCGCCATTAAACCCTTAACTCCAGGGTCGTAATGACCCCCACAGTCATTTTTTCCAGGAAGATTTAGAGAATGTGTCAAAGATTGTGTGGACCATATAACGAGGGTCTATTAAAAGGAGTAGGATCAGTTAAATCAAGCTTAAACTAGGAGCACTTTTGCCACATGCAAAGCAATACCCCATGCCCAGAGAACTGGTTGAATGTATATTTGAGACCATTTTAGCTTTGATGAAGCAAGGAATATTGGTACCATCCGATTCTCCATGTCACACGGCTGTGTACCCAGTGAGAAAACTGCCGGGGCTGCGGGGGTAGAGGGGGTTTGTGGAGATTTATTCAGGACCTTCACCCTCTACTCAAAATAGTCGAAGCTGAGTTTCCTTTAGTTCCAAATCTGTGACAATATTGTGTAACATCCCATTTTAGGCTAAATATTATATAGTCATTTTACAGTAATAGATATAAAGAATGCATTCTTTTCAAATCCCCTCCATGAACACTCACAGGATTTAACTTCCTTGTTGTATTGAAGGATCCACCTCAAACATACTCAATTACCCCATGGGTACTGTGAGTCCCCTTCAATCTTTAATAGAGTCCTCCAGATAGACTTAAGCAATGTTCAGCTCGAAAGTGCAATAGTTCAATATGTGGATCACATTTTGGTGTGCAGTTAGAAAGAAGAAAGATGTAGAGGAAGAGGTCTTGCATATAGGACAGTTGATTTCTCATGAAGGGAGGAAGGTGACACCTGAAAGAGTAGAAGCAATAATGAAGACCTCAGAACCTAAAACAGTGAGGGAAATGCAACAATGTATAGGCCTATATAACTATTGCAGGGCCTAGGTTTTCGATTACAGTACTTATGTTCAACCAGTTTTAAAGGGGCTTAAGGAAGCACAGGTGGGCAAGAGTAAAATGATATGGACAGATGAAATGACTGTAGGATTTGAAGAATTAAAAAAGGCAATCAGTACAGCCCATGTGTTGGGAATTCCAGATTATAATGAAGAATTGTATTTATTTTCTCATTCAAATGGAGAAGTCATGACAGCAAAAGATGACATTAGGACATGGACACACACCATTAGCCTATTATAGTGGGATTTTAGATTCAGTTATGAAAGGGCATTATACTTGTGAGCAGTCTTTGGCTGCTGCTGCATTCGCGATTGAAACAGCTTTAATTATAACAATGGGGTATTCAGTAACATTATTTATTGAGCATGCATTATTTATGATTTTAGAGAAACCCAAAAGTACATTGACCACACAGAGAGCATCAGTATATGATGTAATAATATTAAATCCTGCAATTAAAATGTTCAGATGTAAGACAGTGAACCCAGCAACATTCATAGCTAGACCAGTAGGAGAGGATGATCATGTACATAATTGCAAAATGTATACTGAGAAATATAATGAAATTCCTCAAGCTAGAGAAAATGCCCTCGGGACGGGGGAAGTTGTTTTTATTGATGGTTCTTCAGAAATTGATCCGATTACTGGCAAAAGGCATAATGGATCAAAATAGTAAAGCTGAACCAAGAGGGTGCATTTGAAGTAGTAACAAGCACCAAATTGTCATTGCATTGCTCAGCACAGGTTACAGAATTAGTGGCACTTATTGCCACGCTTCAGAGATTCGAAGATGAGGAAGTGACAGTGTACTCTGATTCTTCCTGTGTGACATCAACTGTGCATTCAGGCCTGTCACGCTGGAAAAAAGAGGGGCTTCTTCAGCGTAGACGGCACTCCAGTGCAACATGCGGCCCTATTGGTTAAACCTATTGAAGTACTAGCACGCCCACTGGTTCAGGTCTGATTGACTGAAGAAAATTGTCCTTTTCTAATTTGACTGCATTTTTTTGGGTCTTTTTATGTTAGAACATGTGGGGGCAGACCCTCCAACTCCCCACATTTACCCCCACCTTAACCTATTCCTTTACCACATCACACATATATATTTAATTTAATTTGACCAAAACGATCAAAAAAATATGGTGAAATTGAAAAGGTAAATTTGGCCTGTGATCAAGTAATCTAATGCCCTGCCATTGACTCTAGAAGTCGTAAAATGCACAGCGCATTCTAAAGGGACAGATTTAATATCTCGCTGAAACGAAGCTGCAGATTTAGAAGCCAAAAAGGCAGCCTATTTCCCAACAATTTCTAATTTTGTAATAGAAAATGTTAAACCAATGACAGGACGATCTACGTTGGTAAAGGAGGGCTTTAACATGCTGTCTGTTGTCCAGTTAATTGAGATACAAGTGTAAGCACCACAAAAGGATAAGCAATTATGGAGGAAGTGGGGGTGTTCTTTATCCCCCACAGAGGTAATTTGGATATAGGATAGTACTGGAAAGCCAGTTATGCCTCTAGCATTATTGAAGGTAACGCTGGAGTAGCTTCACCCCAGCGCATGGGACTTGAGAGAATCTAGCTGCTACAATAGTAGAAGAATGGTTTTCATAAAACCTATTAAAGCATATAGCACAGTTTATTGTAAACTGCAACATGTGGAAGAAATTTACTGCAGGGCACACTTCTCCAACAGTGAGTGGAGTAATTCCTTGAACCAATGGCCCATTTCAGCACCTGCATATAGATTATGTTAATATGCTGCAGACATGCAACGGTTACAGATATATGCTGGTCGTGGTATGTCCTTGTTCTAGATGGATCGAAGCAGGTCCATGCACATACCCTGATGCCAGATGTGCTGCCAAGTTCCTTGAGCGTGAAGTGTTTCCAATATGAGATGTGTGTGGGATTTTGCTGTCTAACAATGGACTGCATTTTGTAAATGAGTTGTTCGAGAAAATAGCTCTTCTATTGGGCATTAAGCATATCATTTTCTTCCACTTATCAACCAAAGGTGAATGGTGTTTGTGAACTATTAGACAGATTGTTGAAGGAAAGGATTGCAAAGATCAAGATGACTCTAAAGAAGGGATGGCTACATTGCCTAGACCTTGCCCTATATGCTCTAAGGAACCAGCCTGGCTCAGATCACCATCTAACTCCTCATGATTTGGTGACTGGATGCCACATGAGAACCCCCCTTGTGCCCCCAACTAGGTTAAAAATGGATGCTCATAGTGTAGCGAAGACATTAGGTGACGAGATGCATGATTACTTAACAACAATGACTGCAAGTGTTTCTTTCATGTCTCAACACAGATCAAGAATCGAAGGGAGGGGTCAAAGTGAAATAACAAAGACGATCAACCCATTGAAGCAGAGGCATTGCTAAAACAACTCAGTCTATACCCAGGAGATCAGGGGCTGGTACAAAAGTTTGTACGCATTTGGAGCACTCCCCGCTTTGAAGGTCCATACGAGGTGAAGGAGTCACACCCAGACTAGCCAACCTAAAAGGACGAAGAGCCTGGCTTCATTTTCATGACATTAAGCCATATAAAGGAGAAACCCAGAACCCTCCTGCAACTACCCACAGTGAAGCAGAGAAGAAGTTCTGCATATGCAGACTCGTTCTATGGCTAAGAGTAAAGATCAGGAAAGTGAAGAACACAGCAGTACCCTAGACTAAAGGCCAATATCTTCTAACATTTGACAAAGAATAAATAGATTTGCAGTTATCCTGAACCTTTTAGATAGGCTCAAGAGACAACGCAGTGAAGTACCAGAGCTGAAAGACGAAAAGCACACTTTATCTTTATGTTACCTATTACTATATGATATGATACTTTAATTATATTGCGCTCATACACAAGTGTTTCAGAGCGTGACCAAGCAAAGGGAGGAGAACAAGAGAGAACAAAAACAGAGATCTTACTAGGCCCAGTGACATTAAAAATGCGCAAGTGCATGGAAAAGGGAAAAGGGGGAAGGTATGTGGAGGGGGAGAAGTGGAAAGTGCGTAACAGAGGAGAGAACAGCAGCCAGCCAGTGGCAAGTGCATGATTACTCAGATAGGGTATATCTGATAAGTGCAGAAGAAAGATGGGGGACTGTATGGGTAGAGATACATATCCCAGTGCAAGGGGTGGCCTGGAGGCAGTGCAGGAGGGAGGCAAGGTAAGCAGGTACCTGGGTCCGATGGACAGAGGGTGGCCAGGTGCACAGTGCCGAGAGAGAAAACAGATCAGCAGGGGAGAAGAGGGGCAGAGGCGAAGGTGCTTCTGGAACCAGAGATGGTTCTCCTCAAGTTTCAAGGTGGACGCGAGGCTGCACCAAAGAGAGGCCCCAGCCGAAGACAGAAATCTCCCACCGGCGCGTTTCTTTAAAAAACAACTGACCCTAAGGGAGTTAAAAGTAGAGGAGCGAAGGACTCGAGAGGGGAGGTATTTACAGAGGGATAGTTGAAGGTATTTGACTTTTCTGAGTTGTTTGCGGAGAAGGAAAGTGTGGAGTCAAAGATGACCCCAAGATTCTTAGCCTCGCAGGTAGGGGTAGGAGGAGGGCTGAGGGAGATTGGCCAGAGAGTGAGGGGGAAGGATGGTGAAGGTGTACCATTGAGGAGGATCTCAGTCTTGTTGGTGTTTAGACAAAGATTGTTGGCGGCACACCAATTTTGAATAGCGATTAGGCAGTCGGAGATGAGGGAAGGAAAGGAGGTGTCTGAGGGAAGCCTGAAAATTAGTTGGGCAATATCAGCACAGCACTGGAAGTTATAGAAGAAAATGGAAATGCAGTAGGCGAGAGTTGCCAGGTATTGGTTAAAAAGCCAGGGCAAGAGGTTAGATCCCTGGGGAACACCACAGGTAGAGCAGGAGATAGAGGATAGGAAGGACCCAAGTTGTACCTGGGAGGGTCGATCAGAAAAGAAAGAGGTCCGCCAGGCCAGAGCCTGATCGGTGATGCCCAGGTTGTCACTGAGACGATTGAGCAGGATGGTATGGTTGACCGTAATATTACACTCATTCGTGTTTGCTGTTTTTTTTAACATATTTTATTATAATTTTAACATCAATGACAAAAATAAGAACAAATGATACATTGAAGAGTGATAATCAGAAAAAATCCAAGCCATTGTTTTACATGAAAAGATAACATTCAGAATCTGCGGAATATACAGAAAGAAAACACCATATTTACAGAAATGTAACATGGTAAATGAGAATAGAAAAAGGGGTGAGAGAGAAGCAAGAGAAGAAATAAATAAAAATAAATTAAAATTAAAAAAAATTTAAAAAAAGGGTACGGGTGCTTGGGTTCGGTGGGGAGGGCAGGGAGTTGGGGAACCTAAGGGACATCAAACATATAAGTCATTAAAGGCAATCAAATTGCAAGATACTTCTCCATTCTTTTTATTTGTTGATAACTGGTTTTCTCTCTGTTTCATAGAATGAACAGATCATGTATCCAGCTGTCAATCGTTGGACGAGTATCACTTTTCCAATACTTCAAAACCAGTTTTTTAGCTATTAGAAGGGCTCTATATTCCCAGCAAGACTGATCAGACAAAAGTTGGAGACCCACTGGAAATAACCCTAACACACACATAAGAGGTGACCGAGAAAGTGACAGACCCAACACCAGCTCCATTTGTTGTAAAATCCCCTCCCAAAAACTCACCACCTTTGTACAGGACCAAAACATGTGCAGATAGTTGCCAATCTCCTTCTTACAATTCCAACATGTATCTATCTGCATCAGCTTACACCGTTTCATCCTTGAAGGCATCCAATAAATACCATGACCAACCCTCTGTTGAGCGAACCGCAGATTCAAGTCAACCTTTTACCTGGAAGGTCCCGTGCAGATTTGACTCCAATCGCTATCTGAAATTTCAGACCTCATTTCCAGTGACCACATGGCTCTTCCATGCTCTGAAGGAGTGGCCCCATGCGCTTGCGTCACTAATTTATAAATGAACGAGGTCGAAAGTGAGGATATCCTGGACAGATGGATCAATGGAGGAATATCTTGGAGCGAGGCATTCAAGGGTGCTAGAGCATTACTAACCACTTCGCAAAGAATCTGATACCGACCTACCTCAGAGGCTCTTAGCTTTTACTTAAATTTAAGAAAATCGAACAAGAGCCTAGATGTACCATCATATATTTGCCCCAGGTGCCAGATGCCAGAAGAACGCCATGTAGACTCTGAAAGAGGGCGATTATTAAATCGGAGTTTTGGGTTCCACCAAATTGAGGAGGTAGGGCTCAATAAATAGCTAACACCTAAATTAAAGCAACACTTTTTCCAATCCCTTGAGACAGATCTGATAAACGGGGTGGATTTTGCCAGTGGCATTCTCCTTTTCATGCTGAGTAGACAATCTAATGGGGCTGGACTAACCAAAGTCTGCTCTTTGCATACCCAATTAGGGATTCCCATCTCATCCCCTTTCATCCAATAATGCAATGTTCGTAATGAGAATGCTCTATGGTAGGAAACGATGTCAGGGAATCCAAACCCACCCAAGTGCACTGGCCTCACAAGCACATCCATGGGAATCCTAGCATTTTCATTCTCTCCCCACAAAAAGTTATGTAGAACTCTGTTTATGTCACAAACTAAATCCCCCTTCAGGGGTAGAGGCAACATACTGAAGACATAGAGGAGCTTCGGTAATAGAGTCATCTTAATAACGTTTACCTTTCCCCACAGTGTAAGTTTCAACTTTTTCCATTTTAAGCATAGTGTTTTTAACTCTTCAATCTTATACCTAATATTGACTGCCAATAAGCTATTTATACACCTAGATATTTGTATACCCAGATATCGGAATTCCTTATCCACCCAGCTTCCTCGCCCCAACTCAAAAAGACCTCTGTGACATGAACTTGATATGGGAAAGATTAGTGTTTTAGGCACATTAACCTTATATTCCGGAATCATGCCCAAACCTTTCAAGACCGACATTAATTCTTTAAATGAGGAAGCAGGGTCGGACATCAAAACAAGAAGGTCGTCAGCATAGAGAAGGACTTTCGAAAGGCTATGACCCACTATTATACCCATTATACCCCTGATATTTACATTTTACCTAATTGCAATTGCCAAGGGTTCAATAAAAAGGGCAAACAGAAGGGGGGACAAAGGGCATCCCTGCCTAGATCCCCAACAAATTCGAAAGCTGTTTGACAGGCATCCATTTACTAAGAATCTAGCTGAAGCATCTTTATAAAGGGCAGTAAATAATTTTAAAAAACCTGGGCCACATTTTAGTTTAGTTAACACCTGTCATAGGTAAACCCAATTGACCCTATCAAACGCTTTTTCAGCATCAATGCTAACAGCTGCACAGGGTTCCAAGGAGTCACATTTTAAGGAAATAACATCACAAAGTTCCCGTAAGTTGTCATAGCTGTTTCTCCCCACAATGAAACCAGTCTGGTTTTGAGGAATTAATCTTTGGAGTATGGGATTGATTCTAATTGCAAAAATCTTAGCCACGAGTTTAATATCAACATTCAAAAGGGATATTGGCCTATAATTGCTACAACAAGACCGGCTTTTACCTGGTTTCGGGATTACCGATATAACAGCTTCCTGCATAGAGTCAGCCACTTGTTCATTATCAATAATCTCCCTAAAGAGGTCTACTAGGAATGGTGCTAATGTGGCACAGAAAGTAACATAAAATTTGGCTAGAAAACCATCTGGACCTGGACATTTACCGGCGGCCAAGAGATTCATGGCATCCGTAAACTCTTGTGCTGTAATTTCTCTGTCTGAAGAAACTACATCAGCACTAGTTAATTTTCGAATAGAGAGCCGGTCTAAAAAATCTAGAATTTCGTTTTCTCTCACACACCCTTCATCGTGGTATAAGGATTCAGAATATTTTCTAAACATCTCACATATCTCATCGTTTGTCCTTATAGGAATCCTATTACCCTCTGATATAGATAGCACTTGTCTCCCGATATCTCTACCTCTTATCCCCTCTCTCCCAGAATGCTTGACCAGTATAATATACATCCTTTTCAGCTTTCTTGTGGATTATGCCATCGAGCACACGTTTGGCTCGTAACCTGGTAGACAGAGAAGTATCCGATGAGGACGTGTTATGAGTTTCAATGCTACGCTTATAAGCATATTCAGCCTCTTTATACACTGCCTCAGACTTTTTTTTATAAGAGGCATAACTGATGATTCTACCGCGTAAATGGGCCTTTAATGCATCCCAAACAGTTCTCAATGTATTCACTATCGCTACATTATCATCAATAAAGAGTGACATTTCAGTGCTTATCTGTTTGACAAAGTCTACATCAGATAGTAATCGAGTATCTAGTCTACATCGTTTACCCTTCATGGCATCACCCACAGACTTGTCCAACTCTAAAAAAAGACAAACATGATCAGAAATAACTGCCTCCCCCATTCTAACAGACTTAACTGTCCCATAAAGATCTCTATTTACAAGAAAGTAATCTATTCATGATGAAGTGTTATGTGGAATAGAGTGAAAACTATATTGTCTTTTATCTGGGTTCAGGTCACGTCATATGTCACGTAAATCCCAGGTTTGCATGAATTTCAACATACTTTTCCTAGCTTCTTATTCTGCATATGACCATGATACTTTGATATGATATTTTGTCCAGGATAGTGTTAAAGTCACCACCTATCAAAATTGCACCATCTCCCATATCCATTAGGACATCATTCAAGCTTCCAAAAAAGGCAGATTGCCCTACATTAGGAGCATAGATATTGACCACCAATAATTTTAATGCTACAAATCGTCCATTTGGATCGATACATACCTTATTTATGGAGAGTTTTAAGTTTTTTTTTAACATAATAGTCACACCCCTTGAGTTACTCGCAAAGGTACTTGAGTACTCCCTCACATAAATGGAATTCAAAATATATTCTGTTTTATCCTGCTGGAAGTGGCTTTCTTGTAGAAAAACCATATCTGGCTTTTCTTTACATAAAAAGCTGAGTATCTTCCTTTTCTTAATCGGGCTATTAATTCCCTTCACATCCCAACTAGCAAAAGTTATAATGTCAGCCATTCGCAGACAAGGGGGGAGCTAGCATCACCTTGGATCAGCACCTCTAACAAGATACCCGTAGTTCGTACAACACTGCGTTGGTCTCAACTCGTAAGAGCAAATATAAAGCCAGCCAAAAGCATCCACAATATCAATGGAAAAGACAAGTACGACCCTGGCGGTAAGGGGTTTACGCCAGCGTTAGCTGCGCCGACCCCTTACCGCCAATTACGAGGTCCCTTAGCGCCATGGCGCTTTTAACACCTGCTTTTAGCAGGTGTTAAAATCCATGGCGCTAAGGGACCATGGAGTTAATTACGCCACCGTAATTTACGGTGGCGTAATTAACGCCTTCACCACTCCCATTATGCCCTATGGGGCAAAAATGGGAATGGGGAAGGGTAAATGGGGATTGGGGACTTACCGCCCCGCCAAGGTCGGAATGGGGCGGTAAGTCCGCCAACCACCATGGCGTAAACGTAGTTTACGCCATGGTGGTAAAGTCACGGCCCAGGCGGTAACTTACCGCCTGGGTCGTAATGAGGCCCCTTAGGGCAAAATAAAAATTTAAAAAATGGTTGATACAAGACATAAATGAAAAATAGTTAGAAGAGATTAAGATTAAAATCAACAATTCAAACAAATAAAAATAAGAATATAGATAAGTTAAATAAAGAGGAGACCAGAACATGGCGGAAGGGCTGCCAAAAGGAGAGCAAAGTACCACTCTGTCCCATACATGAACAATGCTAATAGCCAAACACAAACATATTAAATTCTGTAACCTAGATAAACTATACACCATAGAATTAGAAATATAATCACAAATCACACTGAAATAACATTAACCTCTATTCCTTTTCATATATCCTATTCCATTGTAAATCTCTCATGAAGAGGCCAACCCCCTCTGAACATTTAAAACACAAACATTGTTGTCACTGGACCATAACTACTCACTAAAGCCCAACACTTTCTAATAATCCTCTGATCCTCCAACATATCACTCCCACACATGCTAAACCTATACTACCCACCCATAAACCCCAGACCAATCCCAAAGAGCAGACTATAGGTAATGCTGGTCTTGAACTTGACCACGTTTTAGGACCATAATCTATACTGGGCGTCTCAGTATGGTGATCAGGGTGGTTATGTCCACGAAGGGAGTGTAAACATCGCTACATCCTGATATAAAAAGAAAGAATAAATAAATAAATATAGACATCCATTAGCCCAACTCTCCTCCTGTGTAACCATACACCTATCCCATTGTATTTCATTTTACTTTAAATCAGTCTCTATGTTAGCAAGCCTAAGGTTGATTCCAGTACTCCCCAATACAATGCACACTTAATCTTTTTCAGGGTGTAGCATCAGATGATAGGCTGATACCAGCAACAACCAGCCTCCACTCCTCTCACTCATCTGCAACTCTGTCACTCACTAACAATCAATGCCATCAGGGTGGGGGCCAAATACTCTCTGGTCTAACGAGTTTCTATAATCAGACTACATTACAGTTTTCCCATTAGCGACTAGACACTCACTCCAGCTGCAGCATAGAACCATATGGCCACATTCAAGTCATAAAAAAAAAAATGGGTTGTCTGCAGCCTCACATCATCACCAACAGTGCTAAACTTGACAATATTAACATAACTGACAGAATGAATGCTTCTTAAATTATGCAACCCTTCGCCAATATAATCAGAGCCAAATGCAAGTGCTACGCTGTATAATTACAGGCGCAAGCAGTATCTTGCTTGCCGGTCCAAACCCGATATATAAACAACTCCACACATGCAGCAGAAGTTAAATTATTGGAGTCAGGTTTAGGATGTTTCCAAACAGGCATTGTTAATATCAGTTTCCAATATTTACTCCTTCAGATACGCAGTAAACAGTACAGGGCATGAGTGCATCAAGTCATCTCCCATTCCTTGATGCCCTACAAGGCAGCTGTCCTGAATTCTGTTTCTTTGCCACATCACAGCTCTTTCACACGTTACGCTGCATTTCCAATCCAAGATATGAACATCCTCATCCGAGTAGGCAGCAGTTCAAACAGACGATGGGAAATTCAGTGAATTGTGCAGGTTACACGCACTCACCAGTGTTCATTCATTTTTCTGTGAGTCAGCAATCAGAACGGTGCACTTTCCGAACATTTTCCAAAGCAAAGCCCCATCTCAAGCACAGGATGCGCAGCTCCTGGTGGGCTAAAGTATCTTTCTGTTTACCGACTAAAGTCTCCATTCCATTCGGCCCCACACAGACATCCGGGTTGAAGTGATGTATTAGAGGAAAGGCCATATATTTAACTATCGAAGGCTCGTGTTACTAAAACATTCAACTGTTTTTCTACAACAGCAACTGCATTTAAAAAAACAAATGACGCAACCTATCCGTATGTAAAAAAACACATTTAAGGAAACAAATGCAACGAACCAGAGTGAATATAAATTGAGACTACTGAGAGCAATTGTAATAAAATCAGTTTTTAGACCTTGTAAGGGGAGGTTTTCCTTTTTTCCCCACACTAGGAGCATTTCGGTGATCAGTAAAGGCATAGGTAATCCCACCCTCAATGACTTTGAAGGTTGCTGGATAAATCATATAATGGGGTAGGTGCTGCTCCCGCACCAATCGCTTTGAATCCAAAAAAGTTTTCTCTGCGCCACAATATCACTACTAAAAATCATTATTTTGTGTTCATTCCATTTTAGGTCACCTAGTTCCCTTGCCTTTCTAAGCAGAAGCTCCTTAGTGGGGAATCTGAGCAATTTCACGAGGAAAGCCCTGGGTGGCTGACCCACTGCAGGTTTGGGAGCCAGGGTACGATGTGCCCTCTCAATTTCCAGTGTTTCTCCTGATTGCAGTTTCAGTAATTTAGGCACATTTTTTGCAAAAATTCAACATGGCGTCCATTTTCAATTCCTTCAGGGAAGCCAGTTATTTTCATGTTTGACCGTCTAGAATCATTTTCTTGTTCAGAAATCTTTTTTTGAGCAGCATCCAGAGGCAGGGTCAGTTGAGAGACTTTTTCTTCCAGAGCATGCGGGCAATCATCAGAGTCAGAGACTCTAATTTCCAAAACATCTGTTCTCTTCTTTACTTGGGCTTGTTCAGTCTTCATCTCCAGGACAGTCTGTTTAATCTTCTCATGGATAAAACAACACCGTCCATGATCTCTGTTAAATAATCTTCTGCAGATTGACCCTCAGCTCTACTGGCAATCACACAGTCGTCTTTAACTCTCTTTGAAGGTTGTGCACCTCTTTCATGGGGTTCAGGAGACTCACCCCCCTGCCTAGATCTTCTAGAGGTCGATGGATCTGTCATCTCAATGGAAGCTGAGTCTGACATTTTTCCAGGATCTCAGGGTTAGAGCAGAGCAAAGCTCTCAAGCAGCCATCTTCTTCAGCTGACAGTTCTAGTGTTTGCTGTTTTTACCTATATATTACAGTCTTATCCAGCTGTAATAGGAAGATATATCAATGTCATAAGGTTTTTGGGAAATCCCAAGAACACTCATATTAATTTTAGAATATTTGGTGCAGTAATAAAGGTGTGATTCATAGAGAGTTACAAAATTACATGTTAAAGGTTTGAGCAAAAATAAGGAGGCTTCAGCATATAAGAGGCCAAGTGCCATTAAGAAAATCAATGAGTTTCCATAGAATAATAATTGTTGTGTCATTCTGCATTATGATGGTTTTCCTTCTGATTATTATGACATTTAGACAAGTTATTAGAAACAATACAGATATGGTGGATGCCAATGAAACATTTACTGTTTCCCCTGATGAAATCGAGAACAGCATTTTTTATAATTTTAGTAAGTATTTATTTTGATTTAAAAGGGATGTTGAGGAGAATCATGAAGGGATAAATACGTATCTTGACAATTCAGCTCATTTAAAGAATAATCTATGGTATGAGAATTTGAAAAAGGTGGGAAGGTGAACGTCAGATGAAAGCTGCTATGTGTGTTCCTTTATAACTTATGCTTTGGGAACCTCTAAAATATTCATAGCAACAGAGTATTAGTGAAAAAGGGACATTGCCTGACACACCTTGCACTTTGCCTAACCAGAGGACAGTTCCATTGCAGAACGGCATCCATAGTTGTTAGGCAGAATCATATGCAGTACGCTTTGGGAACACCACACACAATTAAAATTACAAGTGTAAGTACAGTTTCACCTTTGGTACAAGCCTGTACTACACAATAAAATGGTATCGATGGCTGAGTAGCCAGACTTATCTCAAGAGTAAAGTGAGCAGTACAAGAGGTTGCACAAAGGACAACAATTACTATGGTTCAAACAAACACTGATTCAAGGTTTCTGAGTAAAAGAATATACATTTATTTACACCATCACTTTTTAAAGTTCACTGTTATAAAGCAGCAGAAAATCACAGTCTTAATATACTACAAAAACACCCAATCAATTTTGGACAATTGAAGCTCAAAAATTAAGTGTGAGCAAAATGGCACTCCAGCAATTTAAAAGGGAGAAAAGACAAGGTTATTCAAAATCAGTAGCACCAACAAGTTATAGGCAGGGCAATCTAGAAAAGGCTACTACAACTAGGATTCAAGTCAATAGATCTGGGCCAATGTTAATGGTTCAGAGTCTTTTCAGAGGATCACACAGTTCAAAGTAGTTTTTGGTTAAGTCTTTGCCAAGAGTTCAAACCGAAGTTGGTCGTAGGAAAAGTTACTTAAAGGAGAAGAGAAGGACAAGCCTTCGGAGAGGCGAAAGATTTCAAGCACTTTCACCGCGGTCGGACGGAAAGAACGACCGAATTTGCACAGAACCTTTAAAGAAGAAGAATGCTGTAGCTGAGGCAGTTGTTCCTGGAAATTCCTGCAGGCTCGCGGTTCCTGTAGCTTCAGTCGTGGTGACAAGAAGGAGGATGGCTGGAGGGTCCTGCACAGCCCAGGGAAGAAGCCAACAGCGGAGCAAAACGACGAATAAAAGGTGCACTCCTTAAGACCCAAACTGGTTCTCTCCCACTGGCTATCCGATCTACTGCAGCGATGCCCAGTAAATTCGACCAGGATGAGGACTGGTCTCTGGTGTTTGGCGAGCTGGTTGTACCCACCGAGCTCAAGGGAAGAAGATTCCTTGCAGATCTCCTCTGTCATCGAAGTATCAGGCAATTCGGACCTGCAGCAGGGCTTCACTGGGTGTTCAGTAGTTGTAGCAGTCGTCTTCCTTCAGCTTCTTGTTGGTTCTCTTGTTCCCGTGGCGACTCTGCCTTCCAGTCCAGAGACAGGATTTTTATGCACCAAATCCCCCATTCACACAGCCTGGCTGTCAATCACAAAGCAGGGTGGCTGTCCTGGCAGGGCAGCCACCTAGCCAATCAAACAGGAGTGTGACTTGGGTCTCCAAGGAGACCCTGTGCAGGGGGCCTTAAACCCCTCCTTCACATCCTGCCCACTCTGACACTCAGGCGCCTAAGGAGGGCTTCTGTGCAGAAGCCCGCCAAAGGACGGCGAACAAAGAAACCAAACCTGGTTTGGCGCGCAGAGTAAAACACTAGAAAGACCTTTACAAAATGATATGGCAAAAGAACTCGACCAGAACCAAGTTAAAATATAGGTGGATTAACAGGCTTGAGTTCGAGGCTACCACCATAGCCTCCAATGGTACCAAAGGCTATTTTCATAGTCTGCTGTAGATTAAAAAAGATAGATACCACTGACACCAGCCAAATCTTAGAGAAAGGGGAACATAACAATGTTTCATGAGAAGCAGATAAAAGGGGATAACCTTTAACCCCTCCAGTACTCTATTGGAAGATAGGGTGTACTGGGTCTGTAAATTTAAAAAGACTAGTAAAGTCAATGGTAACTTTACATGGTCTGGGAGACAGTAGTCAGTACCAGAAAATGGAGTTTAAAGTGGGAAGTCTGAAAAGACAACCCTGTGTCACTGCACTAAAGATGCTGGGTGATACACAGTAAAAAGATGATGCCTATGGAGTGGTGAGACACCATAGTCCATGAGCATAAAAATGTTCGACACACGGCAAAACACATGTAAGAGTGCGGAAAAAGGCTCAAACTCTTACCAAGTAAAAAAAAAAAAAAACTAGAAATCCAGCAAAGAAGGTAAGGGAAATTAGCCATTCTGGAGAATTCTCCCTAACAATGGTGTGGGTGAATAAAGCAACATTTCACAGAGAAGACAACTATGTACAAAATAAAAAGTCAAGAGAGAGAAGCCAGAAACAATGCATCAAATAATAAAATGTGAACAGCCTGGAATACATGGTGCAGGAATCAAGGAATCTTGCTGTACATTTAACCGTTCCATGAAGAAGACAATGGGACTTTGACAGAAGCAATAACGATGTTGTCAACCCTGCATACGAAGATGTAGGATGAAGTTGGCAAGACCGAAGAGAAAGAGTGTTTTTTGTCTCTCTGTTTTCATGGATTCCACCGTGGTTGTAGAGGAGCAGGTGGATGCATTTTCCCTAACTCCTACCCCCTCAAAGCCATCATACTGGACCAGCAGAAGGGCTCGGTCTGAGACTCCATCTGTTATGCCTATACATCATTGAGTGTATGAGAGACAATATGCACTCAGACAACCATATCGAAAGTACCCTTATACTGAAAGTCTGGTAGGATGTCAGCATGCAACATTGGACATCATGGAGCACTGAGTGAAATCTGATGAGGGCAGAGTGATGACATGGAGAAGATATACAAAGCCATGCTGAAACGATATGAAAATACTTAAGACTGACGATGTAACTGTAACGATAAGAGAAACATGTACAAAATTATAAAGTAATCATTAATGCAAAAGCAGACAAAGTAACTTGCTGACCAATAAGTGTAAGTATGCAGTAACGCAAGGTAGGCAAGATTCATAGAAACTTGCTATAGAGGAATATATAACATGGCAAGGACGGCCATAGTTGGAAAATGGATGCTCAATTCAACTACCTGAGACGCCAATGAGGGTTGTAGAGTCAGGAGACACTAGAAGAATAGCTTTGTGTGCAAAACAAAGATGAGTCAATGTTGGCATGCGATCAAACTACCTCCCCATCATCACCGTTTCTTTCCTGCTAAAAATCCTTGATAAAGCAGTTTACATTCAAATTCAGAACCTCCTCGAAACTCACAACCTCCTAGGCCTCCGCCAATCAGGCTTCAGACCTAGACATGGCACAGAGACAGCCCTTCTAGATCTGAAAGTACAAATGGATGAGGCCAAAGATAAAGGCCACCCCACCCTCCTCTTACTACTGGACCTCTCTGTGGCCTTCGACTTAGTCGACCACAGCATCTTAACCTCGCAACTAACCACATCAGCCTCCTTCTCACCCAAAGCAGCCAAATGGATCCAATCTTTCCTAGCCGAAAGATCCATGAGAGTCTTTTCTGACACTGCTTCAGCAGACCCTTTGCCCATCACCTGTGGAGTTCCCCAAGGCTCATGTGTCTCCCCCACGTTGTACAACATCTTTAATAAGATGTTATTCGACCTCCTAGATGACATTAAAGTCCCATATACCAACTATGCTGATGATACTCAGATCCTCATCACGCTCTCAGGCTCCTACGAGAATGACTCCTCCTGCCTAAATTAAATCTACAGCAAAATCCAAGACTGAATGGCCAAGCATGGGCTTTGTTTCAATGATGACAAAACCGAGATCCTACTCATTGGCTCCAGACAACGCCTTAACAAACTCAACCCACAATACAACTCATTCAATATAGACGGAAATGTCATCAAGGTCTCCAATAATGCTAAAACATTAGGGGTCTACCTCGACTCCACCCTGTCACTCTCAAGACAGGTTAATGCCACAGCCTCTTCATCAGCCTGCACAACTAAACTAATAACCGCCTGTAGACCATTTTTATCCACACAAAGCTGTATCATACTGCTAGAGCTTTGATACTATCAAAACTCGAATACTGTAACTCCCTCTATCTAAGCACCAGTAAGCAAAACATCCACAAACCCCAAATACTGCAAAATAACGCTCTCAGAGCAGCCCTCAATATTCCATGCTCTGACCACATATCCCAAGCCAGACAGACAGCCAAACGGCTCCCCATAAAAGTCAGAATCACTTTCAGAACCCTCATTATCACCCATAAATGTCTCAACAATACTGCCCCTAAATATCTGGCCGATAAATTCTGCAGAAAGACCACATCAAGGCCTAGCAGAGCCAACTATACCCCCTGCCTTAGCATCCCCAAATTCAGACTCCAAAAATCAGGTGGAACCAGTTTCACATTTCTAACCGCTAAAACATGGAACTCCCAGCCTCCTAGGCTTAGAGATGAAGATTCCTTCCCAGCATTCTGCTTCAAGGTCAAAACCTGGCTCTTCTCCTTGACCCCCCAACCTAATGAACATCTAAGTGACTACACACTGTTTATATATTTTGTATATTTTGTTAAAATGTCTACCACAGCTTTTTCGCTGCCTGCAACATGTAAATCCTTGTATATCTGTGTAAATTCCTGTATTTTATTGTAACTTCCTATCCTATGTACACTGTAATTTCCAATATTCTTGTATATCATCTCCACGCCCTATTACTATTTGTATTTATACTATGTATGTAACACGTTCTACAAATCAAGCGCCTAGCTACCTCAGGGTTCAGCACGCTATATAAGCAAATAAAACAAACAAACAAACAAAACAAACAAACAAGGATGCTATTTGTAAGGAATAGCTGCAAAGTACTAAGGGAGGTAAATGGCTAAGCCATGGATGGGACATATTTCTCTTAGATTAAAGAAAAAGAAAAACATCTCCAACAGCCAAGTATTAGAAAATTAAAAGTGTATAAAGTTTATACAAGGTAGAGTGAGCAAGTTTCTTGAGTCCGAAAGGAGCAATGACAGCCAATATAATGAAATCAAATAGCAGTAAATAAGAAGCTGAAATGGACAAATTCATGGTCTCTTCACATGTGATTCAGAATTCAAAAACAAGGGCTAGTCTTTAAGCCTCCGATGAAGATAGTGATGTGTCATCACTCCCTTTAAAGTCCTAGAACAGAGAACAGGCAACAAGGTCAACTACAGATGGGAAGCTGTGCCTCATGTCTGGTCTGATGAGAGATGATGGATTAATTGGGAAAGTAGAGAGTAATCTGATGTGATACCACCCTACCGCTAATGTGTTTTATGGTTTGCCACGTAGGATGACATCATATATGATGCATATTGGGGTATAATACCCCTGTGTAATCAAGTTTGTGAGCGAGTGTGCAAGCATCCGTCTGATGTTGCCAGTTGACCATGCTTTATTAAGCTGAGAATTTGCCATATCGCTTGAGTGTCTGGTTATTTGGTCTGAGATCTTTATTGGTAATTCCATCTAGCACAAATGATGCTTCAAGATGCTAGAGCACAGCATTGTGGGCAGAGGTTTAGCCAGGGAGCCCAGGAGCTGCAGATGAGAGCTCTTTAGTAAAATTGATATTTTGGGATATCATATGCGAAAGAAGCAAGATTGATTGAAATGCTGAATATATGATTCAGACAAGAAGGTTGAGATTTGTTTTTAACACCTATTTATAGAATGCCATGCACTATCTGATTTGAAATGTTTGACATTTGGTCATTTTGTGATTACACTCAAAACATTTTTTTCATAGGATTTTAAGTGAAACACAGTGTTCCTTAATTATTGCTGATTCTAATTGTATTAATCATGTAATGGAATGGACAAATAATGAGAGTTAAAAGGAAGGAAAGTGACACAAGGGAAATAGATTATTATTATGAGTATATTTTTTTATGCATGGTATTTCACATGTATTGTTTATTGTTCATTCACAATTTTCTTTTGTATATGATGTGGGAAAAGTGTATGTAAACTATAACCCTCTCCTGCCCAGACAGTATTTGACAAGTTTAAGAAGACACGACGCGCTCGATTACCCAATCGGTGTCCCACGGAGCGAACAGGGAAGTGTGTCACAAATATCACAAATTTTTTGAGACCTACTTTTTGATTGTTTAAAAAAAAACGACTGGACGGATTTTCACCAAATTTACAAAAGCACTCTTTCGGGTTCAAACCGCTGCTCCTGCTGCAAATTTGGTGAAAATCCGTCAAGCGGTTGGTTCTGTAGCCATGCGCAAAGTTTTTCCCCCATACAGTCTATGGGAAAAAAAGAAGTTTTGGGCCCCCCCCTATAACTTTACCCCCCTAGGACCAAACATCACCAAAAAAATTCAGAGTGGGCCATATACTTTTTTTTGCAAAGTTTGGTGAGGATTCGTCCAGAGGGAGCGGAGTTATAAGCCGCCCAAAAAGTGCTCTTCCTATGGAAACAGCAATTTAACCATAACTACATAACTAACTATGGAAACAGCAACTTAACCATAACTACATGGCCACTATATTATATCCACAAAAACAGAGAAAAATAACGCACTCTCTGTGAGGCAATCAGCATCTCCTAAGCTCAACCAAAGCAAAAATCAAAAGCTCGTATCCAAAATTAGAAGCGAGTGTATTCAATTCAGTAAATAAATATGAGCATACACATAACATATTATATTAACGCCCCAACAAAGGCCTCTGATGCTAGTAGAGATCACACCCCAGGTTTGGGCGTGTACAGGGGTGGTAGAATTCCTGAGTCCTAAATGTGGCCCAAAAGAAGCAAAGCACTACTTTAGGCACCAGTTGGTGACCCATTACTACCCCTGTTTCTTCCTAACTGGGTTGGTTCTGCCACTACCCAATGCTGCCTCCTCTCTCTCCTCAGAGATACAGTATTATTTCAAACTTTAAAGATCTGTCTTTGCCTGAAAGTTTGTTTCTGGACTACATTTGACAGCATGCCCCAAAAAGGTCATGTTATGATAATATGGAAATGGAAATTACTTTCTACAGCATATGGGTGGAACAATATTCAGAGCGCTCAGTGTAGAGAACCAGTCTAGTGCCTAAAACTCTATCTGTGTCCATGCAACACATTAGAATATTGAAAGAAAGTCAATGAGAAAATCAGAACAAAACAATGTACCTTTTGAGTTTGGGCAGGTGGGAAAGCAAACTGTCTTGATCCCAGAATGTTGAAAAGTGCAGTGCAAGAAATGGCTATGTGCGCACACATTAAAGTTCCAAAATGTTGTCCCATGTATAAAGTATAAGAACTGACTATTAAACAATGTTTTCCCAATGAAGACAAAGTAATACTATTGAGACTGTGTGCAATGGGAAAAAACAGGGGAGGGAAACTCAATCAGGAAACATAATCCAAGTCGTTCAATTGAAGGACCAATCCTGGGTCAGAAAACCAGCCAATGGAAAGAAATTTAAAAGGGATTGAAAACATCACTGAGGGTGAAGACTGGGAGGAAGTAGATGTACTTGAATCTGCTTCTTGAATACAATGGAAGACTGCAGCCTGCATTTCCACTTACTGTCAATTGTGTGGCAGTTGTTCTGGCAAATATATTCCAGAGGTCCTTTCTCAAGAACTGCTGATACATGTAAGAGAAGTTCTAGGGACAGATCCTTTATGCCAAAGTCGAAACCTGAAGGAAAGCCTAAGTTTGAAGAATACAAGAGAAAAAAGAACCTCCGGCAAGAGGATTAGAACATCATCTGCCTGAGAAGGACTATGAATGAGGCGGGAGAAATAGACAGTATTGTCAAGAGTGTTTTGATGAGAGAACCAAAGGCCGTCCAGAGACCTTTGATTGGTCTTAGAGCATGAACGTTCATGAAGAGACTGATAGGAAGCCTGAGAGAACCAAATATCATGGAGAGACAGATGAGAAGCCTGGAAGAAATAAAGGTAATGGGGAGACCTAAGTGAAGTCTGAGAAAACAAGAGGTTGTGGTGAGGCTTATGAGTAGCTTGAGAGAATCAGAGGTAATGGAAGTCTCTATAAAGATTGATGTCCAAAAGGAACAAAGGGGCTGTGGAGAAATCTAAAGAACTTGTGTTGAGCAGTCACCCTCTGGAAGTGATTATCCCAAGGAGGGGTCTGCATACAAAGATATGTGATGTGTGTTTGATTTCTAGAATAGGGATGGCCTTTAAAGCAACGGTTTATGAACACTTTGTTTGGCCAATTTGAGGGACTTTTGTGTTGCAGTATAGGGATAGCCTGGAGGCAAAAGGACTTGTAAAAATAGGTTTGTTACTTTTTATTGGTCTTCACCTTTGAGCATTTGTTTTTATAATAGGGTGTTCCTTGAGGGAAGAAAATTCCAAAGAGTTGCTTGTTAAATAATGGCATCACCCTGAGATTCAGGGAACATCTAAAGAAATGCAATTTAAGTGCAATTTAACTGATCCTGTCTTTGACACTAGTTCATCAGATATTCTTTATTACGGCAAAAATATTTTGCCAGTACCTATAGCCATTCATCCAACCTAAGACATATTGTCATCCATAGTAAAACATTGTTGTTCTACATTGTTTCTTTGCTCAACATGATATGATATGATATGATATGGCATCTATAACGCGCCTGTACACAAGTGTTTCAACATTCCCATAGTAAGACATGGACACATTTTTTCAAATGTTGAGAATGTTAATACGAGCAGCAGAAATTATGATAGGGATGAATAATTGCTGTCTGAGGTCTTCATCAAAGAGGGTCCCAAGGTTGTGGGCCTCGTAGGAGAGATCAAGAAGGTCAGACAGGAAGGCGCTTATAGAGGGATTTATTGTTCGTTAAGCTTTATTTCGATCAATTTCATCATCATAAAAGCCAGACAGATTCACAATAAAAATGATTCTTGCACAGTAAAATTTTAAATATAGCCGGATTGCAATATGCCCAAAGGAAACATTTATCAGCACATCTTCTGCAAAGAGCAAGTTATAAACTGGGGTTAGCGGAAGTTAAAAATACAAATAAAAAATATGGAACCCTGAAATCAGTCACCAATTTAGAGAAGAGCAAGCTCGTAGACTCTACCACTATCCATGAGTATCTCTGTGGTCTTGTTGCTTCAGTAATTAAAACACTATCATCTGATAGCTGCCCAACCATACAAACACCCAGAGCTCCATGTCACAATCCCATCTTCCCAATTCTAACACGCCAGGCAAACTGAAGATACCAGCACATTGCGAATATAGAGGAAGTATCAGTAGAATTAAGGAAGGTGATCAAGGCATCTGAAATATTCCTACAGCCCTGCAGTCAGCAAAAGGGCTTCATGTATCACTCTCTTGGCAACAGTGTGGCCTGCCAAAGCATAATAAAATGCACTAAATCTTCATTTGCACTTTTACATAGAGGGCACTGCGAAGATACCTCCCCCCCTCCACTTGAACGTCAAGGCTGCCACCAGAAGTGTGCCAAATCGAAATTTTATATATAGAGATCTTTCCCAATTCAGGATCACATAATCAAGAAACTCCTCATGTCCCGCCCATGTTTTAACACTTATGTAACTTGTCAAAATTGATGAGCAAAGGGATATTTACTGCAATATCCTGTTGAAGTTTTTGGAGGGCAGCTTTTTCCATAATATGTTTTTGTCTGCTTGGTGATTTAGCTTCAGTTCCTCAAATACCTAAGAAAATCCATGGCTTCAAGAGACAACTTACATGCATGGCTCATTTCAGGGATGATCCCCCCTGCTGCGAGATGACTTCCATCAAAGCATCCCTTTATTTGGCCAAATTCGCATTGGCTCAGAGTCAAACCTAGTTCAACGCTGGGTAAAGCCGACAAACAAACTCAATGCCCTGCATGCCTGTCTCCAAGAGAAGCATCGTAGTGGGTGTACTTGGAGGGATACCCAGTATGATCTTAAGGTACCTATTTTCTGCTATCACCAATGTGCTAATATCTAGCTGCCCCCACAACTTAGCCCAATAAATAGCAGCCTGTCTTGCTTGGGCCTTATAGGCTTCGAGGGAAATGTGTACTGCTCCATTGCCATGTTCACTTGTGAATCTGGCTAACGTGCCCCCGTAACTGCCCAAAGTGACCCGTGCCTTCTCCATCTGCATAGACCAACGACAGGGGGCCATCACCCTAATCCACAGGTAATCTGAGAAGGCTACTTGCTGAATCTCTCCCTCTTCCAGGGTCAGCTTGAGCCCCTTTTCTTTCTCCCTGGGATTAACTTTGCTACATTCAGTGCCAATCCATTCTCCCCACAGAAGGTGACAAATGTGGCCAGTTGCCTGCAAATTCCCACAGGGTTAGAGAGAGAAGGACTGTGTCATCCACAAACATCAGCACCGGTATATTATCACCCACTAACACTGGGGTATCAGTCTGCAAGGCCATCAGCTTTCTAATAACAGTGTTAATAGGAATGCAGAAGAGCTCAGGTGCCAGAACGCACTGTTGGTCGCCCTCTCCACAATTAACCAGCTTGTTGTCCTGCTATCTGCCCCCCAGTGCAATGCAGCCTTTTTGCCCATATACAGGCACTGGATGGCACACAGAAGGACCTGTATGATGCCAAGCCCGCTTAAGACATCCCAGAGGCACTGTCTGGGCACTATATCGAACACATTGTTTTCAGATCCACATAAACTGCATAAACACGTATCTTCCTCAGAACTTCGTATTTGTCAATGATCATTCATAGAAATTGGTCTGTAGTTGCAGGGTTGATCTCTTGGACCTTTCTTATGGATCTGTACCAGCTCCGCTTTTGTCCAGGATTCAGGCACCTCATCCTGTGTCAATACAACATTAAATTATTTAATTAAATATGGTACCCACACCCCAGGTTCATTTGCGTTACAATCTATGGGAACCCTATAAGGGCCTAGTGCCTTGCCTAGTTTTTGAGCTGCTAATGCTCTGGCAACCTCCACCTGGCTCAAAAGCAGTGGAATGTAAGCTAAACCCTGCCTGCAGCCAGTGCCCCTCAAAGCAGATCCCTCGCTACAATGTACCCCTTCATCTCCATTAAGGGTACGGTAATGGTTGAATGGTCTAACAATTCCTGCTCTGGATGCAACACTGCAGGGTATTTCTACCTGCATGACCACCGGTCCCTATCAGGGCCCAAAAACCTCTTGAGTCCCCCTTTTTAATGGGACTGAGGAAAGCACCCCAGGTGTCCTCATGCGAGAGGGATTCATGCTGCTCAATTATGTTTCATCTCTAAAATTCACACAGGGTAAGGTGTCCTGCTGCCAGGACAATAAGCGGGCTGAGTAGGAATTGCTCAGCACACATTTCCTGCTAGTGGGACACCTTTCCCGTTGGGCACTCTCTTTGAGGTGCCGAACAGGAGTGCCGTCCCACTGACAAATGTCCCAGTATGGCCTCCTCCTCAGTACACTACTGCTTGGGGTCATTTGATCATAGGAAAACATACCATAATGTTAATGAGTCAGAATGTTGTAAGTAATTGATGAAATTAGAACAAGCAACCTAATGTGCTGTTTTAAAATATCGCAGGCATTCATTTTGTATTACGTTGATATGCTGGTTTGAGTAGGTGCCCTGGTGGCATTAATCAAATACAAGCTCCCTTCAGCCTACTGGCAGGCCCATTTAGGTAGAGGGGGCGCAGGCTTTTTTTTACTGTTGTCAATGCAGTGAATTCTAAAGACCAACTGTGGTGTTTTACGTTTCAGAAGACTGGCGTGCCTTTAGAATTGAATTAAAAGATATACCACTAGTTTTATGAAAGTTATAAACAGAGCGTTGGTAATGGACTCTTGTGGTGTAGTAGTTTTGTTTTATCCGTCAGAGCCACTGGGCACCATTACGAGTCCGGCGGTAACCGTGGCGGTAAAACCGCCTGGTTACCGTCGGACTCGTATTACCATTCCGCCTCCGTGATTCCCGGAATTACCGGGGCATTTCAAACCCGGTTTTCCGGGAATCACCGAGGCGGAATGGTGTTAATCCCCATTCCCATCGAGTCCTATGGGACTCGATGGGAATGGGGATCATGGAAACACCGGCAGCATCTCGTAATGCTGCCGGTGTTTCCTCGGCCGCCTGCAGGCGGGTGGTGTTAAACCCGCCAGGTCAAACCTGGCGGGAACATCACCTCCCGCCTGCAGGAGTCGGGATCAGGCGGTCCGGAAACAACGGACGCGGCGGGTTTACCGCCACTGTTATTTCCGGACCGCCTGAGTTATAATGAGGCCCACCGTCTGCCATTCCTCCAACATGCCCCTTTCTTTCCGATGTCATGTTCCCCACAACATTTTCTGCAAAGTTACTCCACTGACACCATCACTAAACAAGGGACACATCAAGGTGCCAGGGAAGCCTTTCCATCTGTCTCATTCTTCAATAACAAACAATTAAATCGAACAGGATGATTAGCCGTTGGTCAGTTATTTTGTGAGAAATGATGAGTTATGGCAGCATCTCACATACCCGAGTTATAGCTGCATGCAGTCTGTTGGACCTGATGCTAATTCTTTCGACTCACGCCTCGCACTGACTGCCAAAACAAACTGAAGCTTATAAATCTTTTGGTGCGCTAATGGCAGCAGCGTACTTGGTGGGGGGGGGGGGAGTGTAAGTGAATTAGATTGTTTCAAAAACTTCTTTATAAAGCAAAACCATGGAATTTTGGACCAGTATTCCCTAACCAACAAGGAATTAATGATAAAATGAGTCCAACCTGCCTTCCCGTTTGACCACAAACACAGCCAAAAAAAAATGGGGGCAAGGTTCCAATGATCCTCCAGAAAGCCCACGTCCCATTCGCTAAGTACAGCGAAATTAGGAGTGGACCCATGAAGTCCTAATACACGCTTAAAAAAGCTATTTTTCAGCATCTGTGGATCAACCATTTTCGAGTAGCCCCAGAGTGTGGCTCCATAAAGAAACGCAACCTTAGTCTGGGTCACATAAACATTTAAAATCAGATCCAGTGGTTGACCACGACACATTGCCATGAAACGTGAAAGACCTTCGAAACACTGGCACATCTTTAGTTTCTGTTTGCCAAGATGTGCTTGGTCAATTAAGAAACAAATACCTAAGTGATCACATCCCTTGACCCTGGGAATGGCTGCCCCATTGAAGACCATTCGATTCAGTTTCACTGACTTTTCCCCCCTGTGCACATACCAGCAGTGCTGACTTTAAAATATGAATATTCAAGTCCAAAGAAATCATAAAATTGGTATAAACATGATTCAACTTTTATGGTGCATTTGGGCTCTGGGCGATCAAAACAGTGTCATCAGTTTAGGATTAGGCCAAGATCAGAAAAGCCCTAGCACCCACCCTTGGAAAGGCAGCGTGAGAGGCCACCAGTGCATCATACAGTCCATTGATGTACAAAATAAAAAGAACTGGCGCTAAAACATAGCCCTGGTGGTCCCCCGATTTGACCTAAATAAAATCAGTGCACTGCTCCTCAACCCCACAACGCACACATGCCTGATTACCACTACGAATATCCCACAAAACAGACAATGGCCCTCATTACGACCCTGGCGGAAATCAACCGACCGGACCGCCATAGCGTAAATAGCGTTTCCGCCATTGCACGACGGAGCAAAGTGCGGCTCATTCCGACCCATCGGGCACGAGCACCACGCCATGGCGGAAGTGCAAAGTCCGCGATGGCGGAAATGACCCCAAAACGGCCCACACCGCCGCCGTACGGCGCCCTAGGTGCAATTCCGCCACCCATCTTAGCGGTCACCGCAATGAGCGGCAATCGGAAAGTACGGTGACCGGAAATATACGGAAACGGAAGTAAAAGCATGGTCCCGGAACGGGAAACATCACGCCGTACACCTATAAAACCACAATTTCCACACAACCATAAAAAATCCTACCCTGAGACACATCCCAACCCGTCATCCACCCTAGTGAAACCAAGAAAAATGGGAAAAGTAGCGAAGAAAGCGTGCGACCGCAAGCGGCAGGTCCACTTCTCCCGTGAGGAACTCACCGTGCTCACAGAGACCCTCCAGGAGAATGCTGCCGTCGTCTTCTCCACGCAAATGACCAGGACGGCACTTGCGAACAAGAAGGCCATATGGGCCCTGGTGGCACAGCGGGTAAGTGCGGTGGGGACCGCACCCCGCAACCCACAGCAATGCAGAAAGCGATGGGACGACCTGCGGATCTGCGTCCGTAGCATACTTTCTGCCAACCGCAACATTGCCACAGCTACCGGGGGAGGATCGGAATCACCCATCAAGTTGACCCCCTGGGAAGAAATCTGTGCCTCCACCATTGGAATGGAGAGTATAGAGGGAGTCGGAGGGATGGAGAAAGGAGTGCAGACATCCGAAGAATCAGGTAGGTGTCCCAAATAAAACAATGCCAAAACCACAATGTCCAATCATGTGAAGCACCACGTGTCCACATAGTGCAACAGTAACACATGTCCAGGAGAACGTCCACATACATAGGCCTGATAGCACACTTTAAAACTCACATCAAATACATAAATAATTAAAAATCCTAAAACACCCTCTACACGTGCAGCAGGCACACCCTAACTGCAGGCTGCAAAACAACTGCACCCTCACTCCACACACAAATGAAACCACCTCCAAGGCCGCAACCCAAATCACCCTCAGGTACCACCCCAATGCATGTGATACATTGCCATTCCAATTTCCACAGACCCATTTATAACGCTCGCCCTCCTTTACTCCACCACAGGGTCCGATTCAAACGACGAGCTCCAGGACACCCCTACCAGCACACCTGCAAAGAGGGCCAAGACCAACGGCCAAAGACCCTCCACCTCAGCTGCACGCATCAAGACACGGCAGCAGCACAAATCAAGTGGCAGCACACAGGAGGGAACTCCAACAGGCACCCCAGCAGCCAGCATGCCCACAACAGCACCACCACAGGTCCCCCCAATGGATGCCACAGTAGGCACTGCTTCTGGTGGCAGCAGCACCATAGGTGACACTGCATTAATGGCAGCATGCTCCGACACAGAAAACGGGGATGTCGAAGTTAGATCCATCCATGACCTGTCTCAATCCCCCTGTCTGTTCCATCCCGTACACCATGAGGATACCACGCAGGGGCACCCACAAGACGACGACTGGCCATCCCCCACAAGCCCTGTGGCAAGGCAACATGAGGTGACCAGCCCCTCTGTGACACCACCGCAAATGGCCATGGCCCAGCAGAGGCAACAGTCCCTCGACCAGGTAATCGTGCAACAGCAGCAACTGGCCACGCTCCTCAAGGACCATGCCGATGAATGTGGGGGCACTAAGGCAGACATAGAAACATCAACTGAGACACTTAGAGCAGAAATGGAGAGAAGTACAGAGACACTAAGGGCACAAATGGAGAGTAGCACCGAGAGCCTGAGAGTAGAAATGGAGAGAAGCACGGAGAGCCTGAGAGTACAAATGGAGAGAAGCACCGAGAGCCTGAAGGGGGAACTGCATGCGACGTCCAAAGACGTATGTGCCGAACTTGCCGCTGTGCGCCGTGTGCTCACTGAGCTCTCACAAACCCTTAGGGACATGCATGGACGTGAGCAGGCAGAGACATCATCCGTTGCAAGTTCCGTCCAGGGCAGCCCCCAACGTAGATCTGGGAGGAACCTGCGCTCCACAGGCAGGGGTGCCCCTGATACCCGGAGAGGGGGCTTGCAATAGCGACTGCCCACTGACAATGAGCATCTTTGGACACTGGTGTTCGGGGGGGAGGTAGGAGGGTGGAGGGGGTGTGTTGGGCTCACTTGGGTGGCGGGTCGATAGGGTGTTTAACATGATATCACATATGCCATAAACAATGCACGATCATACAATGAGATGCGTGGACATTGATCTTTGTGTACGAGGCCATTATAGGCGTACAGTCCATATTGTGCATGTTCCAGACACACACAGTGCCACGAGTCCCGTGTCCATGTATCAGCCACCAGGCGTGAGTGCTAGAAGCATGCATCTATGAGATGCTGACGAATGTCACGGCCCTCCTGTGCCTCGCAGACTCCTTGAGGTGCTGCCACATCCCCACCCTCATCATGACCATCTTCAGGTGCTTGCAGTTCTGCGTCAGGGGGCATGGGCACATTTCTACGTACGCACATGTTGTGTAGCATGACACATGCCATGACCATCTTTGCAACCTTCTCATGGCGGTACAGGAGTGCCCCGCCAGACCTGCTGAGGCAGCGGAAACGAGTCTTCAGTAGGCCGAATGCCTGTTCTATGACTACACGGGTACGTGAGTGGGCATGGTTGTAGTCCTCCTCATGCTGGTCCCGTGGGTTCCGGACTGGTGTAAGGAGCCATCTCTTCAGTGGATACCCGGCATCACCTGTATGTGGACAATAAAGGAATTTTGAGGAATGCCATTGCTACGTACGCACCCCCCCCCTTCCTGCCAGGTCATTGCCGCATCACATATCCCACATTATCATGCTTGAAATGAGACTCACCGAGTAGCCAGGATCTGTTCCCTGCGTGTCGCTCCATGTAGCGTGGTATTGTAGAGTTCCTCAAGACCATAGAATCATGGGTTGATCCAGGAAATCGGGCACAACAATGTGTAATGATCCTGTTGGAGTCACACACCATTTGTACATTCAGGGAATGAAATTGTTTTCGGTTGCGGTATTGGGCCTCCATGGCATGTGGGTCGACCAATTCCACATGGGTGCAGTCGATGGCACCAATGCAGCCCGGTATGCCGGCAAGTGCATGGAATCCCACTTTTGTGTTGGTAATTTCCTGCTCCGAGCGTGGTAGAGAGATGTAGTCGTCTGCGTGCTTCAGGAGGGCATCGAGCACTTGCAATAGTGTCCGTGAGAACAGTGGCTGTGAAATGCCATGCAACTGTCCGACTGTGTGCTGGTAGGTGCCTGTGGCCAGGAAGTGGAGTACAGACACCACCTTCAGTAGGGGTGGGATGGCGGTTGGGCTATCTATCATGCTGACAAGGTCAGCCTGTGTCATGTCCACAATGGCGGTTATGGTGTCCCGGTCCAAACGGTAGAGGGTGTGGATCTGCTCAGCAGTGAGGTTGAACGGATGTGCTCGGAGGCGTGGGATTGCGGGCTGCCTGCGTGGTGGTAGTGGCTGTGCTGGCGGCCCTTGCTGGCCCTGCCTTGCCCTCCTCCTCCTCCTGCGTCTCCTCCGTGCGGCCGGTTGTAGTTGGTGTTCGTCTTCTTCTTGAAGTTGGAGTACTTGCAGTGCTATCAGGTCCCCCAGGGCCAACATAGCTAGTCCTGCCGGTAGCATTTCGGAGTGGGTGTGGTTGTGGGAGGGGGTTGGGTGTGCAATTTATGTGTTTTCAGGCTGTATGGCCTCCACCTGTGGTGATTCATTCCACCTGTGCAAGCTGCTCTCCCCTTTGGGCGAGCACGTCCCGCACACAACGCTGCAATTCGACGAATGGCATCTTGCTATTACAATCATGTATTTGTACCCGATGGCAGTGTAATATTGGTTGATATGTTCATTCTGCTATGGTCCCATTGTTTCACATACTATCTTTGCAGTCGCGAACAGACTTGTGAAGGGTCAGTGGAACGTAGTACTCGAGTAACGGTGGACCATCATGCAACACTGTACCGAGGTTCACCGACGGGCGGGGCGTCCCATTTGTGAGTGAAGGCAGTTGCCATTTTCACACACAGCCGCACTAGATGGATTAATTTGTGATTTCAAGCGGCCACAGATGCCTTTTCGACGTGATGTTGCAAATGAGGAATTCGAAGGACGGCGCTTTCGGTTTTCAGCTAGCGGCGAGGAGATGCCCACAGGTCTGACTGCAAATATAACGTTCTATTGTTCAATGTCCTTGGGACAGGGGCCATGGCGAGGATGCAATGATTGATATGAATAGTATGGGATGCGCAATAGCGAAGTGGGCGATAAGGCCGGACGTTCCCAATTACATGTTACTTCACAACACTGGAATTACGGGCTGGAGCACAGTGGACTTTGCAGGCTGCATAACGCACAGACTCAATGGAAATTTCACATGTTATGTGAGTATGAAAACAGGCGTTTTCATTACGGGATGAGGGAATGATGTATGGATGCATGGACAGATGATTTAATACAGAGTTTGCCATGTACAGGGCTTCTTGGAATCTATCCACCTCCCCTGCGCTATGTGATGCAGGGCTGCCATAGTGGGACCATCGTCTATCTGGCCTTGTTGAACCCTCCCTGTCTCGACGCGCCTTCAGACACTTGTGTCTATGCACGTTACTAATCCCATCTGATGGATTCTGTTTTAACAGACGCATGCACAGAAACACTCGTTTGTGATAGTGTTTTCACCTCGATATAGATAGTTATGATTCGCAAGTGGTTTTTGGGTGGTGATGATCCTTTGGAGTGGGCTAGCATGCATATGGCTGTGGATTTGGTGTGATTATTGAAGTGAGTAATTCAGAAGAAGTTCTGATGGCCATACTATTCTTTTTCATTTCATTTGGGTGACAGGTATCTCCTCCCCTTTTGCCACTGCCATCTGTATGCCACTCCTGCAGATGGATTTTACTCCCGACACCTGCTGCTTCGTGTTAATCAGTGGAGCAGCATTACGATCTTATGGGACGATCGCCAATGGGCCACATGCCCTTACGCAGTACTAGTGGCTAGGAGCAACATTTCGGCCTTTCAGCTGGACTAGTGCCTACCTAATGGGACGGCCCTGCGGTTCTAGGCGCTTCCATGTTGCCTTTTTGGACGTGAATGTAGCCCCTGTGTACCATGAGGGAACAGGGCGTCACACAAGAAGTAGCTGGTCATTTATTGCGGATGCAGCCCACAATGGTGAAATGTATTTTGGAGTTCATGGCCTAATGGCTGTATGGGCTGGGTGAATTTGTTGTGCATTAAATGTCTATTCTGATATGAACCGTGTAGCGTTCTTCTTTGCAGGTGCTGTGGCATATTCCTATTTGGGGAGCGATGTATTGTGAGGAGATCTGCATTGGGTTCCAGCTTCGGAGTATAGTTGCGTGGTACTGTGCTGGGCGCGTTTGTCTACGAAGCCCAGTGAGGTCAGGGATAAGGGCTGCCAATATGACTGTTTTAATGATGTCATGCTCAGGGGCGGGGGATTAGCTTTTGTGTAACAGATGCCGGTCAGCCAGGTGGATTGGTGGAATGATGTGATTGTCAGAATATGGCTGGTCACAGGTGCCTGTGTTTGCGTGCGTTTCTTGGAGGGAGACTGAGGTCATGTCCATTTGTATAGCTTCTGTATTCGTGCCATCTGTGCCCTGCAGCTCCCATTGGCCCCTCATGAGATTCATTTGTTCGTTGGCAGGCATGGATGACTAGTACATTTCACTGGTTGCATTGTGTGACTTCATTGCACCTACGGGGAGTTGTACAATGTGGCCAGGGAGCGGTGTACAGGCACTCAATAGGGCCGTTTACGGTTGGTTCGCGATGCCGTACTTCTCACCATGGCGGAATGGTACTTTCCGCCGTGCTTGATGGCGTTAGGTGCATGTCCGCTAGGGTCAGAATTCGCGTACCGTTGCGCCATGGTGGTAATTACGGTTTGGCATGGCGCGCGCGCGCGTACTTGGTGCAGTTAGCGTTGGCGTTCACTACGGTGTCGCTAATGGCATCGTACTTTGCGGTGACGGGTCATGATCGCACCGAGCGCTATTCGATGGCGGTATTGCATTTCCGCCATCGTTTTTCGATTTCCGCCAGGGTCGTAATGAGGGCCAATGTCTCCATTGGAAAATGGCCTACTGCTTAGCCATGTTCACTTTATCAAAAACCATGATCCAGTCCATGAATTCAAGATGGATAGCTTTGCCCTTACAAAAAACAGACTGAGTCACCAGGAGATACAAGTTCACTACTTGATCCAAATTGACCACCCGGGATCTGAATCCATACTGTATGTCCGATAAAATAGGCTTTTTAGCTATCAAATTTTCAAGGCATCCCAAAAACACTCTCCAGAAAATATTAAAACAGGTATCCAACAGAGAAATAGGTTGGTGCGAAAGCGGGCTGGCAGGGTCCCCCTTTTTGAAAATTGGGAAAATTATGCCTGACTTCAATGAAGATGGCTATTAACTAGTCTCCAAAAAATCATTAAACACCACAGTTAATAGAGGGGCCTGAAGGTCAATAAGGTCATGCATGAATAAGAACAGCTGGGATGGCATCTTGGCCTGGGCATGATTCTTTCCTTAAGTGTGCAAAATGTAAAGATAAATAGAAGCATGCTAATGTATAGAAAACATCAAGAGAAAATATTATGTACTGAAAAAAAAATCCTATGAACTAAAATTCTAACAACTAATTGTCTTTTTTCATGTTTTTCATTTTTCTCTTTGTCTTATTTATTTGTTTTTCATTTTTTCTTTGTTAAAATCTCAATGACAATATGCAATTCACCACCTAATTTGGCATTTTCTTCCGTTCATTATATTTTGCTATGATTTCAACTACACTAATTGTATAGGAATTAAATTGAGAACTAAAACTTTATATGCCATCATTTTTAAAATATTTCTTACAAATGGATTAATCAATGATGACTTAAATTAAAACAATGCTGATGTTTCATTATTTTGAATCATGATTGAATAGAGCCCTGAGAAAGAGGTTTGCTCGAAACATGTATTGGGTCATATTTAAATGTTATAAGCACAATCAGGGTGCATAGTAAAAACACAAAGTTGATAGTTCAAACAAGAGTGAAGAATATATTTTTAATCAGAAGTTTTGACATACAATTCGAGAGGCTTACACTTTCTGCTACAATAGACTGCTAAAATAGACTAACAAAGAGGGGTTGCAGTCTAATATCCAAGAGAGACCTTAGTAACACTTTACAATGTCAACACATGCAAAATACAAACAATTGTACGATTAAAATGAAAAAGAAATAGAGACTTATCAAATATAGACTAAAACAAAACTCAAGAAAGGAAATGCAGCATTCAAGAGCCAATATTAGAAGGCTTTACAAAACTTTAAATATTATAGCATCAGTCATAATTTAGGAGGGATAGCATTCTAACATTTCGCAGCTTTACCTGGGAAGGAACGATTCAGCTAACCTGTTTGTTTGAATTTAGGTACATTAAGAAGGAGAGACTCACAGTTACGAAGGCCTCTGAGACATACTGAAATGTTTATTTTATCAGCTGGATAAAAAGGAGTCTGGAAAAGGATGGCTTTATACGTGATACAACTGAATGTAATACTGACTCAAGTGGAAGCCAGCACAGTCTTTTTAAGATTAGAGGAATGTGATCGCATTTCTTGGCTCCATTTACTAAAGAGCCAGGAGCATTAGAAAAAGCTATTTATAGGGACAATGGGCCTCATTACACGGATGGCGGTAAGGATTTACCGGTACCGGTAAAATACCGGTACCGGTAAATCCTTACCGCCTTACTACGAGGTCCCTTTGCGGGTTGGGGGATTTAACGCCTGCTTTTTGCAGGCGTTAAAATCCAACCCGCAAAGGGACCTCAGAGCTAATTACGGCACCGCAAAATTGCGGTGCCGTAATGAGCGCCTTCCCCATTCCCATAGAGCCCTATGGGGCAGAAATGGGAATGGGGAAGGGCAATGGTGGAAGGGGGATTTACCGCCCCTCCAACCTTGGAATGGGGCGGTAAATCCCCTTTCCACCAAGGCGGTGCCGGTATTTTACCGGCATGAGCCATGGCGCTAATTGCGCCATGGCTCACCGCCTACCGTGTAATGAGGCCCAATGAGTATTTGGGAAGACCTGCTTAAAGAGAATTTCCAAAATCAATGCACGATAATACTAAGGATTGCACGTATAATGGTAAATGAACCCTCGAGAGGAAAGGTTTAATAGCCCGCAAGGAGCAACGTGATCATTTGCCGATTTTTTTTACCAAATAATGTATTTGTGCCACTAATGAAAGATGTGAATCTAAAATGAAACCCAATAATTTTACAGAATTAGCCTTTTCCAAAGAGCACCTGGAATTTTCGCTTCAGAAAACTATTTTTTTTGAAGTAGGTTTAGGGGAATATGATAAATTAAAACTCATTTTTTGAAGTGTTTCATTTTTAAAACTGAGATGCCATCCAAGTCTCAGTGGGCCTCATAATGAGACCGGCGTTAGCCATGCAGGTAAAACCGGCACGGCTGCCGCTGGTACCATTTTTTTTCCAGTGCCCGGGAATGAGCAATTACCAGGTCATAATGGCCCGGCCGGACCCGGTAATTGCCCACTTCCGGGCGCCGGAAAAAAATTGTCCCCATTCCGATCGAGCCCCATACGGTTCAATGGGAATGAGAAGGCCAAATTCACCGGCACCATTAAGGAATGGTGCCGGTGCATCCGACATGGTCTGCTCGCGGGTGCCGTTCTTGGCGGGCAAAAAGGCACCCGCGAGTAGAACTCGCAGTTTGCCGGTCCGGTAACAATGGTACCGGCAAGCTTACCGGTACCGTTGTTACCGGACCAGCAAGCTTATTATGAGGCCCAATGTCTTGTAGACACTCCTGAAGGCTTTTTTTATATCCTCTTCAAATGAAATTTTAATATAGGGCTGTGTATCATCTGCCTATTGGTGTATACACACTTTGTTTTTTTCCACCAAATTTCCAACTTGTTCCATATATACATTAAAAGGAATAGGCAACAAGATTGACCCTTGAGGCGCTTCAAACAGAACCAGACGTGAATCAGAACTTGCTTGTACATCAGAGACTATTTGATAAGATGAAAGTTGGTTAAACAAGAACACAACCAATTCAAAACTAAATCCCTGATCCCGTCTGATGTGAAAATGTCTCAAGGAGTACAGCATGGTCAATCATGTTGAAAGCTGCTGACAAATCGAGACCACCAACAAGCAAGAACCCCCATTATCCAGAATCTTCAACACATTGTGCCTCATTCCGAGTAGGGCGGTAAGGGTTAATGGTCACTGGTAATGAGACCGGTGCCTTTAAACCCTTACCGCCCTACTATGAGTTCCCTTTGCGGGTCCTTTGTTAACGTCTGCTTTTAGCAGGCATTAAGGACGGGACCCGCAAAGGGACTTTAGTGCTAATAACGATACCGTAATTTACGGTACCGTTATTAGCACCTTTCCCATTCCCATTGAGCCCTATGGGGGCTCAAATGGGAATGGGGAAGGGCCCTGGTGAATGGGGAATTACTGGTCCCTCCAACCTTGGAATGGACCGGTAATTACTCCATTCACCAGGGCGGAGTCGGAACGATTTTGGAGGCAGCCATGCCGCAAATAGCGGCGTGATTACCTCCAAAGTCGGAATGAGGCCCATCATCTACAAAAGCCACAATAATATACAGAATCTTTCAAATATAATATAATATTCAGTAAAAAAACTTTGTTAACGGGACATTATGGTTAAGTTGCGCAACTAAAAACCTATGAAATGCAGTGAAAAAACGTTGTTAAAGGGACGTTATGGTTCCAAGTAAAACCAAAAAACCCCTGAAATTCGCCAGTTATGGTAAACTAAGCAACCATAACTCGCACCACCACCGTGCACTGCTAAGCCTAACACCCAGGACATCAAAGATGACATCACAAATGTCATTGATGACATCACTGATGACATCACATGTCTGACGCCCCCTTTTTTCGTTTCCTGACATATCTAGGCCACATGATTTTCTTCAGTAACAGTCAGGAACTAAACATTGTAAATGTACTATATTTGTAGACTTATCCTTCAAGTATGTTCTTACTATAATTCCCTTATGATCCAGTCATATCATATGAAACATATACATAGGGGAAGACACAACCTTGAAAGACAGAAATCCTTTTTGTGCATTAAAATTATCAGTAGAGTTCTCAGCAATTTCTGATAGTTTTGATGTTTTTTTTATTACTGTACTTTCCCTGTATATGCTCATATTTTTATATGTTGTAAACACACTATTTCCTTAGGGTCCAGACACATCATGTGATATATATATATATAGATAGGGTAAGTAACAGATTTGAAACAGAGCAATCATTTCTCTGCATAAAGGTAATCAGTTAGGTTATGAACACTTTCTGCTACTATTGCTGTTTCTTATTCTTACTTCAATTCCCTTGTATATATTCATATTTGTATCTGGTGTTGTCTCTTTGTGATTTGTCTATAATAATGCAATTATGTAGTAAGTGGGTTTTTTACCTACGTATCACAAGTTTCACTGTACGCAAAACTCTAATATGAAGACAGTTATCATTTCACTATTCACCATGGCAAGCTTATGAATATTGCACCTCCATCATGTATGCTGCACAAAATGCCTATGTTTCTACATGAGTCCCTTAGTATACTGGATTGAAGTTAATAATAGAATGCTATTTATATCAATGCATAGCTTAATGCACTGATTAGCACTTGATATTTATTCCAATAATCTTTGACACTTTTTTTATTAACATTATACTAAGAATCCCTTGTACAGACTTTTCATGAAAGGTAAATGCACATGTGATGTCATCAGTGATGTCATCAATGACATTTGTGATGTCATCTTTGATGTCCTGGGTGTTAGGCTTAGCAGTGCACGGTGGTGGCGCGAGTTATGGTTGCTTAGCTTACCATAACTGGCGAATTTCAGGGGTTTTTCGGTTTTACTTGGAACCATAACGTCCCTTTAACAAAGTTTTTTCACTGAATTTCATAGGTTTTTAGTTGCGCAACTTAACCATAACGTCCCGTTAACAACGTTTTTTTACTGAATTTCATAGGTTTTTAGTAGCGCAACTTAACCATAACGTCCCGTTAACAATGTTTTTTTACTGAATTTCATAGGTTTTTAGTAGCGCAAGTTAACCATAAACTCCCTTTAACAAACTTTTTTCATTAGCACACAGACAATATACAAAGATGGAGTGTAAAAAGCAATTTCTCAGGGATGGCTTTTCACAGAATGTTGCAAAGTAAGAATTTATGCTCGTTCACAGTGATGGTCAGCTGCTTCCATTTTTTGCTCGCGGGCCGGAGTGGCCCACAACTCGCACTAGAAGGTTCTATTGTTTTTTGACCTTGACAGACAGTGATCATGCCAAAAGACTTCTTTTGAAGGAGGGGTGCAAAAACGTAAGAGACGATAAGGATGAAATTTCTGAAACTAAACCGCTTTTATTACATGGACGCAGTAGCGTCCATGTAGTTATGGTTAAGTTGGTGTTTCCATAGGAAGAGCATTTTTTGGGTGGCTTATAACTTCGCTCCCTCTGGACGAATCCTCACCAAACTTTGGAAAAAAAGTATATGGCCCACTCTGAATTTTTTTGCAAAGTTTGGAGAGGTTTGGTCCGGGGGGGCAAAGTTTAGGGGGGTCCCAAAACTTTAGTTTTTTCCCATAGACATAATGGGAAAAAACTTTGCGCACACCTACAGCCCAAACCGCTGAACGGATTTACACCAAATTTGCGGCAGGAGCGGGGGCTTGGTCCTGAAAGCGGGCTTTTGCAAATTTGGTGTAAATCCGTCCAGTAGTTTTTTTTAAAATGACCAAAATGTAAGGCAAAAAAATTAGTGATATCTCTGTTCGCTTCGCGGACGGGCTTCCCGGTTTGCTCCGCGGACAGTGCCCTGATTGGCTGAGCAGCTTGCACGATGTCCGCGGACATCCGACGTGTTCGCTGATTGGACGGCATGTGGCATGGAGCGTGTCAGATTTTTGGTGGCCCCCAACATCTTGCATTCGCAGATGACCTCGGACAGCGCGGAGAAACTTGGTTTAAAATTTTTATTTAGTGGAGTGTGTTGGTGTGTAAGAGTGTTTGGGGAGGGTGGGGGAGTATGAGATAGGTGCAATGTTGTATTTTTTTTATGTGCTAGACGCTTTTGTTGTGTTCGATTTGTCTGCCGACAACACGGCTGTTCTGAAATGTTTCGTAAGTAAACAGAATGGATTCGGTGTCATGGAATGTTCGCAGGGGGTGTCCTGAAGACGTTGTCTGTATTGTTCGTTGTCAAGCTGAAAGTGTTCTAAGAATACTCGCGGTGTCCTGAAATGTTCGTACATAAAGAAAATGAGGGTGTCCTGAGGATGCTGTCCGTATCGTCCTCTGGCAAGTTGAATGTGTTCTAGGAACTTCCTTGTGTCCGCGGACATTAAAATGGTTGCAATGCTTGAATCTATGGGTGTGATATGCTGCGGTGGTTGTGGCCAGGGTATAGAATGTTGGGTGCATGGCCATTTGTCCATGCACCCAAGAGTCTATGCCCTGGCCACAAGCACTGCAGCATATCACACTCATAGTGGCTTATAACTTTGGGTCAAAAACAAATGTATAAGGAACATTGTTATAAGCCAGTATGGGTGTGATATGCTGCGATGGTTGTATTTATCATGTTATACTTACTATTTGGTTTAGTAACGGGAGTCCATGTTTTTCTTGTTCATTTCTGTGATAAAAGAAAATAGCATGTTAGTATTAGTATTTTATAAAGACTTATTACATTGTACAATCAACATTTTCTTCTTTTTTTTTAACCCTCATATCTAGTAGATGACAAACCAGAGTACTGTGCACTTTGCTCAGTTTCTGTGTTTGTTGCTAAAATCATTGGGTCTGTGGGAGAAAAAAAATCCATGTTGGATTAAAAAAAAAACTTTTTCTGTTATGCTACAGTTTATTTGTTTGTTTGTTTTCAGTGTTTACTTGTTGTTTCTGGCTAATGCTTTATACATTGGATTGTTCCAGTTTTTAGGAGCAGTAAGATATTAGGTATTTGTTTGGATGTTGTAAAATTTTGGAGCAGTTAGATACCAGTAGGCGTATTCTAACGGTTTATTTTTTGATATAATTTCGTGGTATTGATTTATCTGTTTGGATATTTCTAAATTTTGGGACAGTTAGATACCAATTGGCGTATTCTAACTGTCTGTTTTTTTCTCTATTTGAGTGGTATTAATTTATCTGATTAGTTGTTGTAGCATCTTTGGGCAGTTAGCTTTTGGAATATTGTGACAGTTTATATTTTTTTACTACAAGTGTACTTAAGGTTTAAGTACAGTTTAGTTATCAAATTTTGGTTTTAAGAGCATTAAATAAGCGTTTGTAAAATTTGCTGGTAATCTCTGCTTTAGAGTAATGGTACTATCATTACATTCAAACCATCCACATTTCTTTTTTATATATGCAGTGCAGTGCCCTGAATTGGTTGTGGCTCCTGCGAGGTAGATTATACCTATTGTTGTGAAGGTTTTCCTACCAAGTGATATTTGACCATGTGTGAATCCAGTCAGCTTGCAGTTGTTTTTGGTACCATCTGCATTGTAACATAGAAGCAACAGTATTACGTATTTACTATGTGTTTGTATTACTAACGTGGAGCGATTATCTGAATTGCAGGTCGAACATAATCTACCATGGTTTGCATTTTGTACAAGTTGCTGAAATGGAACAGATTCACAATTAGGTATTGATATATACACAAAGCGTTCATTGGGGATTTGTTCTTGTGTCACATTGTTGCAGAGAGTGCATGTATGTTTCCACATGTATGAAATCTGAAAGCTTTCATTTATAGGTATGTTTTGTTTTCGTTTTCCAGTACTAATAGTAAGTACATTAGACATTCTTGTGGATCTTCCTGTGAGTTTATAGTGAATTTCACCATTCCAGCACTGTAGTCCAATTGTTGTCTTATTCCATGAACACTATACGGGTTGTCAGGATTGTTTGTTGCGTTTCTGTGAAGTACTAACATTTGCAAACACAATGGGTCTGTACTGTGTAAGTAAATGTTGTCAACAATTGGTGGTAATTGAAATAGAATCTTAAATGCTACATTTGCGTAGCAACTTACACCAACTATATTTGAGAGTTAAAATGGGCCAGGTAGTTCTCTATCTGACTGCTTTTTTTGGAGTTTGTCTTCCTTCTTTGAAGAAGTACCTGGTTTACTTTCCCTAATTGATTCTTTTTTGCTTGTGGTACTTGATGAAGTATTACTTTCTTTTACTCTCTTTGGAGGATTTGCAGTGAAATCCTGTTGCATTTCTGTTTGATCTATTTTTCTTTTATAACGTTTTACTTTTTGTGGAACAGAATATGTGTTTAGATGGGGGGTGTATAGTGAGCGAAGTCTATTGTATTCTAAAATGCAAGGAATATCAGCGTTTATTTTACTTGCATCAAAGTTGATTAGAAATAGACCGCCAATTGTACTTAAGCGTGATAGCGCTATGTAGCTCATGCCTTCTTTAATTACCAATGTCTAACATTGCTTTGTCTAGGGTAAGAACTTGTGATTTATGAATGGTGACTGCGTATGCAAGAGTTAGAGAAAATTTTTCTCTGCATACATACATGTCTTTGAAGAGAAAGAATCGAGCTGTTGAGCGTCCTATTCTTTTTACTTCTGAAAGTTTGTCAAAGAGAACATTGACAAACTGAATTTTGTTGTCACGTGGGTATGTTTGAAAGCCAACAACTGTACCCAGTGCTCAATTAACTAGTCCTTGATCCACGTCAAGGTTACGTTTCAGCATTACTCTGCAATTTAAGGATCATTTTAATATCTTTTCCAAGCCTGCTGTGTTTGAGATAGATTTTTCTAAACTATTTAGTCTTGTTGTGGCTTGGTCACACATGGGTAGTGTCATTCCATGTACATCTAGTTTGTCTGTGGCGCTAATTTCCATTATTGGTTGCATTTCTTTACTTAACATTATTTCATTGAATTTGAAACAGCTTGCAAGAGTTGGCATTAAGGCCATATAATTGACATGTTTGTGGGCTAATTGTTCCATAACATCTGTAGCACATGCATTATCACCATAAAGTGCATGAATGTGCCGGCTTTTCAATATTGCTTCTGCTTCTTTAGAAAGTATACCAACTCTGATACTTTTTAAGATGTTGGCATAAGTGAGATCTGCAAATTGGCACATGTTTCTGTTAATTCTCTGTATTGGAAATGTTGCCAAAGGTTGACATTTCCAATGCTGCCAACAGTTTTAAGGCAGAGTTTTAAAAATAGGCTCACCTTTTACTGGTGTCAATTGAAGAAGATCTCCGAAAACAATAATGTGTTTTCCTGCAAAGAGCTCTTCATAGTTTGTTTTGAGTACTTCTTGTAATCTGAGGTGAATCAAAGCCAACATTAGGTTGGACACCATGCTCACTTCATCTATAAATAGCATTTTCATTTGTTTCAATACTCTGCGTAGTTCCATTGCAGCTTCTGCAGAAAGTTTGTAATAATCTAATTTGTTTTGGTGTTCTACTGGCAGGAGTAGTAATCGGTGTAAAGTGACACCACCTATGTTGTAGGCAGCTAAACCTGTGCGGGCAGTGACAACAGCTGACAGTTTGTTGTTTGTCAATTGTTGAAGGAACCTACTGATGATTTTGATTTGGAATTTTTTGCCAGAACGAGCTTCACCACTGGCATACAATAGTATAGGTTTGTAATTTTGACAGGTGCATTCTTTGTTTTCATGTTGTACACCATGTGCAATTTCTTTTGTTACTTCTTGAAAAATGCTATGTTGCTCATTGTTTAGCTTTGATTGTAGTATAGTTAAGTCTTCTTTATCTTCATACTGACACATGCAGGCCGATTCATGGAAATAATGTGCGCGGAAAAACCGGCGCACGCGTGCGAAAACATGCGATTCGCAGTGGCACAGAAAAAATCGCAGAAAATCGCACAGAAAACAGCGCACATCCATTCATGGAAGCACGGGCACACGCGAAATGTGGGATGTGCGCTGAGAAAGTGCGCGGCGCACGCTGGCGCACAGGTCAACGAAAACCATGCGATAAAGCCACAGCGAATTCGCACATAGCGTGGCGCACAGAACAAAAGTAGGCGTAACACGGGGCGTCACACGCAGAATGGGGAACAACTCGTGAAAATGTGGGCGTCACAGGGAAGGTCCAGGAGGCAAGTGCGCGGAACGCCCAGACGCTTGCCTACAACAGGCATTCATGGAATCGAATCGGGTAAAACAGCGCACGGCCAAAGACGCGCACATGCCCATACCCGTACGCCACAGAAAGCAGGCGGTAGCGTCCCAATACATGTGCGCCAAAATGTGCGCTTACCGTATACACAGCTCAGCGATTGTGCCTGGGGAGCGTGTGCGTGCATTTCAGGGGTGCGCGCAAAGTCATACACGCGTTTTGGCTGGGTGCGTGTATATCAGGGGTGCGCGAGAAGTTTCACACGCGTTTTGGCTGGGTGCGTGTATATCAGGGGTGCGCAAGAAGTTTCACACGCGTTTTGGCTGGGTGCGTGTATATCAGGGGTGCGCGAGAAGTTTCACACGCGTTTTGGCTGGGTGCGTGTATATCAGGGGTGCGCGAGAAGTTTCACATGCGTTTTGGCTGGGTGCGTGCATATCAGGGGTGCGCAAGAAGTATCACACGCGATGGGGCCTGGGGGAGCGGGGTGCGTGTATTCCAGGGGCCTGTGGGTGGTTTCACATGCGATGGGGCCTGGGGGAGCGGGGTGCGTGTATTTCAGGGGCCTGCGGGTGTTTCTACACGCGATGGGGCCAGGGGGAGCGGGGTGCGTGTATTCCAGGGGCCTGTGGGTGGTTTCACACGCGATGGGGCCTGGGGGAGCGGGGTGCGTGTATTTCAGGGGCCTGCGGGTGGTTTCACACGTGATGGGGCCTGGGGGAGCGGGGTGCGTGTATTTCAGGGGTGCGCGAGAAGTTTCACACGCGTTTTGGCTGGGTGTGTGTATTCCAGGGGTGCGCGAGAAGTTTCACATGCGTTTTGGCTGGGTGCGTGTATATCAGGGGTGCGCGAGAAGTTTCACACGCGTTTTGGCTGGGTGCGTGCATATCAGGGGTGCGCAAGAAGTATCACACGCGATGGGGCCTGGGGGAGCGGGGTGCGTGTATTTCAGGGGCCTGCGGGTGTTTCTACACGCGATGGGGCCTAGGGGAGCGGGGTGCGTGTATTTCAGGGGCCTGCGGGTGTTTCTACACGCGATGGGGCCTGGGGGAGCGGGGTGCGTGTATTCCAGGGGCCTGTGGGTGGTTTCACACGCGATGGGGCCTGGGGGAGCGGGGTGCGTGTATTTCAGGGGCCTGCGGGTGGTTTCACACGCGATGGGGCCTGGGGGAGCGGGGTGCGTGTATTTCAGGGGTGCGCGAGAAGTTTCACACACGTTTTGGCTGGGTGCGTGTATTCCAGGGGTGCGCGAGAAGTTTCACACGCGTTTTGGCTGGGTGCGTGTATATCAGGGGTGCGCGAGAAGTTTCACACGCGTTTTGGCTGGGTGCTTGCATATCAGGGGTGCGCAAGAAGTATCACACGCGATGGGGCATGGGGGAGCGGGGTGCGTGTATTCCAGGGGCCTGTGGGTGGTTTCACACGCGATGGGGCCTGGGGGAGCGGGGTGCGTGTATTTCAGGGGCCTGCGGGTGTTTCTACACGCGATGGGGCCTGGGGGAGCGGGGTGCGTGTATTCCAGGGGCCTGTGGGTCGTTTCACATGCGATGGGGCCTGGGGGAGCGGGGTGCGTGTATTTCAGGGGCCTGCGGGTGGTTTCACACGCGATGGGGCCTGGGGGAGCGGGGTGCGTGTATTTCAGGGGTGCGCGAGAAGTTTCACACGCGTTTTGGCTGGGTGCGTGTATTCCAGGGGTGCGCGAGAAGTTTCACACGCGTATTGGCTGGGTGCGTGTATTTCAGGGGTGCGCGAGAAGTTTCACATGCGTTTTGGCTGGGTGCGTGTATTCCAGGGGTGCGCGAGAAGTTTCACATGCGTATTGGCAGGGTGCGTATATTTCAGGGGTGCGCGAGAAGTGTCACATGCGTTTTGGCTGGGTACGCGAATCCATTGGACCAAAGGCCCTTACAGCGCAGGCGCGTCTGTGACGTGAACTGCACGTCCTAGTATCAGCACTTGTAATAGGTCCTTAGCACGTATATGCGGAAGTGACGTTGGACGTGTGGTCCGGTTTAAAAGGTACGTGTAGGACGTCATTTCCTTGTACGTGCTTTTCGTGGAGAGCGAGTGGGTGAAATCTGTACTTCTTGTCGGTTCACACGCGAATTACTTCACAGCGTTTCGAGTTCGTACTCCCTGTTACCTCTGTCAGTTCTTCTTTTTCTCTTTTTCTCTGGACCTGTTTCCTCAGAAGGCGTTTACCTCTCCTGTAGTCCTGTCTCCTCAGACAGCGTACAATTCTTCTTTTGGCGGGGGTGTTGCCAACGCGTGCGTGCGCACGCGCGTCTACTACACGCACTTTTTCCAGGCAGACGGTGAGTTGCGCACCTATTTTCCAACAGTGCTTGCCCCGTGTGTCGCGTACCCCTTCAGAGGTCATTGTAGGCTGCGTGTGACACGCATACGTCCATTATTGTGTTTCTGGGTGCCACAGCGTAGTGCGTGTTTTTGTTTCCACGCACGTGGTCTACGAGGGGTCGCTTGCACGTCATTTTCTGTTATTTGGGTGCCTGTGCTTTGCGTGACCCATCATCTATCCCCAGGGGTTCCATTCAGCCTTGCAAGTTCACTAGGGTACGAATACCATCTAGTACCCTACCTCTTTGACCCCCAATTGCCCAGGACAATACTTTCCTGCTACTCCCATACGCACAGCTACATCAGTGCCATGTCTGGGAGGCGAGCAAGAGGTAAGGGTGGCAAAGGTGGCCGACCCTCAAGAGGTGGGCGTGGTGGGCGCGGTAGGGGACGTGGCCGGGATTTGCAGCCTACCCCTAGCACCCCACGTGTGGAGGACCAGTCAGGGAGACCCATGCCCCCCTCCCCCATGGTTGAGGAAAACGTGGCTGACACCATCGATGCTCAGCCCTTGTTGGACCCGTCCATTGTGGCACCTGACCTGGCACAGGCTGACTCCGAGACTGATTTCCAGGTCCACAAGTCTAGGCCACGGGTGGCCGTGCCAGTCAGTGTCACCAGGCCACGTGTATCAGGGGCAGCCGTGTCATCTGCTGCCCCAAGTAGGCGGGGTGGGAAGGCTGCAGGGGCAGCTGCAGCTCCGTCCACCCCAGCTCTGACTCTCCCAGCCAGGACAGTGTTGGTCCCAGTCCGTCAGTCTGAGGTTCCCCCTGCCACTATCACACTCGAGCTAATGCCTGCAGGAAGTCAGATGGTCAGTGTGCCATTGCACACTACGACACAGTCCACCGGTGCACCAGCCCCGAGTGGCCAGAGCGGCATATGCCACTCACAGTCCCCACCACCTTACAAGAGGAAGAGGAAGAGTGCACGTGCACTACAGGCTGATGCCCCAGACACGGCTACACAGTCCGGCACGCCGAGGAAGCCTAGCTTCAATGATGCCGAACTGAATCAACTTGTGCAGTATGTGTCCGATCATGATGCCGAAATGTTGAGCACTCCAGGGTCTAGGATCACACCTGCTCGCCGTCAGGCACACTGGCAGGCCGTCGTGGACAGCATAAGTTCCCTTGGGTTTATGAGGCGCACAGCTACTGAGTGCTACAAGCGATGGAATGACCTAAAGCGCAGGGCAAAGAGTAAGCTGGCCTCAAGTCATGCCGCAACTCTGGTGACTGGAGGTGGGTCTCCAGTAGAGGACATTGAGCTCACTCCACATGAGAATGTCGCTGGGACCTACGTCACAGAGGAGCAGATCCAAGGTGTGGGAGAACTTCCAGATTACGAGGCATTGTCCGGTGAGTGCACATGCATGTGTGTGTGATCCATGTGTAAGTTGCATGTGGGAGGGGTCCAGGGTGGGTGCCAGGTCAGGGTGTGTGTGCCTGAGTGGTTTGGGTCACCCATGTGCTTCATCCAATGCATTTTCCCCCCCGGGATTTGGGTATTGCAGTGTCCCTTCTGGCCACAGCAGGCATTTTGCACTATATTGCGCCAGTTGACCTTGAAGTGGCAACATGCAACAACATTGTTCCGTATTTTGCTGTGCACATTCTGGCTGATTGTAGGAATACCCCCAGTTCTATTGCACATCACTCTGCCCTATCCTCACAAATATGACATGCCTATGGTACATACCAACTGTGGGATGGCACTGCTAGCCAGCATGCATCTGATGTGTTGCCCTTCCATCTTGGTGTCATCAGTGTCTGACATTTACCTCCCCTTCCAACTCAGTGACAGTGCATGCATGGGAGGGACACAGTCATGTGGGACATGTGTCTATCAAGTACTTTTTCTGTAGCTTGTCTGGCCTATTTGTGTGCCATGGTGCTAATGCCTGTTTCCATTTTCTGTCTTTCATGTTTTTTCAGAGGATGACGCACTTGATGCTGTTGAGGGTGAGGAGATGGTGCTCACCCAGGAGGGATCTCTGACACGTCCGAGCACGAGTGGGGGACGTGGTGCGTTGGTGGGTGAGAACCCACTCTTGCTGCAGGGCATTCTCTCCAGGGCTGTATATGGGTGTTGATTCGGATGAGACCCATGTGGATTCGCAGGTATGTGTTCATGGAAGGGATACTGTTCTGTCTGACCCACCTGCACCAGGGGTAGAGCCCACAATGGGGATGTCAGTGTTGGTAGGTGCGCCTGTGGTGGTTACGGATGCAGGGCCACACTCCGCAACATCTGATCCTGTTCCTGGGCCAGCAGATCAGAGGGGAAATGCAGTCCTGCAGCCTCAGGCAGTGCCGACACAGCGAGGCGCAGTTCGCCTTGCCCCAGACAGGTGTGGTGCCCGCCAACGCGGTGGCCGTCCGCCACCTGGCAATACCGTATGGGAGCAATCCATATATGGTATGGCCAACCAACAGGCAGCATCATCAGAAATGATTGCTCAAGCCATGGACAGGGTGGCCACTTCCATTGTCCCCCCAGAAAGGCAGAGGGAGCTACTAGAGCAGGCAACAGCCTCCATTTGCCAATCAGTAAGGGAGGACATGTTGGCGTCCAACAGGGACAGACAGGCGGCCCTGGACAATCTGAGGGAATCAATTTCTCTAGATGCCCAGGGACAGAGGGAAGCCCTGAGGGGAGAGGTCCAGCACCTCAGGCAGACTCTACTGGACCTTGAGGCTTCCACTGTCACCAGGACAGAACAGCTGCTGGAGCGCGTCACCCGTACGCTCTCGGCAGAGATGCAGGCAACTCGTGCGGAGGTCCGGGCAACACGTCGGGTGTTGCATGGGGATCTCCGCACCATATCCCTCCAGAACGAGGCCTTCAACACCCGCATGCTTGCTGCAATGGAGGACCACACCAGGGCTTTGCGTGGGCTGCCTCCCATAGCACCACCACCTCCTGTGGCAGCAGCAGAGGTTGAGGAGAGCGAATCCAGCAGTGATTCTCCCACATATTAGTAGCCGTGCAGGCCATGAGCCCATGGAGGTGTTTTATTTACGCAACATTCACCCAGGTAGCTGTTGGTGAGCATCCTGTCCTCGGACCTCCTGGGTGGCCTGCCCCACCCCCCCTGGCCCCCACATGGCCATTTTTGATTTTTGCTTTTTGATTTTTGAGGTGCAGTGTGTTGCCTTGTGTGGCTCCCGTGGGCATCCACTGTATTCCGTTGGGCACATGCAGGCTTGTCCTGAGTTTGGGTTAGATGCTTGGGTTTGTGAGACACACACCCCTCCTGCTTCCCGTTTCCATGGGCTTGCAAAGGGTGTGCCCAAGTGACAGTGACTTACACAGTGACGTTGGACTCCCATGAGCTATGTGGCCAGTCTGTAGTCAATACTGTGTATACATTCCTAGTGCATATTGTAGTAGTATTGTACACTGCATGGTGTATTGATGTGTGCTTGTGCTTCCATGTCTCCCTCCTAATTTGCAGGGTCAGTCCTCATGTCTTCACAAGCCGGTCTACTTTGGAGATGGAGTTCATGTTGTTAGCAGTGCACTCACAGATGTGGCTGGCACCAACACTGTACAGTAAGAGGTGGTCGATGTGCTGGCATTATCAGGTTGTAGGTCAACGTATCCTTTAGTATTTGGTCATGTTTGTTGTTATTTATACATATATGTGGGCATACTGTGTGTGGGCAGTTTCCATTTGGGACACTGTACTCTGTGGCACTTGTGTAATGTTTGGGGTATGAATTTGTTTGCTCTCACATTGCATGACATGCCATGGTGGAGATGAGTGTGGGCCTGCTGGCAGGTGCCCCTCACTGCTGGGGGGTGGGGGTGCAGGGGGACATGGATGGGGGCCTGGGGGGGAGGTGTTGGGTGACATGGCACTGTTGTCATGTAGTATCTTGGATGGTGGTAGTGATATTGGCATCATTGAAGTGTGTCTTTTGATGATACAGCATTGGTGGTGTTTGTGTAGGTAGGGTGGCACACAATGGTACACTTCCAGATGTACAGTCTCAGGCTGGTATGGTTGTGACAGGTGACTCTCCATTGAGGCATCATCTTTGTCAGAATGAGTCATCATTGATTGTCAGCTGGTATGTGCCAGGGCTGTGCCCACTCCACAGGGGTGTGATTTTATGTGAAGTAATTAGCCACCAGCTGCGTACGGGCTGCCTCCCCCGTGCCCTTTCCCCTCCCATGCGCAGCGGGCGTGCATGTGGTTGGGGATGTGGGGGCACCACCATGTCCACGGCCAGGCCCCGGCGTGTTGCAACGTTGTGCAGGACACATGCTGCCACTATGATCCTGCACACTACTGGGGGAGCGTATAACAGCTGCCCGCCAGAACGGTCAAGGGAGCGAAAGCGTGACTTGAGCACTCCGAATGTGCGCTCCACTATGCCCCGGGTTGCAATGTGGGCTGTGTTGTATCTTACCTGGGGTGGCGTGGTGGGGTTCCGAATTGGCGTCATCATGTGGGTGCTGAGAGGGTAGGCACTGTCCCCTGGGGAGGTGGTGATGGGTATCATTAGTGGGGTTGTGACATTACTCAGTATCTGACATGCATGCACGCGCAGTGGCATTTATACTCACCGAGCAGCCATGTATCGCCATGCCGCCCAGCCTCTATGTCCCGGTTTAGGGTAGACATTCTGTAGATGAAGCTGTCGTGGGTTGAGCCTGGATAGTTTGCATATACTGAGGTGATGATTCCCTTGGCATCACATACTACCTGGACGTTGATGGAATGCCAGTGCTTGCGGTTTCTATAGATGTGCTCAGTTGCCCTGGGGGGACGTAGAGCCACATGGGTGCAATCAATGGCGCCTAGCACTTTGGGGAATTGTGCCACCCTGTAGTATTCCTGTGCGACAGCCTGCCTTTCTGCAGGTGTTCTGGGCAGGTATATGTGCCTGCGGACTAATGGGCGTGCAGTGATGATGGCCAAGACCTGGTGTAGGCAGCGTGACTGGGTGGCCTGTGACACCCCCCCACTATGGCACTTGTCCGCTGAAATGATCCAGTGGCCAATAAGTGCAGTACATTAAGGACCTTCTCCAGGGGGCTGAGGGCTTGGGAGCAAAGGGTGGGTGATGTGAGGTCATCCTCCCACTCACTGACCAGGTCGAGTATAATGTGAGGTGGAAACCTGTACCTCCCATACACCTGATCATCAGGCATCCCAAAAAGGCTGGTTCTGGGTGTAAAAATTCTGGCCCGGACTATCCTCCTCCTCCTGCGATATCCCACGGCCACTGCTGTTAGGAACGGTATATTCATCCTGGCGTCTGAGCTTGTTTGTTGTTTGCGCGCACTTTTATGCTGTGCGGGTCAACGTACGCCTGCTTCCTGCTGGCTTACGTACTTCCAGATTGGCCACGTTCGATTCCATGAACACGTGTTGTAGGTTCGCGTGTGAACCACCCGCGAGCCCCTGAAATACACGCGCCCAGGCCAATCGCGTGTGGAACTTCTCGCGCACCCCTGAAATAAACGCGCCCAGGCCAATCGCGTGTGAAACCACCCGCGAGCCCCTGAAATACATGCGCCCAGGCCAATCGCGTGTGGAACTTCTCGCGCACCCCTGAAATACACGCGCCCAGGCCAATCGCGTGTGGAACTTCTTGCGCACCCCTGAAATACACGCACCCAGGCCAATTGCGTGTGAAACCACCCGCGAGCCCCTGAAATACACGCGGCCAGGCCAATCGCGTGTAGAACTTCTCGCGCACCCCTGTAATACACGCGCCCAGGCCAATCGCGTGTGAAACCACCCGCGAACCCCTGAAATACACGCGCCCAGGCCAATCGCGTGTGGAACTTCTCGCGCACCCCTGGAATACACGCACGCAGCCCAATCGCGTGTGGAACTTCCCGCGCACCCCTGAAATACACGCACACGCTCCCCCAGGCCCGATCGCGTGTGAACCACCCGCGAGCCCCTGAAATACACGCGCCCAGGCCAATCGCGTGTGGAACTTCTCGCGCACCCCTGAAATACACGCGCCAAGGCCAATCGCGTGTGAAACCACCCGCGAGCCCCTGAAATACACGCGCCCAGGCCAATCGCGTGTGGAACTTCTCGCGCACCCCTGAAATACACGCGCCCAGGCCAATCGCGTGTGGAACTTCTCGCGCACCCCTGAAATACACGCGCCCAGGCCAATCGCGTGTGAAAGCACCCGCGAGCCCCTGAAATACACGCGGCCAGGCCAATCGCGTGTGGAACTTCTCGCGCACCCCTGTAATACACGCGCCCAGGCCAATCGCGTGTGGAACTTCTCGCGCACCCCTGGAATACACGCACGCAGCCCAATCGCGTGTGGAACTTCCCGCGCAAACCTGAAATACACGCACACGCTCCCCCAGGCCCGATCGCGTGTGAACCACCCGCGAGCCCCTGAAATACACGCACCCAGGCCAATCGCGTGTGGAACTTCTCGCGCACCCCTGAAATACACGCGCCCAGGCCAATCGCATGTGGAACTTCTCACGCACCCCTGAAATACACGCGCCCAGGCCAATCGCGTGTGAAACCACCCGCGAGCCCCTGAAATACACACGCCCAGGCCAATCGCGTGTGGAACTTCTCGCGCACCCCTGAAATACACGCACGCAGCCCAATCGCGTGTGAAACCACCCGCGAACCCCTGAAATACACGCGCCCAGCCCAATCGCGTGTGGAACTTCTCGCACACCCCTGAAATACACGCACGCAGCCCAATCGCGTGTGAAACCACCCGCGAACCCCTGAAATACACGCGCCCAGCCCAATCGCGTGTGGAACTTCTCGCGCACCCCTGAATTACACGCACACGCTCCCCCAGGTCGCGTGTGTTACTTCTCGCACTGGTACAGGGTTGGCGCAGCCCTTTGCGATGGTTTTGCTATCTTGATGCCTTTTCCTTGCGCGAGGGCGTTCTTGGGGGCGTAACTGGCGCTGCTGCAGGGTCGCTGCGATACTCTGTGCCACGGCTTGTTTTGGAGGATTAATCCATGAATACGATGTGCACTGAAATGGATTTTATCGCACGCGGCTGGCGCAGACATTCGCACGGGAACACTCTGCGCCAGCCGCGTGCGATACTTTTGACTGTATTTCCATGAATCGGCCTGATGGTGTTTTCTACTTCTATCATAGCTAATTCTGTCTCATTTGTTATTAGTGGGTCTCCCAGTGGTTCTTGGCTTCCTGTGACAGAAGGTTGACTACTGTCAGGAGTGTCCTTATCTAGTTGGCCTGGAGTTCTTCTTCGTGTTGCTGTTCATTGTGCAACATTGTTTTGTATTGTGCAAAGTTTACATCAGTTATACTGCTTTCATTTGCTTTGAAAACGTTTTCATATGAGTCATAGTTATCTAGTATTTCTTCTTCTTTTCTCCATGGTTTAAAGAGTTGTAGCAGGGACATGTAATATAGTTCTTTATGTTGAGGAGTCTTTAATGACAATTTGATGTGATTAATTAAATTTGGTTTGGTGAGTTTAACTAAGTTGCTTCACAGTTTGTCACTTTGTATTTACGGTTTTGTTCATCAGGTTTTATATTATTTTTGTATGTGTAGTTTTGGGCTATGTGGTATAGACACCTGGTTTCCAAAGTGGTACTCCTGTTCGGGTAGTAGGTGTCCAATAAATTGTTTTTTAAAATGTCTTGGCTGTTGGGATCATGTTTGGCTATTGTTTATATATCTTCGTATGATTTTAGAACTCTTTTTCTAGATGTAGCTGGACCAAGACTTAGCCATACTATATTTGCAGATTTACCATACAATGCAGTACCAGTTAATCGATCAGCTGCTTCATAGGATCCACATTCTCTATGGGACAGCATTTTTATGCCCAAGCTGTATAATTTCTGAGACACTGTTTTATCTGATGACAGGTCATTCCAGAGGTCTTGGAGCTCTGTCTTTTCTGATTTGGTTAAGTATGCTGTGACATATCGTGCAACTGCAGTAGAATTGTCTGCAATGTACTGCACATCTATGTTTGCATTCCATAAGTAGGCAATGATTGCATTGTAATCATTGATATATTTTTCTTCTTCTTTTCTTTTTATGCAATATGTATTTTTAGGTGACTTAGCTTTAACACTATGTCTAACTGAAGACATGAGGTTGTTCACTTTACCTGTATTTGTAACTGGTCTAGGGAAACCAAATCGGCATTTGGTGTAGTATTTCCCTTTGGTTTTGTATTATCGACGACAATATTTGCTACATTTGTGTCTTTGGAATTGTAAAATTTTTGCATGAAGATCACTATTTGTGGATTCTGATGGAATTTCACAAGTGACATATTTTTCAATAAACTGTAAAACTGTGGCATCACTGTCTTGACCAAATTTAGGAGCATCTTTAATCCATAAAAGCATGTGGAAATGTGGTGCTCCTCTGGCTTGGTATTCTTTTCTCCAAAAGAAGTGTTGCACTTCTCCAAGTGGAGGAACGGTTTTATTACAAATAAAATGAAGCATAGCAATGAAGCAATGGTGAAAATATCTTGAAACATTAACAGGATCCTGCCTGAGAACAAAGTTCTCCAGGTGTTAGTATATCTATGTTTGTTTTGTTTTCGTTTGATATGCTTAGGAAAGCATGTAAATCTTCCCATGCACATTCTGCACAACTTAATGTAACAAACCAAGTAGGTGGGCCAAGGTTTCTGATCATACAACGTACTTCTCCATGACGTTGAAACCAGTACTCTTTAGTACCACGCATATTTGCTAATAGATTTGTAAGATTTGCTTGTAAAACCTCATCTTTTTGTTGAACTTTTTGTAATAATTGTGTAGCTGTCATATTTTGAAAGTGTGATCCCGATTTTAATATGTGTGCAACTCCGTAACATAAAGTTGCTAGTTCACTTTCAAAGAGTAGGTGGAATATGTATTCCACATTTTGTCGAAATCTGGGATCTTCAGAATACATTCGTAATGAGCATCTGATGCTGATATTTGAATAGGTCTATCATCGTATCTTCCTCCTTTGCCAGTCGGAAAGAGTAGAGGACAAGCACGTGCTTCTATACTTTTTTCCCATATGCTGATTGGTGATCCTTTTGTATGACACATTTGGTACGTTTCCAGTGCATCTTCTATGGTGTCATTAGAGTGCAATGGATGAATTGTATAATGGTCTAAAGTGTTTGATATTGTAGCAGGATTTAGGAGCTCAAATTGACCAGCTTCTTGTGTCTCTTGAATTATTTCAGTTGTATCTTTCAAGTTTTCGTCAATATTTATTTCTTTGTAATATTCATTATTCTCTTTAAGATATTGCAGGGCTTCTCTTACTTTATGTAAATCTACCAGTTGTTGCCAATTTTTTTTGTCTTTTGTAGGTACTCCATTTACCAAGATAATTAAAGATTGTTGCATTGGACGTTGCACTCCTAGAGTGTGCACATTTTCTTTTAGATGTAATGGCAAATACACTACTTTTCCACAAATACCTTTCACTAATTCAGAGAGAGGTAATTTTGCAGTTTTTGGTTGAAGGCGTATTATTGCTTGAAATGGGTGCACTGTTTGAATTATGATGCTCTCAGATAAATTAAGTTGTTGAAGGGTTTTTGGTAGAGGATATAATTCCAAGTTATTTGTGATAGCACGTGAAGGAGTTTGGTTGTTGTCAAGTTTTGTAGTGCAGTAACTGCAAAGTATCATGGGGTCAGTTATTTTGTATTTGTTTTCTGCTATAAGGTAAAGAGCTAATTCAAACCATTTAGAATCTTCATTGACTTCTATTTTGTATGATGGGTCTACAGTTTTTGTGTTACTTTTATAAAAAGTTCTGCGGCAACATACACACACGTGGTTTGGTACTTCAGCTGAAGTACTTTCAAATTTTAGTATTTCTTTTTTGTATGTGTGTAGTGAAAGGTTCTCTATTCTCAAAACGGTACTGAATCACAGGTAGGGATAAAACAGACCTCTTGCTCTGTGCGCATACACTTGTAAAAACAAAAAGACAGTCCGATATTTACTTAGGTGTCACTAAACACTCTTCCCACAACAAAAAGTGGTATCAATTATCACAAAATTTTATTAAGATTCTAAATTTCATAAAACAATCATAAAAATGATCATCGTACATACAACCTATACATTATGCTTAAAACCACACAAGTAGAAATACCATAAGTACGGCAAGTTTTCAGATGTTCTATAAGGATCTTACATTGTGTGTACAACTCACACTCTGATTCCTATGTCACACTACTAATGGCCTATTTCCTATTGGTATAATACAAACAACCCGACTTGTACAAGTTTCTGTCCTTAAGATACAGTGATGTAGGACATTCTTCAGGGGAAATTGTCTTGTGCCGCAATTTAAAAATTCTTCTTTCTTAGGGGAGAACTCTGTTGGTCAAAAAGTGAACACCCTATTAGTATCTAGTCATTGAGTATCAATCTCTATTTACATAAAACATGTATACCCTCATCCCTCCAAGGGTAAAGAGTATGTCTTAAATTACATACCTCTCTGCTCAATCATGAATCTTGGGCTTTCTCAGGTAAATATTATAGATTCCCGATTTCTTCAGGTATTCTAGCGCTTCCTTATCTCTCCCTTCTCTCAAGTAGTGTGTAAATAGGGCAAAAAGATATGGGATTTAACACAACCTCCCATATATGTCAACTTTTGTTGTGGGAAGACTGTTTAGTGACACCTAAGTAAATATCGGACTGTAGTGAAAGGTTGCCATGTGCAGAATTGTTACGAAGTTGGTTTACAGCTAATTCATCTTGAAAGTGGGTTTCACTTCCAAAATATTTTGTCTCGATATAGTCGATTTCTTTTAGTAGGTCTTTTGCTGTACCATGTAGAAGAATGTTATTTAAATAGGCTAGTGCTAAAGCAGGACTTTTAGCATAGTACAGTTTATAAACTAGATTTCTTATACTTGCATGATGTGTTGATATCCTTTTGATATCATGGAAGGTTGTTTTGCAAATAGGTCCTGTAATGCAGGCCAGTGAATATCCTTTTAGTCCTGTGTACTTGCGTACTGGACAAGCATCCATATTTTGCAGTAGTTGATTTTGATTTTGTCTTTGCTTTTCACATATTGATTGAGGAATTGGCGCAAAGACTTGAACATTTTTTTGGGAATGTTACTTATTGACCTGCATGGCCATTTGTATACTAGATGTTCTGAATCAGTTGAATGGAAGGGTAAATCTACGTTTTCAGGGCATATTTTTTGTAAGGAGTACTTCTTGTTCCATAATGGTATTAGTAACTTTTTCATAACCTCGACCACTGCTATGTGTGGCAATTGTATTTGTTTGCTTTTGTTTGTACGCTTCTTCATTAAAGTATGGTTCTGTGCCTGTAGTGTGACTCCATTCACCTCCACAGATATTTAAGAAGTTATTTCTGTTGACATTTCGTTTATTGAGAAGTCTTTTTTGTAATTTAGTTATTAGTTTTGTTAGTGGTTTCATTCTGTTTAACACTAAAATAAATAACTTTCTTTTGGGAAGAATTGCACTGTCTATCACTGCTTCTAAGATTACTTTTCTACGATAGGTTTGAAGTGTTGAACCTGGTTTCTCTCCTGTTTTCATAAGATTTTGAAGGACTTTGTGATGGAACATTTTGGCTAAAATACTTTTCTTGGTATGCTTACTTTGTACTACATCAAGATTTATAGAAGAAGTTTTATTTGTAGTGATAGTTGATTTTCTAGTAATTGTTTTTTGGTTTGTTTTACTTTTTGATAGAGAAGGCAAAGTTTTTGTACTAGAAACTTCTTCTGTTTCACTACATGACTGTATTAGCTGTTGTGTTTCAACTTTTTTTTTTACAAATTCTGCTATGGATGGATGTTTATGTTGGAGAGTTTTCTTTTCTTTAGCTCTACTTCTGCGTTCCTTTCTACGGAGTTGCTTTTTGGTAGGCATTCTTTAGGGTCTGTTGAAAAAAATACAGAAGGTATGGGTTGGGGTGTTCTGCAATGCATGTGTGTTGTGTGCATGAGTGTTTGAGTAAGATGATAAAGATGTATGTAATGGTGTGTGATTGTGCATTGGGAAGTACAACTACTAGGGATGGGTATTCTTGAATTAATGTGTTACTAAACTGGGGTTCAGATGACAGAAAAAAGTAAGCCAGTGGTTTGGAGAAGTATAAATAGTATATCTAAAGCTATACAATTAAAACAGTTGTTTGTTCTACAACATCTAAATTCTAGCGGCTGAGCTGGGTAATTTGTGCCTCGAAAAATAGGAAGTTGTGGGCCATTCTGCCAGTAAATCACTGTTTAAGACGGGTTTTTGGTCAGAATGGAGCAGAATCTCTATTTGTAGGCACAGAAATAGCATGAATTAACCTTACAGTGTGTTTGAGTAATAATTCAAATATTATGGTAACAATGTACTTACTTTTTTTCTAAAATGAGCAGTTTGCTTCTTAGTTGTTCTTTGTACTTCAAATTCGGCTGCTTCTTTTCTGGAGAATGATCTTCACTGCAATTGTAAAAGAAAGAAATTAGTAATTTGGTTTGTAATTTAGACATAGATTTTTTAAATTGAAATGCTCAGCGCCTTCCTCAAAACCATTAAAACTATCTTATGACTAACTGTAGGAAAGAAAATATCTTTACTATGGCTTGTGAAATTCATAATGTACCACTGTATACCACTATTCCTGTAACTAAGCTTTTCCACTTAATAGTGAGTCAATGTCATAGCCTGCTTTTCCACGTAATGGTGAGTCAATGTCATAGCCTGCTTGTCCTATATAAATGTAAAAACAAAGAGGTGATGGCTGGAAGATTTAGACTGAATCTTAACCACTGGCATTGCTCAGGGCAACCCTCCAGACCATCGTTCTTCGCCTGCCAAGCCATTACAGAAGGGGAAAGACCTTATGCAAATCAGGCTTGGCCCCACCCCAAAAGGGGCAGTCCAGCCCGAACTGCTAGGTCACATCCCTTCTGCACTAGACCACAAGCATCCCCAAACATGTTTCACCCTTGTTGGGGCTCATCAGTGAGGAGTAGCTTGGGTCTCTAGGCCCAGCAGGCACGGGACCCACGTCTGGGCATACCCGTCCCACTCGGGGTGACAAAGCAAAAACAAAGAGGTGATGGCTGGAAGGTTTAGACTGAATCTTAACCACTGGCATTGCTCAGGGCAACCCTCCAGACCATCGTTCTTCGCCTGCCAAGCCATTACAGAAGGGGAAAGACCTTATGCAAATCAGGCTTGGCCCCACCCCAAAAGGGGCAGTCCAGCCCGAACTGCTAGGTCACATCCCTTCTGCACGAGACCACAAGCATCCCCAAACATGTTTCACCCTTGTTGGGGCTCATCAGTGAGGAGTAGCTTGGGTCTCTAGGCCCAGCAGGCAAGGGACCCACGTCTGGACATACCCGTCCCACTCGGGGTGACAAAGCCAAACAAAGAGGTGATGGCTGGAAGGTTTAGACTGAATCTTAACCACTGGCATTGCTCAGGGCAACCCTCCAGACCATCGTTCTTCGCCTGCCAAGCCATTACAGAAGGGGAAAGACCTTATGCAAATCAGGCTTGGCCCCACCCCAAAAGGGGCAGTCCAGCCCGAACTGCTAGGTCACATCCCTTCTGCACGAGACCACAAGCATCCCCAAACATGTTTCACCCTTGTTGGGGCTCATCAGTGAGGAGTAGCTTGGGTCTCTAGGCCCAGCAGGCACGGGACCAACGTCTGGGCATACCCGTCCCACTCGGGGTGACAAAGCAAAAACAAAGAGGTGATGGCTGGAAGGTTTAGACTGAATCTTACCCACTGGCATTGCTCAGGGCAACCCTCCAGACCATCGTTCTTTGCCTGCCAAGCCATTACAGAAGGGGAAAGACCTTATGCAAATCAGGCTTGGCCCCACCCCAAAAGGGGCAGTCCAGCCCGAACTGCTAGGTCACATCCCTTCTGCACGAGACCACAAGCATCCCCAAACATGTTTCACCCTTGTTGGGGCTCATCAGTGAGGAGTAGCTTGGGTCTCTAGGCCCAGCAGGCACGGGACCCACGTCTGGGCATACCCGTCCCACTCGGGGTGACAAAGCAAAAACAAAGAGGTGATGGCTGGAAGGTTTAGACTGAATCTTAACCACTGGCATTGCTCAGGGCAACCCTCCAGACCATCGTTCTTCGCCTGCCAAGCCATTACAGAAGGGGAAAGACCTTATGCAAATCAGGCTTGGCCCCACCCCAAAAGGGGCAGTCCAGCCCGAACTGCTAGGTCACATCCCTTCTGCACGAGACCACAAGCATCCCCAAACATGTTTCACCCTTGTTGGGTCTCATCAGTGAGGAGTAGCTTGGGTCTTTAGGCCCAGCAGGCACGGGACCCACGTCTGGGCATACCCGTCCCACTCGGGGTGACAAAGCAAAAACAAAGAGGTGATGGCTGGAAGGTTTAGACTGAATCTTAACCACTTGCATTGCTCAGGGCAACCCTCCAGACCATCGTTCTTCGCCTGCCAAGCCATTACAGAAGGGGAAAGACCTTATGCAAATCAGGCTTGGCCCCACCCCAAAAGGGGCAGTCCAGCCCGAACTGCTAGGTCACATCCCTTCTGCACGAGACCACAAGCATCCCCAAACATGTTTCACCCTTGTTGGGGCTCATCAGTGAGGAGTAGCTTGGGTCTCTAGGCCCAGCAGGCACGGGACCCACGTCTGGGCATACCCGTCCCACTCGGGGTGACAAAGCAAAAACAAAGAGGTGATGGCTGGAAGGTTTAGACTGAATCTTAACCACTGGCATTGCTCAGGGCAACCCTCCAGACCATCGTTCTTCGCCTGCCAAGCCATTACAGAAGGGGAAAGACCTTATGCAAATCAGGCTTGGCCCCACCCCAAAAGGGGCAGTCCAGCCCGAACTGCTAGGTCACATCCCTTCTGCACGAGACCACAAGCATCCCCAAACATGTTTCACCCTTGTTGGGGCTCATCAGTGAGGAGTAGCTTCGGTCTCTAGGCCCAGCAGGCACGGGACCCACGTCTGGGCATACCCGTCCCACTCGGGGTGACAAAGCAAAAACAAAGAGGTGATGGCTGGAAGGTTTAGACTGAATCTTAACCACTTGCATTGCTCAGGGCAACCCTCCAGACCATCGTTCTTCGCCTGCCAAGCCATTACAGAAGGGGAAAGACCTTATGCAAATCAGGCTTGGCCCCACCCCAAAAGGGGCAGTCCAGCCCGAACTGCTAGGTCACATCCCTTCTGCACGAGACCACAAGCATCCCCAAACATGTTTCACCCTTGTTGGGGCTCATCAGTGAGGAGTAGCTTGGGTCTCTAGGCCCAGCAGGCACGGGACCCACGTCTGGGCATACCCGTCCCACTCGGGGTGACAAAGCAAAAACAAAGAGGTGATGGCTGGAAGGTTTAGACTGAATCTTAACCACTGGCATTGCTCAGGGCAACCCTCCAGACCATCGTTCTTCGCCTGCCAAGCCATTACAGAAGGGGAAAGACCTTATGCAAATCAGGCTTGGCCCCACCCCAAAAGGGGCAGTCCAGCCCGAACTGCTAGGTCACATCCCTTCTGCACGAGACCACAAGCATCCCCAAACATGTTTCACCCTTGTTGGGGCTCATCAGTGAGGAGTAGCTTGGGTCTCTAGGCCCAGCAGGCACGGGACCCACGTCTGGGCATACCCGTCCCACTCGGGGTGACAAAGCAAAAACAAAGAGGTGATGGCTGGAAGGTTTAGACTGAATCTTAACCACTGGCATTGCTCAGGGCAACCCTCCAGACCATCGTTCTTCGCCTGCCAAGCCATTACAGAAGGGGAAAGACCTTATGCAAATCAGGCTTGGCCCCACCCCAAAAGGGGCAGTCCAGCCCGAACTGCTAGGTCACATCCCTTCTGCACGAGACCACAAGCATCCCCAAACATGTTTCACCCTTGTTGGGGCTCATCAGTGAGGAGTAGCTTGGGTCTCTAGGCCCAGCAGGCACGGGACCCACGTCTGGGCATACCCGTCCCACTCGGGGTGACAAAGCAAAAACAAAGAGGTGATGGCTGTGAAAAGGACAGTGAGCTAAAGACTTGGTAGAGTCTCTCCCAGGGGTTATTCACCCAAGAACAGGTCATTGGGCTGTGTTCGTGCTGGTAGAGAGATTCCCAGACCCCCCTTTGTTTGCATACATTAACTTTGGGTTTCACCCTAAGTTAACAGGGCAATCCAGACGTGGACCCCTTGCTCACTGTTCTTAGAGAGGCAACAGTTTCACCTCACTGATGATGCCCAACAAGGCTGAAACACGTGTATGGGGTTACTGATGGTACTCTTGTTCAGAGGAGAATTGCCTAGCATTTCGGCGCTGGACTGCCCCTGGGCAGGACAAAGGCTGATATGCGGGGAAATTTCTTCTCTGTGAAAAGGACAGTGAGCTAAAGACTTGGTAGAGTCTCTCCCAGGGGTTATTCACCCAAGAACAGGTCATTGGGCTGTGTTCGTGCTGGTAGAGAGATTCCCAGACCCCCCTTTGTTTGCATACATTAACTTTGGGTTTCACCCTAAGTTAACAGGGCAATCCAGACGTGGACCCCTTGCTCACTGTTCTTAGAGAGGCAACAGTTTCACCTCACTGATGATGCCCAACAAGGCTGAAACACGTGTATGGGGTTACTGATGGTACTCTTGTTCAGAGGAGAATTGCCTAGCATTTCGGCGCTGGACTGCCCCTGGGCAGGACAAAGGCTGATATGCGGGGACATTTCTTCTCTGTGAAAAGGACAGTGAGCTAAAGACTTGGTAGAGTCTCTCCCAGGGGTTATTCACCCAAGAACAGGTCATTGGGCTGTGTTCGTGCTGGTAGAGAGATTCCCAGACCCCCCTTTGATTGTCTATATAAAAGTAATTATATAAATTGAAAAAATTAAAACCAGTTATGTGTTTGTACAAATATTATTGTTTGAGATTTGATCATAGAGTGTGCATGTAATTTTGTTTGATTATATGTAGTCTATATATTTATTTCAAAAATGTTAGTTTAACATTATTTGCGTGTGTGTGTGTGTGTATGAAGAAATTAAACGGTATAAAGGTTTGTAAATCACAGTTCATTTTAGGACAATGAAAAAAGATTGTAGATTCATTTGACAGATTATACAAGGTAAAAGTCGGTTAGAAAATGTGTTCATGTACTGTATAGAAAATATGCATACCTGTAGTTTGTGTTCATGCATATGGATATGGACGAAGCTGCAAGTAGAAATCTTGGAGACTTGTATAGTATTTCTCGTAGATCGTGCTTGCCAATGGTATGAGACTTGTACTCCGAGAGATTCACTGTACATTTGCAGTGCTGATCTATGATGATGCAGTTACATGTATAGGTCTTGGATTTGATTGGTGGATGGTCATGTGATTTCTTAGCTACATCCAATGAGGGAATGGCACAGAGAGTGAAGTGGAAATGGTAGAAGGGCTGTCCATGTTACGATATGTTCGCGGACATGGCGGTAGTTCTAGGACACTGCGTATTCCATCCGGGGAATTTGGGGTGGGGAGACATGCAAATGAGATTGAATGTAGCAAGGGATTGGTCAGTAAAGTTTAGTGAGTGTGTTGTGCTAGGAGTGGTTTTCTCAGATATTCTTTTTGCCGAGAGAAGAACAGATAGCTATGGCTGAGTGTTTCAGAAAACAGATTGTGTGGATTTTGGGAGACTCATGGATACATTGGTTGAAGGTGCATGCAGAAAGCCGTGGAGTATCTATAGATCTTGGATTCCCACATGTGGAAGTCCACTGGCATGGAGTGCGTGGAATGAAGTGGTTGGACTTGCTACCTCTCTGTGCAACTTTGAAGATAGAGGAACATCCAGATATAATTGTAATTCATTGTGGAGGGGACAGTTTAGGACATGTGTCTGGAATTTCGTTGCAATTTGCAATGAAAGAAGGTCTTCAGAAGATCATGGACATGTTTCCAAACTCCAAAGTAATTTTTTCACGGATTGCGCAGAGACAAATGTGGTTTCGTTCTTTCTCATGTGGTCCACAAATGGAGAAAGCAAGGCGTAATGTCAATAAGGCTGTTTGTGCCTTCCTAAGAGATTTTGGCATGTCCTCGTTTCACAATGAAAATATTATGTTTCATAGTACATTCATTTTTCGCAGAGATGGAGTCCATCTTACTTATGCTGGCAATCAGATTTTTCAGAGAAATGTACAAAATGCATTGCGACCTTTTTTAGAAATACAGCTTCCATTTTGAAGTCGGAGTTAAGTATTTATAATTTTTGACATACAAACAACTCCCAAAGGCTCTTTTCAGAGCCACCACTTGCTCCCAGAGAAAATGCAATGGTTACAATAGGGGTAGCACCCCAATTATTTTTATGTTCGCGAACTGTCCGTGGACTTTTAAGATATACAAAGGGCGCTGCTTTATTTATCTTCACTTCTATTTTTTAACTGTGAAAGGTGGCTCTGAAAAGAGGCTTATTTTTTTTTTGATTTTAGTTATTTTGTATTTTTTTTCGTTTTTTATACACGACACACTAGGAGAGGAGGGTAAAGGAGGGTAAAGGGGGAGACACCAACCACAGGGATAAGAAAGGGCGAGCTGAGAGAGGAAGATGTAGAGTGGGTTTTATTTGGGTAGTGAGTAGGTCTTCTCGTGCTCTGAGATGATAGTCTCAAAAGCACTCCGAAGTCGCTCCCCCCTGCAGAGTGCTGTGTCACAGTACATACATACAACTGTGACCCTCGAAAGGTAAGGGTCATCAGAATTCTGTATGGCCTGTGAGGCAGCTTGAGGAAGACGCTGTCCAACAGAGGTGTTCCTTGTGGTGACAGGATCAGAAACGGAGGATGAAGTAGAGGCAATCAACCTACTACGCTCTTCGCAAGGTACAACCTGGCGAATGGCCCCAGTGTGGAATGAGTTCAGGTGTCGCTTCATGGTTGTGGTCCCAAAGCTATACGCACCATGCCTCCTGCGACTGAGTACCATTTTGCACTCATTGCAGGTGACACGGTTCGCACGAGCCTTAGGACCATTCCCTTGAATGGTAAACAACCGCCACACCCAAGAATCACGCCGAGGGCGGGTAGTAGGGATTTCCTCTACCTCATTTTCATCATCCTCTTCTTCCTCCTCTGTATCCTCACTCCTGTTCCCCTCTTCAGGCCCTTGGGGAGATGGTGGTGGTGGAGGGGGTGGGGGTGGTGCTGAGGCAGATGTAGCACCAGGTGGCAATAGTGGAGCCATGGATGTCATCGGCTTGGAGATGGAAATCTCAAAATCTGCAAAGTATGCAGCAAAATGCAGTGTGCTCTGTGGAATAGCCAGAAACACAATGAGAATGAGCTCTAGGGCGTTGTCTTTTATAGGGGTGCTTGTAGGCGGTTCGCGGACATGCACGCCGTCCGCAAGACAGATCGAACACCAAAAAAATTTCAAAAAGTCACAAAAACTATGTGGAAACTTAGGATTAGTATGTGGGATTTGTGGTATGGTGAGTTTTTAATGAGAAATATTGTGGATTACTTGGAAATGTACTTTTAAACTGTTCGGGGACACATGAGCATGTTCGCTAAGGAAGGGGCCGTCCGCAGAACACCTAATGTACGGACATTGTTTTGCGCATGCGTGTTGATGTTCTACGGACAGTGTTCGGGTCCTGAACTAATTAAAGGTGCGTCACACGTAAAACTAACAGTTACGGAGAGCCGTTTGTTCTTAGCACAGTTTAACTTACTTGCAAACAATACGGACAGACATAGCGTCCCCAGCACACCTCCATTTTCGTTTATTTACGAACAATTCAGGACACCACGAGTGTTCTTAGAACAGTTTCAACTTGCTAGCGAACACTCCGAACAGGCATAGTGTTCTTAAGGACACCTCCATTTTCGTTTATTTACGAACATTTCAGGACAGTACGAGTGTTCTTAGAACAGTTTCAACTTGCATGAGAACATTACGGACAGATATAGTGTCCTCAGGACACTTACATTTTCGTTTATTTACGAACATTTCCAAACAACCACGCTGTCCGTGGACACCTAAATTGGTTTTAACACAAAGAACTGAAAGTAATTACAACACAATATAAAAAAGTAACTTTATTTGACATATATAAACAATTTATGACTGAGAAGGTGGGGCAGAAACGGAAATAAAAACAGGAGAATTAGGGATTTCAACATAATTGGGATCAGGTGAAGAAGGGATGGAAATGTCATCAAAACGTTTTGGTCCATGGAGAGGGTTTGGGGTTAAATGAGTGGGATATGGTGAGGGGGGACAAGTACAGGTGGGACAATGGTATGTTGTTGGTAGTTTTAGGTGATCTTCCACAAAGTTCTTTAAATCGTTAAAATTTGCCATAAATTGGTCCATTTTTTGGTTAATGTGTTCCAGAGTGTTATCCACCGCTTCTTTTTCTGTGGTAGTGGCAATTTTTGTATGGTCTGTAAAAAAAAAATGTATATGTTAAATGTATACAAAATAATATTTATTAATTGGTTCATATAGTAAAGTGTATACCATTTCGTCTCATGGGAAATGCTCCTCTAGCCACTCCAGAGTCCTACACATTTCTGTGAGAAAACAAATAAGTAATATTTTTTTTTATCTAATACAGAAAGTTTATAAATATATGAGTAAAATGAAGTGCACTTACTATTTCAGGAAAGTATGTGATGAGTAGTCTGTACGTCTGGTCTTGCTCTTAGTTGTGGAGTGTCTGTGAGGTAATTATGTTGGAAGCCACTTTATCTTCTTTTGGTATATTCCATTTTAGAACATATTGTATTTAAATGAATGGTTAGTGTGTTACATATATGGGTTACATTTCTCAAGTATTACTACATATACTTTGTATGTGTGCTGCTTTGTGAATTTGTTAAATGTTCCTATGTTATGATATAACAATTACACATACACCCCCAGAATTTTTAGGTGGTGGTACTGTTGTCCGAACATGTCCGTGGACAGTCAAATTCAGTAGAAAGGGTTCAGTATGTTCCATATTACATGTACATAAAGTCAAAGTTATTATTGTTAAGTTGTGCTACTAAAAAACTATGAAATTCAGTAAAAAAACTTTGTTAAAGGGGCGTTATGGTTAAGTTGCGCTAATAAAAACCTATGAAATTCAATGAAAAAACTTTGTTAAAAGGGATGTTATGGTTAAGTTGCGCTACTAAAAATTCAGTAAAAAAACTTTATTAAAGGGACGTTATGGTTCAAAGTAGAAATTCGGCAGTTATGGTAAGCTAAGCAACCATAACTCGCGCCACCACTGTGCACTGCTAAGACTAACACCCAGGACAAAGATGACATCACAAATGTCAAACAGCACATAGCACATAGCAAGGAAGATAGGAATGGCTTGGCTCCAACTTTCTCTTCTCTGGAAAATCATCTCAGAAACAGCTTCAGATCTGCTGTCCATGTCTTGGTCCTCGCCCACATGGATGGTGGCAATACCCTTTTGGAAGACCTTCCGGCAGTGGTCGAGGAGTACGAAAAGAAGAAGTGGAACTATGTTCCCTGCTGGCCTGCACCCACTCCCCACAAACCCCATCACCATGTCCCCTCCCACACACCCAAACACTTGCACCTGCTCTTTAAGAGAACGTTCATTGCAGTGAAAGGAAAGTGCAGGTTTCAACTTCTTCCTACACATTCATTTTAAAAGGAAACCATTCCGGAACGGTTTCTTTTTAAAATAAAAGTACAGGAGCTGTAAAAGGTAATTTTAAAAAGTAGAGAAGCACTGCTCCCGACCGCTCCCGCTCACTTCGACCACTGCCTTCCGGTGACTATCCTGGCACCCCTGAGATGTGTCTCCTGAGAGTTTTCCTTTCTCCTAGATTTCTTCTGTTAATCAAAAAAGTTATTCAATCATAGTTCTTATTCATTCTCTCATACTCTGCATTTCCAAAAGGATTAAAATAATGTCCTTCTTTGATGATTATTACTCTTGAAACCCCTGGCGAGACCATTTATGTCTTTCTAATTGATCCTCCAAAAAGGGGTACACTTTCTCCCTTCAACATTTGTTTTGTACAATGTTATATTATCAAGATGTCTCTGCTTTCCTCTCCTGGTGTACTCCCCTGTCAGGATGTTACTTTTTCACAAAGTTAAAATTTGCTTTCTTTCTCACTCCTGGTTTACTCCCCTGCCAGGATATCACTTGCTTTCATAAATGGCAGTTCACTTCCATTCTCACTCCTGGTTTAATCTCCTGCCAGGATAACACTGTTTCCAAGTCCGCATTCTCTTTCACTCCTGGTTAATTCTCCTGCCAGGATAACACTATTTTCATAAACAACAGTTCACTTTCTCGTTCACGCCTGGTTTAGTCTCATGCAAGGATATGACTGTTTTGTTAAACCTCTTTCTCTCCCCTGTATGTGTGAGTCTAACCTCACAATTTTCCTGGTTCACTATCCTGCCAGGGCTTTTATTCTCTCCAATCATTATTTCTTTGATCCACGATTTTTGGTTTATCCAGTACTAGGTTGGTAACCTCCTTTTGACAAAGTTTGTAACACTCTCTTCAATATTTTGGGGTACTGTCCCCTTTTTTACCCTTATTTGCATTCTCATGTATGCCTCTCTACATATGTTGAGTTGCAAAACCTTTCTGAGCATTATTTGTAAATATCCCTGCTTCCTAATAGCCCTTGCTTTGCCTTCCAAGTGTTACCTCTGTAACACGGAATGCACTTGTAGACGCTCCGGTAACCCATTCAATTTCCCATGGCTTACTGGATATCTGTTGTGTCTCTCCCATCTCTGTCTCTTTGGTTTCTCTCCTTTGCTGATTTCGTGTGCATCCTGTAAAATGAGCGACCCTCGCGTTGCTCCTTTTTGCAGCGTACGGCTTTCACTGCTGTGAGCATATAGAGAAATTGATTGAAAAACCTGGATTTTCTTCTTCCACACTACAATAAGCCATGCAGGTATGTTGAAAAGGCATATGGATATCAAGTGGTATATTGACTGCCAGGTTTTCTGGGTCTATGATTGTCCTATCCCTCTGGAGTTTGTCTTCCCCTATGTGGTCCTCCCGCAGATAGCCACCCCCAGGGTTAGAGTCAGGAGGTGTGAGGGGTCAGAAATGCGAGGCGGACAGCTTGTGCTAGGGGAATTTTCCCAAAGTCCTCTGGAAGGTACAAGTTTACGAAACTATTCCAATGGTTTGTGATCCCCAACTCTTAGTATCAGTCTGTACTACTCATGGAATCTTGGTAGAGTGGCAGAGTGGTCAAGCTTACCATGAGAGGAAGATGTGAGCTGTAGGTAAGTAAACTGAGCCCTGTTAGTAAAGCAATTCAAAGAAACACTTCCTCAATAAATGCATAGTAAAATATAGATTTATTATATATAAAAAATAATTACTTTTGAATACTCATCACATTGAACCCAAACACTATAGAACACTTAAGAATACTTTTAAAAGGCCACTGCTTAATTTGTAGTTGCTTGCGTTTACAATTGTTACAGCTTTTGACAGTAATGATAGTTTTATCATATTATCAGTAATGATGCACACTCGCGAAACTTAGAAGTAATACAGTAAGTACATTAACTCTGCAAACCCATATGAGATAGTGACTTTTAGGAAGGAAAATAGTTCTAGAGGGAGCAGCAAGTCTTTTACTGTCCAAGACACAACCCTGGCTAAATGTAGTTGGGAGAGGGCTCAAAGTCTTGACAAGCAACAGAACAACGAAACTCCTTTGTTGAGGGGACTTGGATGGGTCAGATTGTGTCTCTGGAGGTTCACCTGGAGCTCAGCAAACACTTGGATGGATCTAGACTTTACACTTCTATGCACTTCTATTGTGTCAGAGGTCTCCTGGTATTGGGGGTCAGTATCTCTGGAGAGGCACAGCACCTCTGGAGATGGCTCTGATTAAAGTTTGTTTTGGGACTAGTTGTTCTCACCATTCAAAGGGAAGGAGTCACACTCTTTGGAGTTCCTCTTTTGCACAGAAAACGGGGTCAGGACAGCAGTGGGCACTTCACTGTGTTGTAAAAGGTCTGCAGACATCTCTGGTCATCTTTTTCAGTTACTTCAGTTTCCAGTGGTCCACTTGCCTTTCACCTCAGTAACCTCATCTTTTTTCAGTTTCAGCACACACTCATCTGCAATATCTCTCTGCAATTTACAGAGAGGGGTGTGTAGCAGTCCAGACAGGACAGCCAGCCCCCCAATGGGTGCTGGTTCCATTGAGGCACTCAGGCAGACAAAGAGCAGGGGAGTGTAAAACTCCTCCCCCACTTGCTGCCTGCCCAGACACACTGGAGCCCTAGGCGGGGACACCCAAGGGTACCCGCCAAAGGCAAAACACTCACACAGACCTCCACTTCCTAGGATGGTAGAAGAATGGCTGACAAAGAGCAGTCATGCTAGTAATGGTGAAAAAAGAAAGGAGGCACCAAGTTAGTACTGGGGTTACCCTATTGTGTACAACCAGGGCTATGAAAATACCCTCCGGTACAAAATGACACAATAGTTGGTAGAACACATACACTGCCACCAGCCATAACTAGGCGATTGTCTATGTGACATAACAGTCACACGAGCAGAGGGAAGGGGGATACTATGGATACTCTTTGCACTCCACATAAGGTGGTGTGTGCCAATCTCTCAGAATATAAAGTTTTAGGAGAGATACTACATATCTCTCTAGCCTTATGAACTGTAGTAACTCTAGGATATAGAAAAGAATCTCAAAGGAGAACCCAAAGGGTTCCAAGCAACACTGCCCATAAGGAACTGTGTGCTGCAACGGTAAAATACAGATTCCTTAAAAGAGATATGGAGGAAAGTAGACTCCATAGGAGAGTAAAACACAAAGAACAGATTTCCAAAAGACAGAGTCCATAAGAATGAATGAGTGGGAAAAGGCTCCACTCATTCAGGATTAAAGAAAAATGTCCAGACGTCCAGCAAAAAAGTGCTGGGGGTCTCACTAGGAGAGGGAATGAAGCATAACAGTGATAATGACACATGCCCCTCCCCCCCAGACTAGGGACAGGAGGATCTAATCCACTCCTGGATGAATCTCTTGATCCAGTGAGTCATACGTTCTAGAGAGACCATTAGCATTCTTATATTGGGTACCTGACTTGTGCTCAATAGTGAAGTCAAAGTATTGTTTGCTTATGGACCACCTGAGGATTTTTGGGTTTTCTCCTTTCATTTAGATCAACACCTTAAAGGTTGGTGATCAGTTTGAATCCTGAAAATAGTTCCATGGAGGTATGGCCTAATCTTTTTTAAGGCCCATACAGTAGAAAAACATTTATGTTCAATTGTGGCACACATGGTTTCCCCGTCTTTTAATTTTCGGCTAATAAAGCAGATGAAGTGCTCCCTGCCTTTGCTATCAAATTGACTCAAGACTGCTCCAATCCCTGTGTTGGAAGCCGCAGTCTGGACTAAAAAGGCATGAGTACAATCTGGAGCTCTCAGCACTGGAGCTTTACAGAAGCCATATTTCAGCCCGTGGACGACTTTTTCACAGTTCTCATTCCACTTGGCCTTTGTTGGGTACTTGGGAGAGGATACCGTATTAATAGGAGAAGTTATTGTCCCATAGTTCTCAATGACATTCCTGTAGTAACCAGTAAATCATAGGAAGGCTCTTACTTGAGTTTGAGGAGTTGGGGTGGCCAAGTCTTGTACAGCCTGTACTTTACTGGGTAAGGGCTTAATTTCCCCTCCTCCTACCTCATGACCTTGATATACCACTTTGCTCTGACCATCTTGGCATTTACTTGCGTTGATGGGTGGATTAGCCTGCTGAGGGTCCTTCAAAATATAATCCATGTGGCTGAGATGTTCTTCCCAGGTATGTTTAAACATTGAAATGTCATCCAAGTATGCCATGCAGAATTTCTCTAACCCATTCAGAGCATGGTTCACCATCCTCTGGAATGTGGCAGTTGCATTCTTTAAGCCAAAGGGCATGACCTTAAATTGGCACAATGCTTCTGGGGTGGAGAATGCTTTTTTTCTCCTTGGCATGGTCAGTCATGGCAATCTGTCAATAACCACTTGTCTGGTCAAAGGTTCTGAGTAATTTTGTTGAGCCCAACTTATCCACCAGTCGATCTGTCCTTGGCAAGGGGTGGGCATTAATCTTCGTAATGTAATGCCGTATAGTCCACCCAGAATCTAAGTTCCTTAGTTTCCGCCTTTGACACTAACACAACTGGGCTAGCCAGTGGACTTGTGGAATGTTCAATCACTCCAAGGTCAAGCACCTTGTTGACCTCCTCTTTAATGTGGTTTCTCACATCATCTGACATCCAGTAGCCCCTGATTTTAACAGGTACACTATCACCAGTGTCAATGTCATGTTAGCCCCAAGGGGTCAAGCCTGATGTAAGTGAGAACAGAGGGGCAAAGTGAGTTAATACATCTTTTCACTCCTCCTGTTGCTGCAGTGTCAGATTAGAAGAGTGTTTTATGCCTTCTACTGATCCATCTGAAGGGTGTCCCCTGAGAAGATCTGGGAGAAGCTCACTCTCCTCTTCTTCTTGATCAGAGGCTAAGAGCAAAGCTCCTATCTCTGGGCTGGAAACAGAAGCCTTCAGACAATTGGTATGAAAGACCCTGGGGGCCTTATTGGGGTTGCCCAAGTCTCCATGTTTTCCTACAACTTTGATGGGTCCTGTCCATTTGTCCTGTAAGACCCTCTGTCATTAAGAAACCATGATGAGAACCTGTTGTCTGGAGTAAACTCCACCATATTAGCGTTCTGGTCATGCCATTGCTTGACCAGCTTTCAAATTCTCAGAAGCCTCTATCATCATCTGTGCCACCCTTTGTCTGAGGACTAGCACATAGCCAGTGATCCTTACTAGACTGAGGGTTGGAGCACTCACCAGACCCTCCTTAATCAGAGCCAAAGTGCCTCTGACAGGATGACCATAACGTAACTCAAAGGAACTAAAGCCCACTTCAGCTTGAGGAACTTATCTATAGGCAAAGAGAAGGAATGTCAGACAAAGGACCCACTTTCTTCTAAGTGGTTCCTTCCAAAGCTCCAATCATGCTCTTCATTGTTCTATTAAATCGCTCTGCCAACCCCTTAGCCTGAGAGGGGTAGCCAGTTGAGAACGTGTAGGTGACGCCACAGATTTTCCACATGGCCTGCATGTAGTGGGACATACAATGTGACCCCATGTCAGATACAACCTCCTTTGGAAATCCTACTCGGTTAAAATAACAAGTAGAGCCTTAGCCACTGCTTGTACAGTAACAGTTTTCATTTGAATACCTTCAGTGTACCTAGAGGCATGGTCCACTAATGCCAATAACATTGGTTGCTTGTATAAGTTGGAGGGTCTAGGGGACCAACAATGTCAATCCCCACCCTCTCAAAAGGAACTCCCACTACTGGAAGAGGCACTGAGGGTGCCACATTCTCGGTTCCACTTTTACCAGATACCTGGCATGTGTGGAAACCCCTACAATGTTTCTCAACCTCTGCACCCATCTTGGGCCAGTATAAGTACAATGATATCCTCTCCTTGGTCCTCTTAAAATATATGTGACCAGCCAGTGGGACTTCATGTGGTAACTGTAGGAATGTGGATCCCAATTCTTGGGGTATCACCATTCTCCTGAGGTCCCCTGGAATAGATTCCATAGGCTCACTGTAGAGAAGTCCACCCTCCCTGTATAGTATAGCCTATGCTTCCCAGGGTCTTGCCCTTCAATCTGGGAAGCTGCCTGATTATGCATACCTTCTTGAGAGGAATCCTCCCTCTGTCCCCTACTGAAATCTGTCCTTGAACATCCAACTTCTGAAAGCAAAGTCTGCAGCTCCGGATAGTCTCTTAGATCCAGATTGTCCAGACACGGTTGAATCTCCTCCACCTCCGACTCCTCAGAAAATGGTTCTTCTGGGGATTCTTCTAGCACCAACTCAGCCTCAGCTGGTGGTGGGGTCACAGGTGTGACCTCTGGCATCTCCTCTACTGGAACTTTCTTCCTTGGGAAGTTTTGGGCTTGGGGACCTTCTTTCTTTTAGAGACTCTGGGTTTCCCCTTGGTCTCAGTTGAAAGGTCTCTTAAGGTTGCCTCCCGTGTTTTCCTTGTCAGCTCCCTTCTCTTCTTAGAGGGGGGCTTTGAGGTGCTGGGGACTACACCCAGGACCTTCAGGTCATTGCCCAAGACTACCCTACCAGGCACATCATATTGGAAACTCATAGAGATTTTAATAGTCATGTCATTACATTTAATGATAGCTGACATTATCGGACACATTTGGACTGGACCTCCTACTAACTTGGTAAGCGTTTTGGGAGCCTTAGCAACTTCTTCGGGTTGAAAGAAATGTTCATCTACCACAGTTACACTGGCCCCAGTGTCTCCAATGCCAGGGTGTCCTGACCACTTACAAGTACACTGTTTTTTATTATACTCTTTAGTATTATCAGGAATGGAATTATAGACTTCAATGTTCTGTTGTTCCCACAGTCCCAGAGATACTAAAGAAACCGTAGCTTGAACACAAATGGGTTCTTCAGCTCGAGTGTGAAAGATAGCCCCTGTCATTGGTATATCCATATCATGTGTGAATGCTAAGCTGACAGAGGGGATTCCTGAACGTGTACTCTTACATCTGGATCTCCTTTCACATGGTCACCAGATGCACGAACCACATATTTCTCAAATATCTTCTGGAATGACGGTTTCTGATAACCTCCCTCTGTTTTGGGCCCAGAGGTTTCACTAGTCCTGTAAGGTTTTTTAGGTGGATATTTACCCTTGTTTTGTTTGTGGCCCTGTTTTGGTGGGGAATTTGGAGATATATGCTTATTATCCTTGTAATGCTTTTTCCCATCCTTTTTCATGTGAGGAGCCACAGAATCCTTGTGAGTAGCCCTGTTGGCCATCCATACGTCAGCTGCTATATCTAGCTTCTTGGGGTCCAATTACCTAGTTAGCAGGGTGCTGTCTCTACTCTGGGGAACAGGCATCAAAAATACTTTGCAGCATGAAGAGACATCTGGACCTTCATACCTGCTCACCTTGTAGCCTGTAAGTTGTCCAGGCTTTCACACACCCAAGTGGCCCACAGGTTACTATCTCTTTTCTTGTGAACCATAAACCTTTTAGGTTTTTGAGAAGGGGTATTCCCAAACCTGTCTATGAGAGCAGTTTTTATCATCTGGTAATCTTGACTATCAGCATCATTCAAATCCATCACAGTCATTCTGGGGGGAGCCTAGCGATTACCCATGGAACAAACTCACTTTCACATATACCTTGCACTTTACATTTAAACTCAAATGCACCCAGCCATTCAAGATTATCAGTTTTAGCATCATATACACTAATCAAGTCTTTGGAGAGACAAGGCTTCCTGTTCCTGGATGTAAGTACTCACGGACAGATCAGGTGGCTGGGTTTTTGCTCTTCTCTGTAATACCAGAAACCCCAAGTCTGTACAGACAGGGGGCCTCATTACACGGACGGCGGTAAGGGTTAACGGTCACCGTTAATGGCAACGGTGACCGTTAACCCTTACCGCCGTACTACGAGGTCCCTTTGCGGGTTGGAGGAACTAACGCCTGCTTCTTGCAGGCGTTAAGTACCAACCCGCTAAGGGACCTCGGAGCTAATTACGGCACCGCAAAATTGCGGTGCCGTAATTAGCGCCTTCCCCATTCCCATAGAGCCCTATGGGGCTGAAATGGGAATGGGGAAGGGCAATGGCGGAAAGGGGATTTACCGCCCCTCCAACCTTGGAATGGGGCGGTAAATCCCCTTTCCGCCAAGGCGGTGCCGGTAATTTACCGGCATGGTCCAGGGTGCTAATAGCACCCTGGATTACCGCCTTCCGTGTAATGAGGCCCAGGGTCTCCTGAAAGAGGGGGACCTTTCTCTTGAAGCACTCCTCTGCTTGTTTTGATGGATATGGGAAGATCTGCGATTCAAATGAAAGAGCAGAAAAGAATACCACCAGGTATGTGCCAGGCTGTCAAGAAATAGGATAGATCTTAGTACCAGTGGGCTAACAAGGTAAAACATTGGACAATTTGAGGGTGACACTGACATGGGCAGAATGGGCATGAGGCTGTGATCCAAAGAATGTGTGTGATGGCCCAAAAAAAGGCTTTGAGGGCCTCATCACGAGTTGGGCTGTAGCCCTTAAATGCAGCAGTAACGATATTACGAGTCGGTGCTATATGGGCTGTTTTACCTCCAGCTTTTTTCTGGAGATGAAAATCCCTTATACAGCCCTGTTTTTGGCGGTATTACCGCAGGCTGTATTAGCGTGCAGTATTAGTGCCAATGGACCCAATCGGGAATGGGATTTACTGTTAATGCCCAACTCGTGATCCGGCAGTAATACCGCTGGACCGGTGTGCGCTAACGCTATTACAGTCGGGTGGTATTACAGCCACAATACCGTCCAACTCGCGATGAGGCCCTGAATCCCCACTCTAGTAAAAAGAAAGAAGAAATAAACAGAATGTGATGAAAGAAAACCAGAATCCCCCCCAGTCTCCCAGGAATGAAAAGGCTTACCTATTAAGGACAGAAGGGGTATCCTAAGGTTTAGGTTGGAAAAAGTACGAAGCCAGGAAAAAAGGAGAAAAATCCAGTTGGCCGGACTAGGAGAGGATAGGAAGGGAAGTTAGTAGGTTAACAGGTAGCTACCCCCGGGCTGCACGAGGATGCACTAACGACTGAAAGAGGTGCACAGAGTAAACAGGGAGGAAAAGTATTCCTGAGAGAGAATTCTGTTGTTATGTATAACATGCCTAGGCTCACAGTAGGCAGATATGAGAGCCAAGAGGCGCTAGTCAATAAGTGTATCCACTGGATACAACATGTACAGGGATGTGTCTATGTGATCAGAGATAATATACATTTTTGCAATCGTTAGCGCATGCCTAATGGCACAGAAGATTACATCCAAATCTTTCTGAAAAGCAGTTGTTTGGTACAAGGCCTTTTGGCCTTTGAGCTTAAGGCTTATTCACCATATGGATCGAAGATCACCCTGAAACCTTATATCCCCTCCTCCAAGAACCGATCACCAACTTCAGGCTTGATGAATGTCAGACATTACCTCATAGTAAGACTTAGGTGATAACAGGAATAAAGGGCCCCCGACTGACAATACAGTGGATCTCAATAGTCAACCAGGGGAGGGACTGGACAGTATCGATTGACTATCGCTTGGATATAGAACGGCCTCCATCAGTGATTCTTCCCAGTGTAACATGGTGTCCTGGAATATAGCTGGGATCAGCAAGCACCTAGTGGATTCTAATTGGTGGATGTTTATTAGGGAATTTGGGATAATCTGCATGCAGGAAACCTGGCTCATGGAGCAAGTAGACATATAGGGTTGCCAGGCTTTCTGTGTTGATGCTCAGAAGGGCCTGAGAGAGAGGCCCAGAGGAGGCCTCATAACCTGGATCGACTCTGGGTTGAACTGGAATGTTGACTTTTTGACACTGGCTCTCTGGACTTACAGAACCTGACAAGGTCAGCAAATCCTTCTATTCAATATCTACAGTAGACCGAATAGTAAAGTCTCCCCAAGACCACTGGACCTATAACAGGAGTATCTATCAAAGTGGGAGCAACATGACCAAAGTAACTTGCATTTTACAGTAGTGGGGGATTTTAACCTGCAGTTTGAGCCGCTTAGAGACTTTCACGAACTTCGGGAATAAGAAGACGAGGTTTGGGGTATTCCTACTCTTATGGAAAGTAATCCTAATAGAACGCATAACTAGGCTATTGACACTGTGTGAATTTTGCATGGGCTTGGTTTAAGAGCTTGTGAGGTCGACTTGCACAAGATCAGCAAGCGAAAGACACTATTTTTGCCATAACAGTTCTTCTTGGATCGACTATGTGCTAGTTTTGTCAAACAACTTGACGTTAGTGAAATATTTTGGACTTGCTGATCGGTAGGAAATGAAAATGGCCACAAACCCTTATTCATCTTGCTTTCGAACATTGGTAACTATGGCTGTAACAGTCGTGAAGCTAATAGAAATTCCCCAGTAACAGTGGTCGGGCACGCCCGTGCTCAGTAAAATCGGTGAAATTAGATGCAAACAATAGTATCCCAAGCATTTACCATGCAGCTCTTGGAAGCATAGAGAATATATCTAATGAGGAGCACACAGACCAGAGTGTGCTCTTAGACTTCAACCTCCTTGTTAAGTGCATGCAACATATAGGGCCTCATTATAACCCAGGCGGGATGGGGTTAACGGCGCCGGTAAAGGTGCCTGCGCCGTCAACCCCGTCCCTCCTGATTATGAGGTCACCTCGCGGGACCCGGTCTGCACGTCTGGTTTCACTAGACATTTCACCAGACGTGCAGAGCGGGTCCCGCGAGGGGAGGAGGGAGCAAACAACGGGCCGCTCGTAATCGGCCCGTTGTTTGCTCCCTCGCCCATTCCCATTCAGCCCCATGAGGGCTGAAATGGGAATGGGGAAGGTCCGGGTCCGGGTTCCTAGAAGGAGGAATTACCGGGCCCTCCGAACTCGGAATGGCCTGGTAATTCCTCATTCTGGGAACCCGGACGCGATTTCGGCGGCAGCCATGATGCCAATAGCGGCATGGCAACCACCAAGGTTGTAATGAGGCCCATAGTAACAAACTCAGAGCCAGCTATTGAAAAATGGTCCTTAAAGAAGGAGGATGATGCCGACTATAGGAAGGCTAAGAAACAACGTTCTTACTGCCTAAAGTGCAGATCCTCAGTGGACAAAGATCTTTTGCAGTCCATTAGAACTAATTGTAAAAGCACAGTTAAAAAAAAGAAAGAGCACTTTGTGAGTGCTAAATGGGATGATATTCTGCAGGCTGTGTAGATGGACGACTCCCTACCTTTTTGGAAACTAGTTTCTGATAAAGAGGTACGCACGGATACTGATATCCAAGCCTGTATAGGCCCAGATACTTTGAGGATTTGTATGAGGATACGACTGGAAACCCATTTGAGAAGGTGTAGTGATCACCAGGGCCGGGGGTAGGCTCAGAGGTTAGAGGGCTGAGTTTTAGATTCTGCTTGAGTGAGATTTCTGATGCAATATGATATGATATGATATGATAGGTTATTTATAACACGCTTAATACCCGGAGGTTTCTAAGCACGGACTCGGGGATCGAACCTGTGTGGCTCCGTTTTTTCTTGCTTCCAAGGCCCCTAAGCTATCCTCCCAAGCCAATAAGATCACAAAACAAAGGGAACGCCCCAGGATCCAACAAGATCCCCATAGATCTGTTTAAAGATGAACTAGTAGTCTTGGTTCTGGTTTTAGGGCGTCTCTTCAATGCTCTGATCAGCTTAAATACGGTCCAAGAGTCCTGGTGTGGAGCGGAACCCACAAAGGTCCTACAAAGGTCCTGCTCTAGCACTTGGAGGAATGGGCCGATTCAGGGGGTATCATCAGCCATCTCCAGGCAGGTAAAAGTACCTTAGACAAGGTTTTCCATCTATTTCGTATCATAAATAATTATGTGGGTCTAAGAAAGCCCAAGATTTATGTGGTATTTATTGACTTAAAATAGGCATTTGACAGTGTCCCACGAAGGTTGTTATGACAGGCTCTAATAGACAAGAATATCCCAGACCATTGATTGTTGCTATTCTATACTGAAAACCAAGCAGTTGTTTGCTGGGGCCTGTCTGGAGAGTTTATCAATACCTTTGAGGTAATAATGGGGAGTAAGTCAGAGGTACCTTCTGACATCACTATTGTTCTACATTTACATTCATGGTGTAATTGAAGAATTGATTAAGAATTGTCTAGGTCTCCCACTGACGGTTAATGATAGGATCTCTGCTTTATTATTAGCAAACTATGCGGTCCTTTTGGCAACAACTCCTATGGACATTAAGTCAAAATCACATTGCTTTGCATCCAAATGCAAAGAATTAACATTAGAAACTAATGCAAATAAAATAAAGGCCATGATTTGTACACCTAGATTTTCAAAACATTGTACAATGCATATCAGTGTAGATGGATGCAAGTTGGAACAAGTAGCCTTTTATGATTAATTGATTTAATTCCTTGGTGTGGGTGACCTGCAATTCATTGGCTTGCACATATCAAGAGCTGGCTTGCTGCTCTGTACCATGGTTGTTTCTGGGACAACCTGGCCTCCATTAGCAAAGAATCTGAAACCAGTGTGAAAAATGCAGCTGTGCTCCTTGCATGCTGAAAAAGTGCAGATCAATGTCAAAGGCTGTTCTCGGGCCCCTCATATATACTGAGTAAAGAAGATTCTGAATATGAAGAGTACCTTGATACCATCGCACCCCTGTATGCATGCACATTTTACCTTACATTCCATATGCACTGTCTGATAGTGGACACATTTACACATTCATGGAAAGGTTTCACCTCTAGTAGCTTTCTGATGTGTGGGGCTAAAGAAGTGTCACTAACCCCTTTTATGCTTATATGTGATGGATTGAGAAGCCTGAGGGTTAGGTATTTGAAGCTGCTGTTCGTTGCATACCACATTGTTTAGATGTTCAGATGAAACTGTTGCATGGATCAAATCCTTTTTAGGGTGTCAAAAGATGGTTTCAGCTCTGCTCCAATTTCCCTTACTAGGGGGGTTCCTCAAGGCTCCTGCCTATCTCCACTCCTATTTAATATATAGACAACGTCTTTTTGTGACTTATTGGATGGACTAGGGTCTTCCTATACAAATGATGCTGATGATAGACAGCTTTTGTTCCAACTGACTGGCACCTACTGTCATAACTCTGAGGAAATCAATAGGATTTATATAGCCACTCGGTTCTGGATGGCTCCACATTCCCTTGCCCTGAATAACGGGAAAAAGGAGTCACTCATTTTAGGCTCAGCCCACAGACTGAAGAAGTTGGACTCTGCTTATAGCCATCTGTCTATTGTTGGATGCTCGATTAAGGCTGCTCAGCATATGAAGAATTTAGAGTCTATTTGGACTCCCAGCTTTGAGATAACAAACATATATCTAGTCTTTGCTCAGTAAGCTCTTATAAAACCAGACTCCTTTGGCAAATTCACCCATATTTACTGAGAAAGCTAGGGCACTTATGACATCAGCAACTATTAATGCAAAACTGGACTATTATAACAGACTGCTGATTGGCACCTCACAAGCTACTATCAAGAAACTTCAGGTTACCCAGAAAGGGGCAGTCAGAAGTATCTGGCTACAGGATCATGTTACTGAAGCCTGTTGTAAACTCCACTGGCTATCAGTCCAGCAAAACATACAGCATAAGGCATTATCTATTGTGGATAAGTATCACTCTGGAGAGGCTTCTCAGTATCTTTCGAATCATATCAAAGATGCCCAGCGGAGGTGTACTCTAAAATCTAACAATGAATTACTTATTGCTCAACAACGATTTGCTTTGAATAAATATGGTGGAGTAGAGTGTTCTGTGTTGTGCAGCCACTCTACCTGGATCTGTTGCCTCAGCAGAGTCTCTCTACCTGTTCTATTGAAGGGGGAGGTGGCAGATAACCGAGGCTGCCACTACATTTACCGCTTGTATAGCGGAGCGAGGAGTGCAAAGAGTGTTCCATGTTCCTGGGGTTCCGGCGTCACCAGTGGTCGACTCCTCAAGGCTGAATGCTAGCTGACTATGGCTGCAGCATTGCAGTAAGTCTTGTGTGGGTGACTTGACTTCCATTCCGCCCGCTGCTAACAATGCTAACAATGAATATACAGACATTATCAAGGATAAAGTTACGTCACCACTTAGGACGGCAGGTTGTATGGTACAGGTGGATAGCTTTGGGGAAATTGCGGGTCGGCCCCTTAATGGTGAAAATGTTGAAGGAACTACCTATGCCCACTTTTTAGCATCAGAGATTCATACTGTATCAAATGATACAGCAGACTGTGTACGCTCACAGGCTTTGACCTCTTCAAAAAGAAACTCTGGCCCAGTACAGGCATTGCAATTTGAGTTAAACAACTTCGGAAATAAAGACAAATCCCCTATTCTTGATGTATCCTTTGTGCAGATGTGTCACGATATGGAGGTTTCAAATATTCTAAATGAGGAACACATTCTCCGTAACCATGGTAGACCAGCTGGTACAGTGCTTTTGGAAGTTATTAATGACCAGGAGGGAAACTTCATCTAGAAATCTATTGACTCCGAACATTTCACGCCTACAAATATTGTGATGCGTAGACAATCAAATATTTTGCCAAGTGGTGATATGCTGGGACCGGTGTCTATATCTCCACTTCCCTTAGTATTGGAATCAATGCTAAGACTGTATGATAGCATCAAGGAAATGGTATCAATGAATGCGGTCAAACTTACAGCAGTGGAGGCAAATATCTCCAAACGTAATGATTTGGTTATTAGGGACAGGATTAACTAACGAGTCTTTATGGATAAGGAAGATAATCCACTATCAGTCGGACTGGATGTTTCTCTGTGTGAGAATCCCATCCTCATTACACAAACACCTAAGAGTACATCTGTTCTGGTTGAGCTTGCATCCAGATTAAGCACATCACCTGTCCTGTTTCACTCTCTAGAGCCTGTGTCAACAAATGCTCCTGCGGGGATTGACATGAATTTGGCAAATTATGTTTTAGTTTGTCCTCCTCAAGTGGTATATAAGAATAAACCAACCAAAAAAAACAATAAAAAGAAGAAGAAATACCAAAATATGCCGACAGCAAAGAATAGAAGTTCCTCTTTAACATGTTTACATCAACTGCGGAGACTGACAGTATTATTTACTTGGGAACACAGATTATTCCTGATGGGGAGCTGTGTGCAGCAGTGGTGTGCTCTGTGAAAACTGAGGAGGAAAGAGGAAGGGCACATAGATCTACCCACCCACAAATAGGTGTATATCATTCTAGTCCACCAAACACTGTGGAGATTGGTACTGATCCATGTTTTCCACCTGTGATGGGGGAACATATAGATGTGAGCACGACAATGAACCTTCCCAATTTGAATACCCTGACTGTTCTAAAACACTCAAGTAGCCAACAAGCAAAAATTACATCATTCCTTGCAAATGCCAGAAATTCCAAATAAGGCTCCGACCACCGTATACAAGCCGGTGGGCCCCAAGTTGTGGTTCAACTTAGTGTTATGTTGCCATCCAATGTCCAGAATGGGGACGATCTGACTCATCAACAATCTTCCTACTCCAGCAACGGGATGGCTATTGATGAAAAGAATCAAAACAGGGCTATAAACCTCTCAGATTCAGAATGCTTGACATCCAAATCATTGGGATGGGAGAGCAACATTGCATAAAAGAGTCAGATGTGTATGGACCAATCCAAGTTTCTGGGAATTTTTCAGCTGATCTGTTTTTGAGATTATTACAATCTGATGACATTGACTTGATCTCTTCACCCCTGGTAAACAATAATCAAATGATTTGCCGTTTCCACTCGGTGATAGCATCTAAAATGGTTTGGCAACAAGGTAATAATTTGCTCTCTTTAGGTTATGAAATATCTGTTATAAAAACTGAAGATGAAGAAAAGTCTCTTTTGTCTGTTCCTCCCAAGGAAAATTGTTGTAAAGTGGTAAAAATGGATATAAAAAACAAAAGAAAAAATAATAATAATAAAAGGACCAACAATGCAACATCTGACAGTAGGGTGTGATCACATAGGAAATTGTAATTTGGTGATGATTAATATAATTCCAGCCAACGAATATGAAAGAGTGAGAAAGAGCAAAAATAAAAAGCTCATAAATCAGAGTTGCAATAGCCAAACGCCATAAGGGGGTGTATGTGCATTCCACAAAGGGCGGAATGCTACAGAAAATCCTGAAGATGACAGTTCCAGCAGGATACTTCTTCCATGGGATTCCTCACAAACAAAGTGATGATGCAGAGACCAGTGAAGAAGGAAGGAGAGTCATGTGTGACTGGCGTTTCCACTATACATCGTTTCCATCTTTTGCAGTCTTATGTAGTTCTTTAAATCGGATGGGTCCTCAAATTAAGACGTCTTAACATTAATGGTGACCTTGTAGATGCATGGGTGTATCAGACCATATCTAGCATTTAGCTGCTTGAGCACAGGACGATAGAAGAGTAGTTCTTTCCTCTGTTGTGCTGTGATTTTGGACACATCTTGTGAAATAAAAATCCTGTAGCCGTTTCAGATTAGATGATCCATCCTTTTAGCATGTTGCAGAATCAATTGGAGTTGAGTGTATTCAAGGAGCAAGAAAATTATAGTTTTTGGTACGATTTTCTTAAATGATTCAGTTCTTTTAGGTCCAATGCTGTGCGCCCTTTCAATATTAAGGGTAATGGATGGTTGTACGTGCAAGATATTTGGAAGGATTATTTTAAGAAAAAGAGCTATATCTTCCCCCTCCACTCCTTCTGGATATCCAAAAACATGCAAGCTATTCCTATGATTTCTGTTCTCCAAATCTTCATTTTGTTTCTGGAGTGTAAGGATGGATTGTTCCATATGTGTAACTCTACAGTAACATCATCAGCTATGCTTACTTTTTTTAGTATTAGTAGTTCCCATAAAGGAAAAGATGGTCTCCATATTTGATTTCAGAATTGTTTGCACAGGAGGACGGGAGTCACTATTGGGTCTTTTCAAGGTGGCCGCTGCTATTTCTTCCTTTTATTTGACTTTTTTGTGAGGACATTTTGAGATGTAGTAGAGGGCAGAAAGGGGGTCTTAAAACTGCTCCAAGAATGACACATATTGTTTGCCTCCAGCACCAATAACTCCACTCCAATGGAGGATGAATAAGGCACACAAAAGGCACACTGTACAGTATTCACCCAGAGAATTGCCTCCTTTATATAACTTTAAGAATATTAATTTATGAAGTTAAATGAAAGTGTGCCATAACAGTTCCAGCACATAGTCATTAAGCAAGTAGAAATCACCTTTTTGATGTTTAAAAGCTTGTGGTGCTAATTTGAGGAGATATTTCAAAAGAAGAAGCAGGTAAAATCTTTGTTTATAATTGTATAGTACCTCATCTGCTCAAATGATGAAGAAAAGGCTATTATTCCCATAACATTCTGTTTCCAGTCAGAATGCAGCACTGTCCGACATCGCGTGATCCGATGTTGGTGACAGGAAATTCAGCGTCGCCTGATCCCTCCATCTTCTAAAAAACATACATCCATTCATATCCAGAGAATACACTGCAATCATTGCCCGAGCTACGATTCTCACAAGACTGGACTACTGTAATGCCTTACTGATAGGAGCCTCATGCACAACTCTCAGGAAATGTCAAGTGCTGCAAAATAGCGCTGTACAAACTATTAATAACCTTACCAGGCAGGAGCACATTTCAACTCACAGAAGGGAGCTACATTGGCTACCCGGGTCTATGGAGGAACCTCCTCTTAACTGAAGATGCTGGTCCTACTGTATTGCCGGCCAGAGTAATACGTTACTCTAACAAAATACAGTTTTCTTGTCCCAGGTTCAAACGGGAGATGCGCTTAGGCAGATCACTCCAGGTCAAAGCGGCAACAATCTGGAATTCACTTCTGCAAATATGACACTAGACGACAATCCTTGAACTTTCTGAAAATCCCTAAAAATCTTGTTAGTAAGCCCCACTCGACTGATCAGTGATCCTGACCCGTTTCTTCTGTTCATCTGTTCATCCTTTTGTGTCTGTGTAGCGCCCTGATGCCTGCAGGCTTTTTCGGCATGCAAGAAATAAATAAATAAACATATGTTGAAACAGAGTGAAAGGAAGGTGAATGCTTTGTAGCCCTGACCACACAGTGCATGAAATCACAGGAAGCTGTATTCTCTGCCTGGGCTGAAGCTCTAAGCTAAGTTTGTACCAAGAAATAAGACACTTAACCATAGAGCTTATAGACTTTGAGAAGTCCCAATTCAGTGAAGGGGGGAAAGGAAGAAGTGTAATTAAAAAGTATCCTGGAGGGATCAGAACATTTTAAAAATCAGAAACTGTTTCCTTATGAAAGGGAGAGGGAAACCCAGACGGACAATATTTGTTAATTTACTCAAAGGGTTTGATACTAAAGCTGTGAAGACAATCTGCAAGAACTGTGAGACTGAGAGCAAGTTGAATACAATTGGGCCAGGTAGTATCCCATACCGAGGTTATATTACAAAGCTCACAATTCTTTTTAGTTAGGTATTTTTCTAAAGTGGTAGGACCAGTTAGTTGCTTAGGATTCAGACAGAAGACTTTTGTTTAGGCTTGACATGCACCCTTAGTTTTACTTCCATTTGGTACAGAGTTCACCTCATACTGATAGGGCAAGCTAGGAGTTTTCTTTTAATTTAAATAAAATAATTTTTGTAAAATGACTAAGTTACCCGACTAATTTTTCTGGTTCGCCACACCCCATACCTATTGTCCAAAGGTGCAAAGTGTGTTGTTCCCAGGACTTTGGAACTGGGAACTCACCACCCAATCTAGGCTCTACAGCTGAAATTAGAGTTCACCCCAGTCTTTGGGTAAGACACTGCTTCTCACAAAGGCTGGTTATACTTCCCCAAAAGTGACGTGCAATTATTTTCTGGTCCCTAAACCCAAGTTTTGGTGGTCGTCAAATATCCATGTGTCAATTTTGAGGGGGTGACCCTGTATTCCTGCCTCAGGAGAATAGCTCAGGGGTAACATGCTCATCTTGGAAGCAAGATGACATGGAGCAACACAGGTTTGGTACCCAGTAGGCCAGTGGGACATGTTAAAGGCTCCTGTAGGAAATGACTGCAGCCTTCCCTTCCTCCCAGAGCCAACATTTCTTATCTTAACCTAGAACTGGTGTTAATTAACATCAAAATGTTTGCTGTATCTCAAATCACCCAACATTCTGGTGGTTTGTTAACCTGCAAAAAAGATTTCTGGCGCAACTTCCAACTATTTCTGTTCTTACAGAAACTTCCAAACCTTCTAACATTAGCAATTCTGTACATCATTACATCAGTTTATCAAACAAGACAAATTTTACTTTAGCAAAGATTAAGCCAAACATACATGCCTTTGTGATTCAGACTATCCAAGCATGATTTTGAAAAACAAATGTCTGATTGTACTGGAACCAGAAATACTGAAGCTTTGGACCATGTAAGAAAGATCAAAACATCAACACATTGCTGATTGTAATTTACCAAAAAGACTGGGAGCAATCCATAATCTTGAATCTCATATGCAAGGCAATCAAGAACTATTTTTAACCACACATGATTTGCTATGTAGTCCTAGAGAGATAAAGTAGAAGTGGCAAATGTATTTCGTCTCTTGTTAACAAGCAATTTAGTGCACAGCTCTCCTGTGAGTATGCCATTGTGGTAGAAAAAGATGTCTCCAAAATATAATTGAGTATTCTGACATGGAGAAATCAACACTGTTGTTTTCTCAATCCTTATTAGCATCCTTCCCCAGTTCCCCAGTTATTAACCATCTCTGGGCCAATCAGAATGCTCAGAAAGTGATCAATGACTCACATAAGAGCCTGTTTTATTCTATTTAGACAATCAGAAAGTGTGCAATGCATGCTCTCATCACCCGTGGCAGCCTACATTCTAGGATCCCCATTTGTACTTCTCTCTGTTTCCTGAGATTAAGTCAATCAACAAGATTGGAATGCAAACTAATTATCCACGTTTTGTGATGGATACTGGTCAGAAAGGCAAGGCCAAGCTCTGTCACAGGAAGCACGAGGCGAGTCTTGTTCTTTTTCCTCCGGCACACACTCTAATAGCACTAGAGCTATTACCATCAGAGTGCATTATGTGCTATTTGACCTTCACATAGTTAGAGATCTTGCCTTCGACTCGTAACCACTAACTTGGATGGCAGTCACCTACCACACATTAGCACCCTGGAAGGGCGCTCTGGCCAATCTAAATGCTCTGGAACGCAGGCTGTATGGTATGGTGCAAGCCCGGGTTCTGAGCAGCCCGTTCCTTGCCTCCTTTACCTCTTAGCACCAATGTAGTTTCCTATGTGGGTGCTGACAGTGTGTATTCTTTAAAAAAAATTATAAACTTACCTTGGTGCACGGGCCTGCGCTGCACCATGGTTTCAGCAAGTCCGTTTTCAATGTTGATGATGTCACTGTCATCAACATTGAAAACGGACTCCGAAACCATGGCGCAGTGCCGCACAGCAAAGGCGCGTTTCTTTTTTTAAAGTGCACCCCATTAGCACCCATGTAGGAAACTGCACAGATGCTACTCAGCAGCTGGCCGACTCAGGTTGTTAACGGCACTGCTGCCCTCATTAAAAGACTCTCACTTCGATTGGGCCCTGAAATTGGGCAGCGGGCTCTTACCATCAGGGTCGGCCCCTCTCCTCAGGGAATAAGCCACAGTAGATCCTTGATGTGTGGGCTCTAATGATTAAATATAACCTGCATTATGAGCATTCAATGGGATCAGGATATCACACCATGCCCCAAAATAGGCTATGTTCCCACACCTAGGCAATCCACTTATGCTTCCCACACAAAAGCTCTCAATGATGCCAGTGTTCAAACACAATCCTTGGTTCCTCATTGGTGGCAGACACCTGCATCCACTAGCTGCAGCCCTTTTCCCCCAAACTTATTAATGCTGGACCTGCACGCGTCAGCCAGTGAGTGTCATTTACTCGCTGGCTATATTGCAAGGTGATCCTATCATTGCTTTGACTGTTGTATTTCCGCTTTGCACAGTGTTTGCAAAGGTGGAAAAGGAAAGACAAATGTGGAGTGCTAATAACATTATACAATTCAGCGGGGGCCATTGTCTCTTCAGACAATGCCCTTCCCAATCATTTTGCTTGATGCAAAGTATCATCACACAATAAAGTCCGGCTATAGTCTGTAAAACTTAATTACGGTATCTTCGAGTTACTGTGCTTATCTGCCTTACTCGCTAACGAATTATCATGTGTATTGTGCTTTATATATCTTGAACCTAATGGTGGAGCAATGGGGCTCTGTACAAGGACATACAGTGACAGAGTACAACGGTATGGATACAAATACGATAGACTATTGAGGATATAGACCTAGTAAAACCTATGGAGTGAGGGGATTTGCAGGATCCAATGCTAGAAACATTAGCAAACTCCAAGTTGTGCAGAACAATGCAATTAGAGCAGCACTGTATATACATAAACACAAACACATCTCGTCGACCAGACGACACATTCACTGGCTCCCAGTTCAAGACGGAATTAAATTCAAAGTTCTTTCACTTACCCACAAATGCCTCACCAACAATGAACCAGCATACCTTAGCAATCACATTGCTAAAACCCAATCTAAAAGACCTACTCGGGCCTCCTACTGCAACCTAATCTCTACTCTGTGATTTAGGAGACAGAAAGCTCGCGGATCCAGCTTCCCAGTGATCGCGGCCATACTGTGGAATACCCTGCCATTATCACTGAGGAATGACACATCCTTGTGGTCATTCCATAAAGGATTACAAACTCTGCTTTTCAATCAAGACTCCCATTAATTGCCACTGAGTCAAGCTCAAAAAACCCATATCTAAAATAAGTTTCAACCTGCAGAAACTAGCAACTCCTGTAGATCTTGCAACAAATTAGGGCCTTTAAAATGGGTGTGAATCTATGTATATCTCTCTAAAGTCTTCAAATAATGTACAATAATGTGGTGCCTGATATGAATAGAAGATCTGACAGAAATCTTCTTTACTATGTGCTTTACCTGCATAAGATGAATTATATGTCTGTAACCAATTTCTTAAGTTCAAGCGCCTAGATACCTCTGGGTTTTGTGTGCTCTACAAGTGCTCAAATCAATCAATCAATCAATCAATAAATAAATAAATAAATAAATAAATAAATAAAGGCAGGTGATGCAGGTTGGGAGCTAGAGGCAGACCTGCTGTTGATTGATTTGCTTGTGGATCCGCAGCTAAGCTGTAGTGAAGTTATATTTCCGTGAGTATCAAGCAGTCCTTGATGCACTGTTGAGTCCCGGGGACAGCCTCTATGTTACACCTCTTTTCTTTAATCGCCTAGGTGCTATGAAGCCAAGTGTGATCCGTTTTAAGCAGCCCCCAAAGACGACGCACCAAGTCATTAAACACTTCCTTCCATATTTTTCATGCCTTTTTCTCTGCTAATTCCCCCAAGAAGATCCCAAAGGCAGAAAATCATTAACCCCCTGCCCCCCATGATTTAAACCAGTGTTTACCAGCTTAATATGGCAACTATGAATATGTTTTTTCTGAGTTCCCCTCCACGTTTCCCTTCTACTATTTTCACTAACTTTGATTACCATTGGATATAAACGTGATCTAATGAGAAGTAAATACCTATACAATGAAGAAGTGCTTACTGTTTTGCGGGGGTCGATTCCATACACACATACTTTCCCAGTTCCTTTGCTGAAATGGCACCTAGAGATGGAAGCCAGAAGGCCAGTGCAAAGGTGGGCAAAAGCAGATGGTGTCTACATGAAGACTGCAGAGCAGCCTGGTGACTAACTATTGGAGTTCCACGAGGACAAGAAAGGACATGTTTGCCATGTCATGCCAGGACGCGCCCCATCCACGTTTCGACTGACGACAAGAGCTGTGTTTCAATGAAACAAATACAGCTGGCAAGAATTGAAAATACAGGCAGTTTTCTCACTTCCTATGGACATTGCATAATGAGGACACCCACCCTACAGCAGGACAGGCCACCACAGCATTGTCTTAACTAACAGGCCAACCTTTGGATCTCCTAATGTTTTAGATGACGACTCCCCATTTGCACTAGCCACCATAGTCAATGGTGAGGGATTATGGGAGCCATAGTCCAAACCATCTGGAGAGCCGCTGATTGCAGACCCCTGTACTAGCCATCAGTATGTGAGTGGAAGGCTTGCAGGAAACAGAGATTGTGTAGGATTTGACTTACCATCTGAAGTTACAAAAGATGGAAGAGCTTTGATTAACAAGCACATAATGTCCTCAATGCCCAAAATAATTGCTTTCACATAACACATAGGCAACCCCAATAAAAGTGCCATATGAGGCCTCTGCCCTTTCCATTGTTAGCAGCTCACCAGTTAACCCTTGTCATTGGGGGTCAATGTATATCTGCTGGCCCTTTTGGCTTTCTGCAAGATGAGAGCATGTAGCGGGAATCAAAGGGCGACAGCAAGAGGCAGGGGTCAGGTACTGGGAGGAATAATATTGGGCCTCAGTACGAGATCAGCAGCGTGGAAAAAGTGGTGGTAATTCTGTTAGTGCCACTCTTTGGCAGTAACGGAATTACACGTATTTTTCCTGCACCGCCGAATTATAGACTTGAAAGTAAAGTGAAGCAACAGGCTGGAGATAAATATGCCACTTTACCTCCAAAAATCGTCAGATTTATGATGCAGTAAATCTACCAATAATCCCCATGGGATCCTATGGCTAAAGAAATGGGGAATTACCACCACTTGCTATACCGTGGTAACCCCACCGGACGAAGTGATGATAAGGGTAAATGGTTTTGACAATATTTCTGAGGATTTACCGCTGAATTACCACCTGCTGGGTTTATATAGTAGGAGACTGGCTGTGCAGAAATGGAGGCTGTACAACAAGGGGTTTTAGTGGTAGGGTTCAGTATTACGGAAATATAATTAGCGCCCAGATGCCCTAGGGTTAGGTGTGCTCTACACATGTCTAAATAAATCAATAAAATAAATGCATTAGAAGAATACACTTTTAAGTGTGGTAGGGTTCAGTATTACGGGAATAATTTGAAGAATACACTTTTAAGGGTGGTAGGGTTCAGTATTAAGGGTATAATTAGAAGAAAACACTTTTAAGGGTGGTAGGGTTTAGTATTACAGGTATAATTAGAAGAATACACTTTTAAGGGTGGTAGGGATCAGTATTAAGGGTATAATTAGAAGAATACACTTTTAAGGGTGGTAGGTTTCAGTATTACGGGTATATTAGAAGTATACACGTTTAACGGTGGTAGGGTTCAGTATTACGGGTATATTAGAAGAATACAATTTTGCGGGTGGTAGGGTTCAGTATTATGGGTATATTAGAAGAATACACTTTTAAAGGTTTTAGGGTTCAGTATTACGGGTATATTAGAAGAATACACTTTTAAGGGTGGTAGGGTTCAGTATTACGGGTATATTAGAAGAATACACTTTTGAGGGTGGTAGGGTTCAGTATTACATGTATATTAGAAGAATACACTTTTGAGGGTGGTAGGGTGCAGTATTACGGGTATATTAGAAGAATACACTTTTAAGGGTGGTAGGGATCAGTATTACGGAAATATAATTAGCGCCCAGATGCCCTAGGGTTAGGTGTGCTCTACACATGTCTAAATAAATCAATAAAATAAATGCATTAGAAGAATACACTTTTGAGGGTGGTAGGGTTCAGTATTACGGGTATAATTTGAAGAAAACACTTTTAAGGGCGGTAGGGTTTAGTATTGCAGGTATAATTAGAAGAATACACTTTTAAGGGTGGTAGGGATCAGTATTAAGGGTATAATTAGAAGAATACAATTTTAAGGGTGGTAGGTTCAGTATTAAAGGTATAATTAGACGAATGCACTTTTAAGGGTGGTAGGGTTCAGTATTACGGGTATAATTTGAAGAATACACTTTTAATGGTGGTAGGCTTCAGTATTACGGGTATATTAGAAGAATGCACTTTTAAGGGTGGTAGTGTTCAGTATTACGGGTATATTAGAAGAATACACTTTTAAGGGTGGTAGGGATCAGTATTACAGAAATATAATTAGCGCCAAGATGCCCTAGGGTTAGGTATGCTCTACACATGTCTAAATAAATCAATAAAATAAATGCATTAGAAGAATACACTTTTAAGGGTGGTAGGGTTCAGTATTAAGGGTATAATTAGAAGAAAACACTTTTAAGGGCGGTAGGGTTTAGTATTACAGGTATAATTAGAAGAATACACTTTTAAGGGTGGTAGGGATCAGTATTATGGGTATAATTAGAAGAATACACTTTTAAGGGTGGTAGGGTTCAGTGTTAAGGGTATAATTAGAAGAATACACTTTCAAGGGAAGTAGGGTTCAGTATAAAGGGTATAATTAGAAGAATACACTTTAAAGGGAAGTAGGGGTCAGTATTAAGGGTATAATTAGAAGAATAAACTTTTAAGGGTGGTAGGGTTCAGTATTATGTGTATAATTAGAAGTATACACTTTTTAGGGTGGCAGGGTTCAGTATTAAGGGTATAATTAGAAGAATACTCTTTTAAGGGTTGTAGGGTTCAGTATTACGGGTATAAGTAGAAGAATACACTTTTAATTGTGGTAGGGTTCAGTATTACGGGTATAATTTGAAGAATACACTTTTAAGGGTGGCAGGCTTCAGTATTACGGGTATATTAGAAGAATGCACTTTTAAGGGTGGTAGTGTTCAGTATTACGGGTATATTAGAAGAATACACTTTTAATGCCGGTAGGGTTCAGTATTACGGGTATATTAGAAGAATACACTTTTAAGGGTGGTAGGGATCAGTATTACAGAACTATAATTAGCGCCAAGATGCCCTAGGGTTAGGTATGCTCTACACATGTCTAAATAAATCAATAAAATAAATGCATTAGAATAATACACTTTTAAGGGTGGTAGGGTTCAGTATTACGGGTATAATTTGAAGAATACACTTTTAAGGGTGGTAGGGTTCAGTATTAAGGGTATAATTAGAAGAAAACACTTTTAAGGGCGGTAGGGTTTAGTATTACAGGTATAATTAGAAGAATACACTTTTAAGGGTGGTACGGATCAGTATTAAGGGTATAATTGGAGGAATACATTTTTACGGGTGGTTGGTTCAGTATTCATGGTATAATTAGACGAATACACTTTTAAGGGTGGTAGGGTTCAGTGTTAAGGGTATAATTAGAAGAATACACTTTCAAGGGAAGTAGGGTTCAGTATTAAGGGTATAATTAGAAGAATACACTTTTAAGGGTGGTAGGGTTCAGTATTAAGGGTATAATTAGAGGAATACACTTTTTAGGGTGGCAGGGTTCAGTATTAAGGGTATAATTAGAAGAATACTCTTTTAAGGGTGGTAGGGTTCAGTATTACAGGTATAAGTAGAAGAATACACTTTTAAGGGTACACTTGAGTGATCATGGAGAGAGTGGCTACAGGGAGTTGCCTGCAGGATACAGGTTAGGGTGGGCAAGGCAGAGGCTTTCTTGATCCATCGGCATCCTTAAACCATTTCTCGCATGCAAAGAACAAGGTTCGAAGGAGACGCAGAGACATTTCTTTTTACACTCTCGCAGCTCCCTGAAATAGCTAAAAATGATAAGCAAGTTAAACAAACAAAGCCACACAAAAAAGAGTATGGAAATAAGAAATAGCAAAGTGGGAATAGGTAACAGGTTTGGGTCTGTCAATAGCTCAATTTATAGCAATACATGTTGACATTGATGACATTGTCTATCCCCTTCAAAGAGTAAGTGCATTGTATTAAGTAAAAAAAGAAATAAATGTCAAAGGAAAGTTATTGGGCAAGAGTTGCATGCGTGATTTCCAGTCAGGCCGCATGCTATACACTTCCATGCTCAAATGCCACATTCAATAATTACTTTCAAGAGCTGACCACTTCACACTTCACATTTGCAGGAGTGTCATGAGTTACACCTCAAGTTGCACTTATCTGTCAGTCTCAGATGTAGTTGAGGCCGCAGGTCAACAGAACTCTGTTATCAGGGGCCCTTCCCTCCATCATTGCGTTTGACACAGAGCTTAACTTGCTTTGAACTGCGGCGTTCATTCACAAACAGGTGGCTATTATGACCTTTCGGGAATATAGGAAGGGAGCACCTTTTCTTGACAGAACTTAACCTTTAATTAGTTAAGGTGACTCCCATCCCGCGCTCTTGAGTAGCTTGTGTGAAACACTGTCTTTTCACTCCAAATGATGTTTCTGAAGGCACCTGCAGGCTCACGCGCCTGGCTGCACCCGCCTGGCTTTCTTTTGAACCTTGTTCCTCTTTTTGCATTGAAGCAAACATGTTGCCAGTTGATGCATATGATCATTTTTGATTGCCACGTCGTGTGTTAGGAGACATGCAAAAAAACATTAATACAAATACGCAGCTCATGCAGCCATGTAGATAAACAGTGTGACACAAATAAGCTCCAGTGATGCACGCAGTAGAATTTGGAGGACTGGGGATCACGTTCATTTGTACATAATGTCCTATTACTTACGACTTCTACCGAGGATCACCATTTTGGATCTGGGTGATTTTACTCTTTTGACAGTTTATCTCTCTGCCTGTTATGTTCTCTGACGCATTTCTGCTTCTCACTTGCTTCTCTTCCAGTCCGTTTTGGTTTTCTCTTCCTAGGGAAACCAGGCACCCCAACCCCAGTTTGTTTTCCTACGCCCACTTAAACAGCAACAAGAATATGCAGTAAGATGCTAACCTCCATTTTAACATAACCGACTGAAATAAGGTTTCCTAGACTGAAGCAGTGTAGCAATTCTCTATGGTTCATGAAGTGACCAATACTCGCTCAGGTTTAATCAACACAATATTTCCTATTCTAAGTTAATACTGCTTAAAGGAAGTGTACCAATAGTAAGCTCATGGGCACACATTTTTGTAATTATATGCACAATGGGCTATATGTAATGTTTGCAAGAACAAATATTGTATAGAAACCAGGCACTAAATGTAGGTGAGACCCATAAACAAGTATTGTGCTTTACATTGGGCAATAACACCATTGCAAACCGTGAAGAGGGACATTTCTGGTCTGGTGGTGCTCTCCTCTGTGTAGAGAAAAGACTTATGTAGGATTGTCACTGTCAGTCGCGCGATGTTCAGGGAGGTTGGGCCTTGCCCCGAAAATTCATCGATACTCATACAGCAGGGATGTTGGTGCATGTGCCCCAAAAATTCATGAATATTCATACAGCAGGGATGTTGGTGCATGTGCCCCAAAAATTCACGAATATTCATACAGCAGGGATGTTGGTGCATATGCCCGAAAATTCACGAATATTCATACAGCAGGGATGTTGGTGCATGTGCCTGAAAATTCACGAATATTCATACAGCAGGGATGTTGGTGCATGTGCCCGAAAATTCACGAATATTCATACAGCAGGGATGTTGGTGCATGTGCCCCAAAAATTCACAAATATTCATACAGCGGGAATGTTGGTGCATGTGCCCGAAAATTCACGAATATTCATACAGCGGGGATGTTGGTGCATGTGCCCGAAAATTCACGAATATTCATACAGCAGGGATGTTGGTGCATGTGCCCTAAAAATTCACGAATATTCATACAGCGGGGATGTTGGTGCATGTGCCCGATAATTCACGAATATTCATACAGCAGGGATGTTGGTCCATGTGCCCTGTACATTCCATGTGTCCTGTACATTCATGGATACTACTAGAGCAGGGATGTTGGTCTATGTGCCCTGTACATTCCATGTGTCCTGTACATTCATGGATACTCATAGAGCAGGGATGTTGGTCCATAGAGCAGGGATGTTGGTCCATGTGCCCTGTTAATTCATGGATATGTTCCACGTGCCCTGTACATTCATGGATCCTCATACAGCAGGAATGTTGATCCGCATGCCCTCTACATTCATGGACTCATAGAGCAGGGATGTTGGTCCACGTGCCCTGTACATTCATGGACACATAGAGCAGGGATGTTGGTCCACGTGCCCTGTACATTCATGGACACATAGAGCAGGGATGTTGGTCCACGTGCCCTGTACATTCATGGACTCATAGAGCAGGGATGTTGGTCCACGTGCCCTGTACATTCATGGACTCATAGAGCAGGGATGTTGGTCCACGTGCCCTGTACATTCATGGACACATAGAGCAGGGATGTTGGTCCACGTGCCCTGTACATTCATGGACACATAGAGCAGGGATGTTGGTCCACGTGCCCTGTACATTCATGGACTCATAGAGCAGGGATGTTGGTCCACGTGCCCTGTACATTCATGGACACATAGAGCAGGGATATTGGTCCACATGCCCTGTACATTCATGGATACTCATAGAGCCTAGGATTCACAAAGGTTTGCCCACGAATGGGAAGGCCCATGGACATTTCAGATGTGCACCTTTTTATTTATACCTGCTTCACAAAGCCTAAAACTGGAGCACATAGTGAGATGTCTAGGCATCTCCCTGTTTGCTCCAGTGCACATCTCTGTGAATCAGGCCCAGAGTGTTGGCCGTGGTGTGAAGGCCTGAATGCATATGGCCCGACAAACATCATTTTACCCACATTTTACCCACAGTTTTGTAAAAGATGTTGATCTGGAGTAGTTAATTTCAAGGTATGAGAAATTGGGGAGACCCTATTTTTAAGGGGCAAGCCTTCTGGGGTCGGAACATGTAAAAAAAAGCACAAGGAAGGCAATTACCCAGTCCCTTAACTTCGTAATTGTAAGGTAAGTGTAGCCTCACGAGTACATGTCCTAACTTCAAACAAAAGGTTAAATGCTAGCCTATTTTCAGAGGGACTATTATCCACAAGTCCACAACACAACACCGAATGTTAGACCATAAGGCCTGAACCACAACTTTTAAAACCATTGTGTAAGAAAAATTCTTTCATTTTATTAAATCATCAATCAACATCTAGTTCAAATTAAAAAAGACTCTTAAAAAAGTCTGATACAAAGGTTTACACAAATTGATTAAATATGCTGACTTCAGTACAACACATTGGGCCTCATTAGGAGTTTGGAGGTAGCCATGCCATTTTTAGCGGGCCCGGTAATTCCCATTCTCGGGATCCGGACCCGGTACATCCCCATTTGAGCCCCCATAGGGCTCAATGGGAATGGGGAGGATGCTAACAACGGGCCGTTAATGACGGGCCCATTATTAGCATCCTGGACTGCTAGCGGGTCCCGTTTTGCACGTCTGGTCTGGCCAGGGGTCCAGAGCGGGACCCGCTGCAGACCTTGTAATGTGGTGGCCCGGAATGAACGGTGCTGGTCCCTTACTGGCACCGTTCATTCTGTGGCCACGATACTCCTAATGAGGCCCATTGTCTTAAAACATTAATAGCGTTTTTACAAAAAGTGGGGTTAGTACATGCATCAGTGTTAATGCATGATGAAATTCTTCTCATATACAAAAGCACTGTTCAAAAGAAAGCACTCTGTCACAAATGCAGATCAATACTGTTCAAATGACAGCACTCTGTCACAAATGCAGATCAATACTGTTCAAATGACAGCACTCTGTCACAGAAAAATATCCTAAAAGGAGTTGTTACAAATCTATTTTCATCTATATTGTTCTGCCTGTCCCGAAGACCCCTACATCAGCAAAAACAGACACTTGGTGATCATGTCTGATCTCTTATTTTGCCTATAGCCAAAACATATGTCGACCATCACTAGAGCTGGAATTTTCCCAAACAGCTTTTTTCTGTGACAGAGTGCTGTGATTTCAACAATATTGCTCAGCTTTTGTATATGAAAAGAATGTCATGTTTTATGGTGTACACTAAAGTAACATGAGACATTACGCAAAAATAATCTCTTCAATGTTTTCCCCGCAAAAGAATAATGCTACATTTTCTGGAAATGGATGATAAATAAAGACAGATAATTCCTCAAAACTCACCTGAAAGCGAACAAGGAAGATGAAAAAGCGGCTTATGGTGAAAGAGAGTTCCTGTACCAGACTAGTACTAGAGACATGTTTTGTAATATGTACACACACGTCTGGCAGTGAATCCTTAATCCGGTTTTCAATTGACATTGATAATTGAATTCCTGGAAGCTTACATGGAAATATTTCTGGTCCAGTAAAGGAAAACCCGCGTAGACATATTATTATTCTCATACAGGCCGTTTTAAATGGAAATCTTGGCTGTAGCAGCTACCATACTTAAGACTGGAGCATCACTACTACTTGTTTGGTTCACTGAGGGCAAAAGGGGACACACAGACCACATTTTGAACCTTTTGAGAATGAACGGCTTGCTAAACAAATTAAATAAAAATGTACAGAAAGTGCGTCAAGTTTATAACTGTATATTTAATGCAGATGTGGTATTTAAATAAAACACGAAGAAGAAAGTAGGTTGCCTGAATTCATGCAAAGTGTATATACTATTCCAAATTACTGACTCTAGCATAACAATGCGGGAACTACCAAACCAAAAGAACACATGTAGTCAAATCAAAAATAGCTTTTGTGATGTTTAAATGTAAACGGAAACATCTAAGGAGACACATAGGACTGGTGTCCACATGACTGCATATGGTGGTAGCCTGGCATATTGGCGGCATGCACACAGCACATCAGGGAGGTCATCGTATGTCCTGGCAGCTCACAGGGAGAGTGACTCAGGGGGATGGCTGCCTCCCTGACCGAGCCAATGAATGATGGGTGGTAGGCCATTAAACAGAGAATCCCAGGGTCACTCTCCTGCAGACCCATTTACTTGACAGTGGCCAGTCACTTTGTCTTACTCCAGGCCAGTCTTAGGGATTGGGGCCCTCCCCAATACATTAGTCCACTTTGGCATCTTAATACTGAAAGCCCTATTTCCTGGTTGTAAACCCATAACACATACCAATAGTCCACATAGAAAGCCATTCCTACCCCTTACACAGACCGCAACACTCAGCATAGGAATTCATTCACTTTCCTTTAAGAAAAAATAGCTTATTCTCCTAAGCTCGCTGGTGAGTGTTTTCATAAATGCTCCTTCTTTTTACATCTATGAGGGAATTCTTTCTATGATGTTAAACAGACAGACCCAGATTCCAAACGAAGCAGCCATTGTTCTTCACCCAACATTCAACTTGCCGGATATGGTGTTTAACGACCCACCAGCCTCGCTTGGGCTGCGGACCATTAAATGCCATGTCCACACAAGCGGAAAGTTATTCACACCCTGGGATTTCCCGGGTTGCAGATCATTTTCTTTTTTTTGATTCCACACATGTAACATCTGAATGAAAAAAGATCCCCAAAAATGGCTGCCACCATAAACATAGAACAGGTTATTTCTTTTCCTTCAACCGCAGCGGACGGTTAAGGCAGAATTGTGCTTGGGAAAGGCAGATTCTGATTGGTCAGATCGCCTTCCTGGGTGCAAATACAACGTTACTGTTTTCTTATGTGGTAAGAGATGCATTCCTATGATGTAGGTCCTTTTGCTTGCCATGTGTTCCCCTGACTTCTGAATCACATGCTGGGGTGGTATAGAGATCCAGTTTAAAGAAGGCACCATCACAGTGATTGGAAAGGTGTGAAGAGGGTACCGACCACATGCCATATGATATGATATGATATGATATGATATGGCATTTATAACGCGCCTATACACACGTGTTTCAAGGCGCGACAAGGCAAGGGAGGGGAACAAAGGGAGGAAGGACAACGATATTACTAGGCTAGGTGTCATTCAGATCACGCAAGTGTGTGGGAAGGGGGTAGGGACAGTGCAGTGCATGGCGAAGATGATAACAATAAGTAAGTAGCGGCCAGCATCTGGCAAGTGCATGGGTAGGTGCAGACATCAGGTGTCAAGGGCTGGGAGGGGGACTGTAGGGATACAGAGACAGTCCTGTAGTAATATATATAGCGCTTTATAATATTTATAGCAGTTTAGAATATATAGCGCTTCACTAAATGTGATGGCAAATGTTTTTGTTGCCAGCAATAATGTGGCACACACATATAGTTATTTTATGTTGCCAGTATAACATGTGAATATATTTCTGGTGGCATGCAAGGTACAGAATTCATAACACAGCAAAAGCCCAATGTGAAACTGCAGAGACTAAAGTGCACCATTTTTTTTTCTTCTCTTGAATACCTCATACATAGAGGACTACATTATTTATCTATAACTGACTAACTTTAATTAATATTTACTAAAGCACTAATTCTAACTTCCTTAACATTATAATGTAGTTTCATGTACAAAATGAGGTGAAAAGATAATTTGTTTTTAAAAGTGCACTGACATTTTTTTTCTCTCTCTTCTGTGTTCAGTTTGCAGAAAGCAGAAAGCATGCATAATAGAAAATAATAATTGATACAGTTGCTCGGTGAGCAAGGATTCCTTTGTTAGAAAAGTAAAGAGTGCTGTTGAAAAAATCCTTTTTAATATGATTGGAGGAAAGTGTCGGCAGATGAAACTGTGTAAAAAGGGGCTGGAGGAGACCTCGCTTGATGACAAGGGAGGAAAAAGAAAGTTAGATCGGGATGACTGGGCTCTGAAGACAGATGTGCCTGGTATCATTGAGCGCTGGCTGGAGAATTTCTCGCCGCGCATTCCAAACACCCAAGATTACAGGAGCAGTTTGTTGACTGGGCCTGTTTTTCTGAGGCGAGCAAAGCAAGATCGTGTGTGGGAGCTTCAAACAGATACTTCTGGTCAGCAGATAGTTAAGTGAGGTCACTGTGTGTGGTCGGATGGAAGACTGAATCATAATGTCAGGCCACCAGGACTCCATGATCTCTCGTGTCCTCAGGTCCTGTGACCTCTGACCTCAAAATTATAGGTTAGTCATTCTAAATCCAATAGAAAAGAGACAGATTAAGTACATAGGACAATTGCAATTTCACCCTTTTTACCAAAAACCAAATATAGTCCAAAACATTTCGCCGTTTTTCTTCTGGTTTCTGAAACTAAGCACATGTTAAAGAGAAAACAAACATATACACAAAACATCATCATACATTAAATATGTTTCAACCTTGTATTAAAATAATACCATCTGCTTCAGCCCCATTTTGTTAATGTTTACCATATATGGTATTGTCATCTACTTTTATTTCTAATAATACTATAACTATGTGGATATTTTTTTTTCATGATGTGGGGTTCTATGAACACAGTCACCACCGTGTCTTCCCTTCCATGCCTCCAGGATACTTAAGCTGTTTCTACTTGCTCAAGTCTCCTGACTTCATGTTTGGGATGACAAGGCTTAATTTGGTTAACATGAACAAACTGCTCTGTTACCGTTTTGCCCTCTGTCTTCAATATTTTGTACACCACTGGAGATACCTTATCTACAATTTGAAAAGGCCCTTTCCAGGCAACCAGAAATTTAGAATTTTTCTGTTTACCTTTTCCAAAATGAAATTTATATACCTGATCCCCTACATTATGCTCTTTTACGGATGTCTTTCTATCATAATATGATTTTGAACTGTCAGCAGCCCTTTTCAAATTTTGTTGCAAAAAAGCAAATGCATGTTGTAAATGCTTCCTCAGTTCTTCCACATATTCGTGAACTGTAGATGTGCTTACAAGTGTCTGTTCTAGTGTCCTGTATAATAAATGTTGTGGTAGTACCATTTTCCTTCCTGTTAACACCTCATGAGGGCTGATACCTGTTGCTTTGGCAGGAGTTGATCTTATTGCCATCAAAACCAGGGATAAACGTAAATCCCAGCTGGAACCTGCCTCTGATACAAACGTCTTTAATATCTGCACAACAGACCTGTTGCAACATTCAATATTCCCAGAAGAGGCAGTTCTGATGCAATATGCAGTTTTCCTTTCACCCCCATGATCTGCCACACCTTACTCATTAAAGTGATTGTAAAATGACTTCCTCTATCTGATTCTATTCTTTGTGGTAACCCAAATCTTGAAAATATATGATTTACCAACAATGTAGCTGTGGTTTGCGCACTACAATCTGGTGCAGGAATACACTCTATCCCTTTTGACATCAAACAAACCACGCTCAAAATATAACGGTTCCCCTGCTCAACCTTTTTACAGGCCCTACATAGTCTATTTGCAAATCTGACCATGGAAGGGTTAAGCCTCTTTTCATCAGTGGGGCTTTATGCATTGGTGAAGGGGGTTTAAATTGGGCACATACTAGGCACCCACTAGTATAGAATTCCACATGTTGGGACATATGTGGCCAGTAAGCATAATCTTTCAGTATTTCTAATGTTTTTTGTGAACCTTTGTGTCCTGCAGTTATTGCATCATGTGCATGGTGTAGCATTGGCCCTCTGAATGAAAGGGGTACTACCCACTGTATTTGTCCTATTATGGATTCCCTAATCATGAGTCCATCCTGTAGTCTGATTCATTTTTTATTCTTTCATAGCACCCTTAACTCTTCTTTTCCCATACAATAATTTTCAGTTAAAGGATTTTGTTTGGGGCCTATTAAATGATTATAATAAATCCCCAATAATGGATCATCTTTTTGTGCCTTAATCAGATCTTGATCTGATGTATCATAGCTCCATTGCACTACTGGTTGTTCTACCTCTTTTGGAGCCTTAGAGCTTGTAACTGCATGTATCTGTATTTCACCAATTAAATGTTCAATGGGTTGCAATTCCCCCCACCACAGCCCCAATTTTGGCTAATTGATCTGCTTTATCATTTCCCTCCTTATCTTCTCTTGGAGTTTTTAAATGTCCACGATTTTCCCTCCAGTATATTGTTAAATCATTCTCTGACACTAATTTGTCTAGGGCCTGTATCATTTTTCCATGTTTAAGGGTCTTTTTATTGTACGTAATCATTCCTCTTGCTTTCCAGCCAGGCAAATATTCCACAAAGCTATTTCGTGCATAATCAGAATCAGTCACCAGGACAATTTCACTAAATTTATTATCAACTGCACTATTAATTGCTTTATAAATGGCTGCCAATTCCGCTATCTGACTACTCCTAGCCCCAATTCTCATCCCTATGCTGGGAATGCCTTCACATTTCAACCAGACATTTCCTATTCCTGATACCAATTGTTTATTACTGTCATTTTCAATGTGAAAAGCACAAACGTCAACATATACAGTTGGCAAATCCTTGCATGTCTTTTCATCAAAAGCTTTATGTGGTGATTGTTCAAACTCCTGTAAACTAGATTCCACCTCTACTTCGTTTGATACATGTTCAGCTGCACAGTCATGTAGATCTGCCAATCATTGAGAAACTGGGTTCTTTTTATTTTGGCCATACCTCACTTCTACGGGAAAGCCTTGCAATGCCAGTGTCCATGAAGTAATGCTGGACTGTGCTAGATTGCCTGACCTAATCCTTTTACTCTCTAAAAATTGCAATGGTTGATGATTTGTTTCAATGATTACCTTTTCTCCCTGAACAATGGGGCGCAAATGTTGTAACGCTGACACAGTGGTCAAAAGGGCCTTATCACATTCGCTGAATTTAATTTCAACTTGAGAAAATGCCTTACTTGCATAAGCAATGGTTTTGTGTTTCAAATCATGTTTTTGAGATAACACTGCTGACATACAATGTTCAGAGAAACCTATTTCTATAAAGAAATACCTGTTTTTTATGGAGTATGCTAAACATGGTGCCTTTATGAGACATTCCTTTAATTTAGCAATTGCCTCAGATTGCTCTTTTTCCCATTTCCAGGGTATATTCAGCTTCAATAGTTTAGTTAATCGTTGAGTAATTTCAGCATCATTTTCAATACATTTCCTGTTATATGCAGTCATTCCTAATAAACTTTTTAAACCCTTCACATTTCTAGGGTCTTTTAATTTCTGTATGGCCTCCAACTTTTTCTTTTGTGGGTTTAGTCCATGTTCAGTCACTTCATGGCCTAGAAAATTCACCTTTTTCTTGCACCATTGTGCTTTCTGTAAAGATACTTTGGCACCCCCCTTTTGCAATTGGCCAAGAACATGTCTAATTTCATCAAAATGGCTTTTGAAGCTTTCATTTTTTATGAGGACATCATCCACATAAACTATAGTTCCTCTTTCCCCTGCATCAGGCATAGCCTTTCTCAAAAATATGCCAAATTCACTCCCACTATTGAATGGTGTTCTAGCCCATGAGTATTGCGTCTCATCAAATGAAAATGAAAACAAATTCTGAATATCCTCTGCCAGTGGCACACACCAATATCCAGATGTGAGATCTAAGGTAGTAAATACCTTTGAGCCATGCACCTGAGCAAGGCCTTGATCAATGAATGGCAGTGGCCATCTGGACACTGGCACTCTTTTATTTAACTCCCTCAAATCTGCACACAGACGCCATTGACCATTTAGCTTTAACACACCCGAAATAGGAGTGTTGGATGTACTATGAATGGGCCTGGTAATTCCCAGAGACTCCAAGTTTTTAATTATTTCTGCCAATAACTCGAAACATGCCAGTGGTAATCTATTTTGGCGCACAAATACGGTATTTCTACCACACCCTTCCGGTAATGCGGCATCATGTAAATTAGTTATGCTGCAGTCATATGCATCTTTAACAAAAACATCTTTAAATTCCATACATATTTTCCTCAATTCATTTTTTTTTATCTTCATCGATATCACATGCATTTGCCAATAAAATCTGCTCCTCTACCATTATTGAGTATTCTGGGAAATCCTCCAGTGGAGGAATCTCTGTGCTTTCTTCCAACTGCGTGGCTGTGTCTCTCTGTAAAGCTGCTACTTTTAAATATTTTGGCATATCAGCCTCCATTTGAATGTGCTGATTTTCTATTTCATTTTCATTTAAGTCAAATACTATACAATTCTCCTGGTGACAGCACACTGTCTCATTTGAATTATAAGGGTACACAGATTGAATTTTGAAGATCCCTTTGGGCTGAGAATCCAGATATTCTGGCAACACACCCTGTGCATCTACATATCTCTCAGGAATATTTCCAATTACCATGTTTTTGAAATCTGCAGTATAATGGGATTTTTGTATGGCCAGTCCTAATGACAAATTTTCCTCTAAATGAATATCCTGATGTCCTTTTTTATTCACCATAATTTTGACAGATCCTTCTCCAACATCTATCAATGAGGTGTATTCATAATCCAGGCCTTGTTGCTTCATGGACTCATTTAAACACACAAATGCATCAGAATCTTTCATTTGCTGTCCATTCTTGCACTTTAGCGTTATTGCAACCTGCTTGGTGAATGCAGGAATAGTAGTATCCTTCCTCACCTGTAATTCAATTGCATATGGGACCAGTTGTGCACAATGATAAGCCTTTCTTTTGTCTTCAAATTGAGATGCAGGCCCACCTAGCCGTGACCATATTTTTTGATTAAGGAAATGTAACACCATACACATTCTGTGCATGATATCATTGCCCATGTAAAAATCATTTTGTTTTCCACTCACTATCCACACATTATGATAAATTGTTTTCTGTCCAATATTAATCTTCAGCATGCATCTCCCTGCAATTTGGTTTTTCAAAGTCTGGATTGTCCAAACCAGCGACATATTGGTTTTTAATTCTAAATTTCCATTATTGTCTGCAGTCATTTCTCATTAATAAAGCTCTGTCCTGTTCAAGCGCTAAGGTAGCTTTTATCATTTTAGAATGGTCATTTATACCAATGTGAACCCATGGTTGCTCATCTTCCATGTGTATTTCAGCAAAAGTGGTAATGTGTTTTTCTGTGTCTGTTTTAGGAGTAGTATTCTGTTTGCATTTCTTCTCTTTTAAATAGAAGCGCAATGTGTGCTCATCTATTTCAGTTTGCCATTTCTTCCTAGGATCTAAATAAATCTGCACAGATTGCTTTTCTTTTTCACTTTGCATTTTATCTTGACAGACCAAAATGACAGTAACGCTAGGTACACAGCTATTCTGGAGGTATGCCTCCATTGCATCATTCATTTTGGCAATGGTATGGCATTCATTTATACTGCTGTTTTGTGATTTTATTTTCTTAGGTCTCAATGGTTTTTTGGTTAAGGATGGAGGATGGAGGTGATCAATACTTCCTGTTTCATTCTGTGTTTTCCTATCTTTATGTCAACTTCAGTAACACCTATAATAGGCACCTCCTCACCGTTAAAATTATGTACTGGGTCTTCACTCTATCACATTGTGATCTGATTCTGTGGAGATCTCCCTTCATTGATACTTTTTACCAATTCTTTGGACATAATTGTGGCCTGTGCGCCAGTGTCAATCATCGCAAATGTATTGCATTTCTCTTCCACAGTGATGGGAGCATAATACCTGTCTTCAACTTCCTTTAATACACACAAAAAGTGCAAATTCTTACTGATTTCAGGACTCACCTTTCTCAGACCTTTTTCACTTTTGGCTAAGCACATTGGTAAATGGAAATACATTTTCCCTCCTTTCTGTCCATTTCTGTGTGAGAGACTTTATTCATTTCCCCATGTTCAGAAGTCTTTTGGAGTGTGGCCACTGTCCGACCTTCCATCCGGGGATCATCAGAGTTCACACTACAATCCTCCAACTGAATATGTGTAAAAACATCAGTTGATAATTTGCCATTTTCTAATTCTGTGTATTTGTGGTTATTTGGTATGGTACCAGTCTTTTTAACTTCTTCAAAAATCTGTGGCTCAAAGAACTCTTCAGGTGATTGATCTGTACCCTCCTTTTGAGTATTTATTCTTTCTGCCTGCGTTCGGTTAGTGTTTTGATTGTCCACGGAAAGCGTTGTAGCATCCCCACCTACTCCCTGTTCAATTGTATTACCCATGCATTAGTTGTCTTTCTTAAATCTGTCCCTCTGTTCTTTTGGAATCTCATGTTTTCCTTTTTCATTTGTGCAAATCTCCAATGCTTGATTTAACTCTAGGTTAAACAGAACTTCTTTTTTAGATGTATTTGCACTTTCTGTCACTTATTCATTTGTCTGTATTTTCCTTTTTATATCATTAAGCATCTCAGAGTCATTATGCAAAATCAAATTAGGGCAATCTGTCTTTTTAGCATTACAGGTATCATTAATATTTAGTCACTTATTGTCGGAAACCACCCGGTCATTGCTATGGCCTTCTGCCCCATCCTTTGATGACTGTTTTTGTGCTGTACAGAGCATTCCTATTTGCTCAGCCAACATTTTCACTTGGTCCTCGAGACACTGGAATCTTTCCATCTCCCTAGAATCTTCTCTCTGTGGCCTAGGTCGATATTGGTTGTTTTCCCCCTTATTGAATCTATTCTGCTATCTTTCAGGGGTTGTTTTCTATTGGGATTGCTTCTGAACTCTTGATTCATATGTGGAGGGGAGCGGGGAGTACCCATCCTTTGGTTGTAGTCCCCTGGTGGTGGTGATTCATTGTATTGACGTGGGGCATAATTCATATTCTGCCTCATGTCCTGTCTCTCATTTTGTGAGTATTGTCCTCTATGCTGATTCCCATTTTCAGTAACTCGATCCACATATCGGGGTCTATCCTGATTACCATATATCATGGTATTAGGATCAAATCTGCTTTGTGTCCCCAATGTCTGGTAGGGACCATTATTTCTTTGTCTCTCATTATTGTTCATACATGACATGTCAGGCCGATATCCTGCTCTGTGTCTATCTCCTAAGTACCTAGGGCTAATATAGCTCTCCCTATTACTAGGATCATGTGATTGAAACATTGGTGCAGGGAGTGACGACCTCTGTTGATTACCCCTTTGTTCAGGTGCCACATTATTTTTACCTGGACTTTGAGCAGACTCAAGGGGCATTTTGGTTGACCTGATCTCCATCACTTTTGCTGAGGGTTCTTTAGATTTTGGTCTACTGTCTTTCATTTTATCACTCTCTCTACCCTGACAATAGAGTACTTCACATAATTTTGTACTTTGGTGTACAATCCATTCAATGGACTTGTCACGGTCAAATTCACAGACTAACTGTGATATTGACAGGCAGATTCATGGAATTAATGTGCGCTGAAAATTCCCGCACAAGCGTGCAAAAGCGTGCGAAGCGCAGTGCAAGTGCGAAAAGCGTAGCGAAACCCGCGCACATCGATTCATGGAAGTCCGTGCGCGAGTAAAATCTGGGATGTGCACTGAAAATCTGCGTGATGCATGCCGCGCACAGGTCATCTAACGGCGTGCGCTATGGCCACAGTGAAAGCACACATAGCGCAGCGCACATAACAAAAGTAGGGGTAACACGGGGCGTGAAAATGTGGGCGTCACGGGGGAAGTACAGGAGGCAAGTGCGCGGAACGCCCACACGCTCGCCTACAACACGTATTCATGGAATCGAATAGGGCAAACCAGCACACGGGCAAAGACGCGCACAGGCCTAAACACGTCCGCCACACGAAGGCAGGCGGTAGCGTCCCTGCACATGAAAAAAATGTGCGCCAAAATGTGCGCTAACAAAAAGCACATATATACAGCTCTGATGAATGTCCCATACTGTGGCCCTCAAGGACAAATGACGTGCAAAGGGGTACGCGACAAACACGGACACCCTCTGTGTCAAAAATAGCGTGTGCGTGTATTTCAGGGGTGCATGGGAAGTTTCACACGCAATAGGCCTTGGGCGAGCGGGGTACGTGTAAATCTGGGGTTCGTGGGAAGTTTCACACTCGATTGGCCTGGGTACGTGTAAATCTGGGGTTCGCAGGAAGTTTCATACGCGATAGGCCCTGTGGGACCGGGGTGCGTGTATTCCTGGGGTTCGAGTGAAGTTCCACACGCGATTGGCCTGGGTACATGTAAATCTGGGGTTCGCGGGAAGTCTCACATGCGATTTCAGCAGGGTATGTGTATTTCGGGGGTGCCGTGGAGTCCTACACGTCAATTGGCAGTGTGGCTCCTCCCAGGTGTTCGCTCTACACCCTCCATGGCCCCTGCAGGCAGCACACACCACAGGGGACTACCCTGCACCCCTGGTCATGTCCGCAAGGCAGCCCATCCACCATGGGCATGCCCCCCAGGCAAGCCACATGTCAGCTTGCACTACTGATCACCAACGCATGACCCCTTCCAACCCCACCCCCCCAGCACTGAGGGGCACCTGCCAGCAGGCCCCCACTCATGTCCCCCCAGCACCCCAACCCCCCGGCACTGAGGGGCACCTGCCAGCAGGCCCCTACTCATGTCCCCCAGCACCCCCACCCCCAGCAGTGCAGGGCACCTGCCAGCAGGCCCCCTCTCATGTCCCCCAGCACCCCCACCCCCCAGCAGTGAGGGGCACCTGCCAGCCAGCCCCCACTCATGTCCCACAGCACCCCCACCCCCCAGCAGTGCAGGGCACCTGCCAGCAGGCCCCCACTCATGTCCCCGATCACCCCCACCCCCCAGCAGTGCAGGGCACTTGCCAGCAGGCCCCCACTCATGTCTCCCAGCACCCCCACCACTGAGGGGCACCTGCCAGCAGGCCCCCACTCATGTACCCCAGCACCCCCAGCCCCAGCAGTGCAGGGCACCTGCCAGCAGGCCCCCACTCATGCCCCACTCATGTCCCCTTGCACCCCCACCCCCAGCAGTGCAGGGCGCCTGCCAGCAGGCCCCCACTCATGTCCCCTTGCACCCCCACCCCCCAGCAGTGCAGGGCACCTGCCAGCAGGCCCCCACTCCTGTCCCCCAGCACCCCCAACCCCCAGCAGTGAGGGGCACTTACCAGCAGGCCCCCACTCATGTCCCCCAGCACCCCCAGCAGAGCAGGGCACCTGCCAGCAGGCCCCCACTCATGTCCCACTCATGTCCCCTTGCACCCCCAACCCCCAGCAGTGCAGGGCACCTGCCAGCAGGCCCCCACTCATGTCCCCCAGCACCCCCACCGCCCAGCAGTGCAGGGCACCTGCCAGCAGGTCCCCACTCATGTCCCACTCATGTTCCCTTGCACCCCCATCCCCCAGCAGTGCAGGGCACCTGCCAGCAGGCCCCCACTCATGTCCCCCAGCACACCCACCCCCCAGCACTGAGGGGCACCTGCCAGCAGGCCCACACTCATGTCCCCCAGCGCCCCCACCCCCCAACAGTACAGGGCACCTGCCAGCAGGCCCCCAGTCATGTCCCCCAGCTCCCCCACCACCCAGCACTGAGGGGCACCTGCCAGCAGGCCCCCACTCATGTCCCCCAGCACCCCCACCCCCCAGCAGTGCAGGGCACCTGCCAGCAGGCCCCCACTCATGTCCCACTCATGTCCCCTTGCACCCCTACCCCCCAGCAGTGCAGGGCACCTGCCAGCAGGCCCCCACTCATGTCCCCCAGCACCCCCATACCCCAGCAGTCCAGGGCACCTGCCAGCAGGCCCCCACTCATGCCCCACTCATGTCCCCTTGCACCCCCACCCCCCAGCAGTGCAGGGCACCTGCCAGCAGGCCCCCACTCATGTCCCCCAGCACCCCCACCCCCCAACACTGAAGGGCACCTGCCAGCAGGTGCCCACTCATGTCCCCCAGTACCCCAACCCCCCAGCAGTGCAGGGCACCTGCCAGCAGGCCCCCACTCATGTCCCCCAGCACCCCCACCTCCCAGCACTGAGGGGCACCTGCCAGCAGGCCCCCCTCATGTCCCCCAGCACCCCCACCCCCCAGCAGTGCAGGGCTCCTGCCAGCAGGCCTCCACTTATGTCCCCTTGCATCCCCACCCCCCAGCAGTGCACGGCACCTGCCAGAAGGCCCCCACTCATGTCCCCCAGAACCCCCACCCCCAGCACTGAAGGGCACCTGCCAGCAGGCCCCCACTCATGTCCCCCAGCACCCCCACCCCCAGCAGTGCAGGGCACCTGCCAGCAGGCCCCCACTCATGTCCCACTCATGTCCCCTTGTACCCCCACACCCCAGCAGTGCAGGGCACCTGCCAGCAGGCCCCCACTCATGTCCCTCAGCATCCCTAGCCCCCAGCAGTGAAATGGCAATCTCATGACACAAACCAAAAGTCAACTATGTACATCAACACACATCCGCCATACGCTCGCCTACAACACGTATTCATGGAATCGAATAGGGCAAACCAGCACACGGGCAAAGACGCGCACAGGCCTAAACACGTCCGCCACAGGAAGGCAGGCGGTAGCGTCCCTGCGCATTAAAAAAAATGTGCGCTAACAAAAAGCACGTATATACAGCTCTGATGAATGTCCCATACTGTGGCCCTCTAGGACAAATGACGTACAAAGGGGTACGCGACAAACACGGACACCCGCTGTGTAAAAAAATAGCATGTGCGTGTATTTCGGGGGTGCACAGGAAGTTTCACACGTGATAGGCCTTGGGCGAGCGGGGTACGTGTATTTCAGGGGTGCGCGGGAAGTTTTATACGCGATTGGGCATGGGCGAGTGGGGTACGTGTATTTCAGGGGCTCGCGGGAAGTTTTACACGCGATTGGCCTGGGCGAGCGGGGTACGTGTATTTCAGGGGCTCATGGGAAGTTTTACACTCGATTGGGCCTGGGCGAGCGGGGTACGTGTATTACTGGGGTGGGCGGGGAAGTACAGGAGGCAAGTGCGCGGAATGGCCACATGCTCGCCTACAACACGTATTAATGGAATCGAACGGGGCTAAGGCATGCGCCAAAAAAGACGCGCCGATCCGGAAAGACGCACGCCAGCAGGAAGCAGGAGTACGTCGACCCGTGCAGCATAAAAGTGCGCGCAAACAACAAAGAAGCTCCGCCGCCAGGATGAATATACTGTTCCTAGCAGAAGTGGCCGTGGGACACTGCAGGAGGAGGAGGAGGATAGTCAGGGCCAGAATTTTTACACCCAGAACCAGCCTTTTTGGGATGCCTGATGACTAGGTGTATGGGAGGTACATGTTTCCACCTCACATAATACTCGACCTGGTCAGTGAGTGGGAGGATGATCTCACATCACCCATTCTGTGCTCCCAAGCACTCAGCCCCCTGGAGAAGGTCCTTAATGTACTGCACTTCTTGGCCACTGGATCATTTCAGCGGACAAGTGCCATAGTGGGGGGGGGTGTCACAGGCCACGCAGTTACGCTGCCTACACCAGGTCTTGGCCATCATCACTGCAAGCCCCTCAGTCCGCAAGCACATATACCTGCCCAGAACACCTGAAGAAAGGCAGGCTGCCGTCCAGGATTTCTACAGGGTGGCACAATTTCCCAAAGTGCTAGGTGCCATTGATTGCACCCATGTGGCTCTACGTCCCCCCAGGGCATCTGAACACATCTATAGAAACCGCAAGCACTGGCATTCCATCAACGTCCAGGTAGTATGTGATGCCAATGGAATCATCACCTCAGTATATGCCAACTATCCAGGGTCCACCCACGACAGTTTCATCTACAGAATGTCAACCCTAAACCGGGACATAGAAACTGGGTGGCATGGCGACACATGGCTGCTTGGTGAGTATAAATGCCACTGAACATGCATGCATGTCAGATACTGAGTAATGTCACAACCCCACTAATGATACCCATCACCACCTCCCCAGGGGAAAGTGCCTACCCTTTGAGCACCCACATGATGACGCAAATTCGGAACCCCACCATGCCACCCGAGGTAAGATACAACACAGCCCACATTGCAACCCGGGGCATAGTGGTGCGCATATTCGGAGTGCTCAAGTCACGCTTTCGCTCCCTTGACCGTTCTGGCGGGCAGCTGTTATACGCTCCCCCAGTAGTGTGCAGGATCATAGTGGCAGCATGTGTCCTGCACAATGTTGCAACACGCCGGGGCCTGCCCGTGGACATGGTGGTGCCCCCACATCCCCAACCACATGCACGCCTGCTGCGCATGGGAGGGGAAAGGGCACGGGGTGAGGCAGCCCGTACGCAGCTGGTGGCTAATTACTTCACCTAAATTCACACCCCTGTGGAGTGCACACAGCCCTGACACATACCATCTGACAATCAATGATGATGGCTCAAGGGACAGTCAACTGTCACTACCATACCAGCCTGAGATTGTTCATCTGGAAGTGTTACATTGTGTGCATCCCTACCGAAACACCAATTCTGTGTCATTAAAAGACATACATCTATGCCAGGGCTGCACAACTGATTTTGAGAGAGGGCTGAAAGCATCTTACATGAGGGCTATAGTGGCCCAAAAAGTAAATGTGGGTGGGGCGTTAGGTGGGGCGTGGCAGGAGGCTCCTTCAACCCCCAATTTGTATTAAACACATGGAAAAAGAATATGTTGTTGAGGGGTAACGAATTTCATTTGCATTCCAAACGTCCATTTAGTACTACACATTATCCATTGTCATGAATAATTTCAATTTAGTTATTGTTTATCATCTGTTCAATCATATCAAATATATTTTATTGACCCTTGATTGGACATTCAGTTATTTTTCACTGCTATAGTTTGCTGTTCGGGTTGGCCAAGAGGAGTGTGGCCTTTGTTGGGTCAGGTTTCCTCATAAAGCAAAGGATGTACATCTCCTAACTGTGCCTGTTTCAGCTTTATTATTGGGTTTACTCTTGGCGTGCAACACAATGCCCCATGGCTCCCACCCCCAACCAAACACTATGCTCCATGGCCCCCTCATCCCCAACCAAACACTATGCCCCATGGCCCACTCACCCCCAACTAAACACAATGCCCCATGCCTCCCATCCCCAACCAAACACTATGCCCCATGTCCCCCTCACCCCCAACTAAACACAATGCCCCATGCCTCCCACCCCCAACCAAAACTATGCCCCATGGCCCTCTCACCCCCAACCAAACACTATGCCCCATGGCTCCCTCACCCCCAACTAAACACAATGCCCCATGCCTCCCACCCCCAACCAAACACCATGCCCCATGGCCCCCTCACCCCCAACCAAACACTAAGCCCCATGGCTCTCACCACACTTCAGGCCAACATCTCCAATCAGGCACGAACTCAAACCCCCACCCCCCTAACTCAGCACACACACTCTCAAGCATGCACCCATACAGACCCGAACCCCACACCCCCCAAATTGCTAAAACATGACAGTACTAAGTGAAAGTAGTTGTAGTCTTACAACCTGAATAAGCCAGCACATCGACCCCTTCCAACTGTAGAGTGTTGCTGCCACGCAAATGTGCTAGTGTACTGCATACAACATGAACTCCATCTGCAAAGTAGACGGCCTTGTGAAGACATGAGGAAGGAACCTGCAAATTAGGAGGAAGACATGGATGCACAAGTACATATCAATACACCATGCAGTGTACAATACAACAACAATATCCACTAGGAATGTATACACAGTATTGGCTACAGACTGCCCACACAGCTCATGGGAGTCCAACGTCACTGTGTAAGTCACTGTCACTTGGGCACATCCTTTGCAAGCCCAATGAAACAGGAAGCAGGAGGGGTGTGTGTCTCACGAACCCAAGCATCTAACCCAAACTCAGGACAAGCCTGCATGTGCCCAGCCAGAATACAGTGGATGCCCACGGGAGCCACACAAGGCAACACACTGTACAAAGAAACCAAAAACCAAAAATCAGAAATGGCCATGTGGGGCCAGGGGGGTGGGAGAGGCCATCCAGGAGGTCCAAGGACAGGGTGCACACCAACAGCCACCTGTGTGGATGTTGGAAAAAAAAAACCTCCATGGGCTCATGGCCTGCACGGCTATGCTATTGTGAGAGAATCGCTGCTGTCGCTCTCCCCACCCTGTGCTGCTGCATCAGGAGGTGGTGGCACTATGGGAGGCAGCCTACGCAAATCCCTGGTCTGGTCCTCCATGGCAGCAAGCATGCGGGTGTGGAAGGTCTCGTTCTGAAGGATTATAGTGCGGAGATCCCCATGCATCACCTGACGTGATGCCCGGATCTCCTCCAGAGTTGCCTGCATCTCAGCTGAGAGCGAACGTGTGAGCCACTTCAGCTGCTGTTCTGTCCTCAAGTTAGTGGAAGCCTCAAGGTCAACAAGAGTCTCCCTGAGGTGATGGAGTTCTACCCTCAGGGCTTCCTTGTGGCCCTGGGACTCTATTGATATCGATTGGCGTAGAGTCTCGAGTGCCGCCCGTCTGTCCCTGTTGAACGCCAACATGTCCTCCCTGTGTGATTGGCAAATGGAGTCTGTTGCCTGCTGTAGTTGCTCCATCTGCATTTCAGGGGGGACAATGGAAGTGGCCACCCTCTCCATTGCTTGAGCCATCATCTCAGCTGATGCTGCCTGTTGTTTTGCCATACCGTATATGGATTGCTCCCATGCGGTATTGCCTGGTGTCGTATGGCCACCGTGTTGGCGGGCACCACACCTGTTTGGGGCAAGGCGAACTGCGCCTTGCTGTGCCGGCACTGCCTGAGGCTGCAGGACTGCATTCCCCCTCTGATCTGCTGGCCCAGGAACAGGATCAGATGTTGCGGAGTGTGACCCTGCATCCATAACCACCAAAGGCGGACCTACCAACACTGACATCCCCATAGAGGGTTCTACCCCTGGTGCAGGTGGGTTGGACAGAACAGAATCCCTGCCAGAACGACTTACCTGCAACGCCACATAAGTCTCATAATCCGAATCAGCACCTGAATAGAGGTCTGGGGGAGGTGCACCCAGAGACAACCCTGGAGAGAATGGTCTGCAGCAAGATTGAGTTCTCACCCACCACCACACCACGTCCCCCACTGGTGCCCGGTCGTACCTGAGATCCCTCCTGGGTCTGCACCATCTCCTCAACCTCAACAGCATCAAGTGTGTCATCCCCTGCAAAAACATGAAAGACAAAAAATGGAAACAGGCATTAGCACCATGGCACACAAATAGGCCTGACAAGCTACAGAACAGGTACATGATTGACACATGTTCCACATTACTATAATCCTCACATCCTCCCATGCATGCACTGTCACTGAGTTGGAAGGGGAGGCAAATGGCAGACACTGATGACACCAAGATGGAAGAGCAACACATTAGCTGCATGCTGGGTAGCAGTGCCATCATACATTGGCCTGTGAGTGGCATGTCCAATCCACATACATGACACATGCCATCACACAGATGGCATGTACCATAGGCATGGTACATATGACAAGTACTGCCATATGTCAGTGAATGAGTACTGTCACCCATCCATGTGAGATGGACATGATGCGATGAAAAATGCTACATAGTGTGACAATATTACACATGTGCCACTCACTGCAACACATGCAGCGTACAAGAATACACTGATCGCAGGCAGAGGTACACATCAATGGTTCTTCACTTAAACCTCCCATGAAACAACTATCATGTACCACATACAAACTGGCCCCAAAAATCAATGTCAGCAGGCCAATTCTCAATCAGCCTTAATGCTGTACTCATTCACCTAACAAGGTAACATATGTTGGTCAATGTGGTGTGTAATGAATGACAGAAGCATGTCACATATGTGACAATAGGGCTGAGAAATGCGTAGTGAAAGTGGGAGAATTGAAACAATCAGCCTGATGAACACTGAAAAATACGGAACAATGTTGTTGCAAGATACCGCTTCAAGGGTAACTGCCGTAATGTTGCGCAAAATGTCTACTGTCTGCAGAAGGGATACTGTAATACCCAATCCAAGGCCGCAGAATGTTTCGGATGAAGCACATGGGTCACTCAAACCACTCAGGCACACACACCCTCACCTAGCACTCAATCAGAACACATCACACACACAAAATACACATGGATCACACATGTGCACTCACCGGACAATGGGCCTCATTACGACCCAGGCGCTAATGGGTTAACGGCGCTGTAAAAGGCTGCGGCGCCGTTAACCTATTAGCGCCTAATTATGAGCTCCCTTTGCGGGACCCGACCTTAATGGCTGGTTTTACCTTGGTGCCAAGTACGGTGCCGCAATTTGCGGCACTGTAGTTAGCGCCTTCCCCATTCCCATTGAGCCGTATGGGGCAAAAATGGGAATGGGGAAGGGCCCATGGTGAATGGGGAATTACCGCCCCGCCAACCTTGGAATGGGGCGGTAATTCCGCCATTCACCTTGCGCCGGGGTCGTAATGAGGCCCAATGCCTCGTAATCTGGCAGTTCTCCCACAACTTGGATCTGTTCCTCTGTGACGTAGGTCGCAGCAACATACTCATGTATAGTGAGATTGTTGTCCTTTGGTGGAGACCCACCGCCAGTCACCAGAGTAGCGGCATGATTTGAGGCCAGCTTTTTCTTTGCCTTGTGTTTCAGGTCATTCCACCGCTTGTAGCAATCACCAGCTGTGCGCCTCACAAATCCAAGGCCACTTATGATGTCCGCGACGGTCTGCCAGTGTGCCTGACGTTGACCAGGAGTGGTCTTGCACCCTGCAGTAATCGACATTTTGCGGTCCTGTGTGGACACATACTCCACAAGTGCATCATGTTCGGCCTCATTGAAGCTAGGCTTCCTTGACGTGCCGGACTGTGTAGCCGTGTTTGGGGTATCAGCCTGTAGTGGACGAGCACTCTTCTTCTTTCTTTCCGAAGGTGGTGGGGATCGTGAGTGGCTTACGCCACTGTGGTCACTAGGGGCAGGAGCACCGGTGGACTGGGTAGTAGGAGTGTGCGAATGCACATTGACCATGGGACTTGGTGCAGGCATTGGCTGGAGTGTGATGTCAGGAAGAACGTTAGTATGATGGACCAGGACCGACACTGTCCTGGCTGGGAGAGTCACAGCTGGGGTGGATGGAGCTGCAGCTGCCCCTGCAGCCTCCCCACCCAACCTACTCGGGGCAGCTGATGACATAGCTGCCCCAGATCCACGTGGCCTGGTGACACCACTTGCACCGCCACACGTGGCCTAGACTTGCTGACCTGGAAGTCAGCCTGGGAGTCATCCTGTGCCAGGTCAGGTGCCACAATGGGCCAGTCCAACAGGGCTGAGCTGGGATGCTGTCAGCCACGTTGTTAAGCAGAAACCTGTGCAGTTCCCTCTGGGACCACTGCAACGGATTTAGGCCTACAGGTGTTTGGCAGTAAACCCACTTGGTAGCAGTCTGTACCACACAGATTCACTTGGTAGCTGTGGCTGAGCAGTCAGACCTCTCTCAAGAAAAGTTAGGCAGTATGTGGAGTATACAAGATAGGGCAATCTACACCGTAGAACAAGCAGACACAGAACACAGCTTGGGTGTAAAGATATATAATTATTTATTTATAAAAACACATCTAAGAAAACACACTGGCACTAATAAGGCAAACAACTTCAATTACAATTACTATAAGTATATCAATCCCCTAACAATATTTCGACAAGTCTAGGTTCAACGGCACCACTTATTTGCAGACAGAGGTGAATGCTTTAACCTAGATGGCACTCTAATATTCGATAGAACGGGAGAGAAAAGGCAGGGTATGAAACCAACTCGGTACCAACACGTTTACGAAGCAAATACAAGGCCCGTAAGGCAGGTTCTACTGTGGATCACAAACTTCAGAGGACAGGCCCACTCGGAGAGAGGCAAGGCGATATGTCCCAAAAAGTATTACAGTGGAAATGCACTTCGAGTCGTTGTAGCAAATTGTCACAGAAAGGTTGGACCGGTTTAGAACAAAAAAGTTAAGAAGGTCTGGAGGCGACCCAATGGAAAGGTAAGGATTTAAGACACCTCACGCTAACCGTCACAAGGGTAGCCAGGCGGACACACTACCTTGTAAGTGGAGAGACAGCTCCGGCGGGGGCAGTTGTTCCTGGTGGTGGATGCAAGTCGGGGCTTTGCCACGAGATGAGATGATCTCGTCGTCGAAGGAAAGTTGAAGATCGTTGCACCACCAGGAAAGAGACCAGCCGCGGAGTGCTCTGTCACAAGGCACCACCTTTTGGCCGCGGTATGAGGTAGTAGCTATCCGGTTGCCGGGGTGCTCAGCACGGGCAATTCGACCACTACGCCTTGGAAACGAAGAAAAGGCAAAGGGACTGGTTGTTCCCACCAATCAGGGGAAGAAGACTCTCCAGCAGGGAGATCTCCTCTGTCGTTGGGAAGTGGTGAGTCGGTTCAGCAGGGCTCCACCGGAGGTGTCGTCGTTGCAGGTCGGCTCATCTTTACCCTCGTCGGATTCTTAAGTCCTGTGGCGACTTCTGAAGATCCAGTCCCAAAAGCCCTGCTTTTATGCAGCAAACCCCCATTCCTTCAGCCTAGCTGTCAATCAAAACACGCTAAGTGGTGAGCGGAGTGGCTCACCACTTGGGCCAATCACACCAGAGTGCGACTTGAGTTGGCAAGGCAACTCAGTCCAGGGTGCCTAAACCCCCTCCCACACCCCCTGTGGTACCCAGACAGAATGGCACCACTTTGGAGGGCCTCTGTGCAGAAGCCCGCCAAAAGTGGAACAAAGGGCTCAACCTTTGGTTCTGAGTTTACAGAGGTGAACACACACGCCATTTTAAAAACCGAGTTCTGGCAGAAAATGCCAATTGGTAGATTTATTTAAGACAAATAAACCGGCGGTATGTTAGAGAATAACGGGAAAAAGTATTAGCCTCCAACAATGGGAAGAATCCCATAGGAATATATTCGGGGTCGAATATACAAAGTAGTTTCCACTGCCACCAGCCAAAACTCGACGAGGGGGGACGGGACAGTGCCCCCTCGAATAACAGACCCAGTGGTAATCGAATTACCCCTACCGGTACGTCCACAATGGGATGGTTTGTACTAGTTCTGTTAGTAAATTTAGGTCTAGTAAAGCCAATGGTGACTTTACATGCCCTGGGAGACAGTAGTCAGTCCCAAGGTATGGAGTCTATGGTGGGGATCCTCTAGGACACCCCAGTGTTACGGCAAGGAGGGTGCGGTGTAACACACATAGTAAAACACATGAGACCCTATGGAGTAAAAGACCCCATAGCCCATAGAACAAATTGACATTCACAGGAATTAACCACATTCATGTCCAAGAGTGGGAGAAAAGAGTCTCACTCTTGGCAGGATGGAAAAAAACAAACTCCAGAAATCCAGCAAAGCTGCTGGGGGACTCACTAGGTTAGGAAATTCAGCCTAAACAGAGAATTCTCCCTAGCACACGTTTCCTTCAACCATGGGGGGGGCATGGGTGTCCCTGATTGGACCTCCACACATGGGGGCTAGGGGCACCCTGCAAATCCTGGCCACGTCCCCTACCGCGACCACCACGCCCGCCTTTTGAAGCTTGGCCACCTTTGCCTCCCTTACCGCTTGCTCGCCTGCCAGCCATGGCACTGATGTTGTGCGTATGGGAGTTGCAGTAAACTATTGTCCTGGGCAATTGGGGGTCAAAGGGGTAGGGTACTAGATGGAATTTGTGCCCTAGTGCACTAGCAAGGCTGTCTGTGACCCCTGGGGGAAGATGACGGGTCACGCAATGCACAGGCACCCCAAAAACAGAAAATAACGTGCACGCAACCCCTCGTAGATCACGTGCGTGGAAAAATGAACCTGCACTATGCTGTGGCACCCAGAAACACAAAAATAAGCGTAAGCGTATTACACACAGCCTCAAATGACCTCTGAAGGGGTACATGACACACGGGGCAAGCACAGTTGGTAAATACGTGCGCGACTCACCGTCTGCCTGGAAAAAGAGCATGAAAAAGACGCGTGTGTGTGCATTGGCAACACCCCCGCCAAAAGAAGAATTGTACGCTGTCTGAGGAGACAGGACAGAAGAAGAAGTGAACGCTGTTTGAAGAAACAGGCCCAACAGAAAATCAGAAAAAAGCTGTCAGAGGTAACAGGGAGTACGAACTAGAAACGCTGTGAAGTAAATCGCGTGTGAACTGACAAGAAGTACAGAATTCACCCACTCGCTCTCCACGAAAAGCACGTACAAGGGAATGACGTCCTACATGTACCTTTTAAACCGGCCCACACGTCCAACGTCACTTCCGCGTGTACGCCCTTGGGCCCTCTCCTCCAATTACACAAGCTGACAATCGGACGTGAAGTTTTTGGACGTGCACGATGAACATGCACCCCTGTTCAGGGAAACGCCCACGCGCGTCACGTCACAGACGCGCTTACGCTCTAAGGGCCTTTGGTCCAATGAAATCGCGTACGTGTGCTGATGCACTTACGCGCTAAGGGCTATCCCTCGAATTACACGCTGACGTGCAATTTTTTCAGGTGCCAAATCACTCCGTATCAAGCTGGCCACGCGAAAACACACGGAAGACCACGCTCCTGCCCTGAAGCCATTTTCCTGATCCCAAGAGCCCAGAGCACGCTCCCACCTGCCATCTGCTGCTGCCTGCCTGCATGCTGCCCACGTGCCCTGCTATTTGCTGCCTGCACATCAGCCAGGGGTGTAGTTGCTGTGACCACCCCTGCTGGAACTGAAGACTCCCGACTGGTATACCATCGCTCCACAGCCCTGCCCCAGGACCCAGTTGCCCACCCACACCTGCCTCTGGGGTTTCCATGTCGGGCACACCACCATCTGGCACCACTGGCAACCCCCAGCCAGAGAGGCAGAGGGCCACCAGCTTCACTGCCACCGAAGTTGGTGTCCTGGTGGAGCAAGTCCTGGGGCAGTATGATGCCCTCTTCGGAAGTTTGCGCGCCGACAAGGAAGGACAGACCAGGATCTGGACGGACATTGTGACTGCCATCAAAGCGGAGGGGGTGGCAGTCCGCAAATTCCAACATGTCAAGAAGTGCTGGGAGGACTTCAGGTCCAGGACCCTCAACAAGGCCCGGCGCCTCTTGAGGGCAGCAGATGCTAAGGGGCACCAGGGCCACCTGTCGGAACATCAAATGAGGGTCCTTGAACGCATATCCCCAGCGCTCCACGTCCAGGTCCTTGAGAGGCAGACCCGTCTGGAGTCGAGCGGTAAGTGTGCATGCATACTGATTGTAAGCTGTGCGTGTGGTGCTGTGCCAGTAGTGTGCAGGTTGCACATGTGGTTTTGTAGGGCCATGTATGGATGTGTATGTACAGGGCGTGAGGCTAACACATGCAAGTCCTCTCATGTGTGAGACACATGAATGGTTCATGTGTGTGTAAACTTGCATGCCAAATGCAGATGTGTGAGCACACATGTTTGAATGACTGTGTATGTAAGTTGGCATTGTTGTGGTGTCACACATGGATGTTGGTTCCAGCTGCATGTATCTGCACCGTGTACATGTGCATGTGTGTGTATTTCACAAGGGTGCAACTGTGATGCAACATGGATGCTTGGGACACTGATATGTAGAAGACTGATTGCCAGATGTGACATGGATGCCAATCTCATCATTGCGACAGTTGGTGGAGGTGTACAAATGCATGTAAGTGTGGTGGCGTGTGTGCATGTCTAGTGCACTCCCTGTGTTTCATGTGATGTCTGGCTCACCTTTGGCTGCTCATGCTGTTGTATGTGTATGGATGGTGCTGGCTGTTGCCATATGGCTGTGGAATTGCTCATGTGTGTGAGTTGACATGCCATGTGTGTTGGGGATTGTGATGCCATGTCTGAAGTTTGACACTGCCACTCATGTGCAACTGTCATGTGTGTATGAGTCCATTGTACAGTGTCCTGATGCCTGTCTCCTATCTCTCCCTGTCTGCAGCATCAACTGAGGAAGAGGGAGGAGAGGGTGCTGTGGAGCACAGCGGCGGGGATCACACCACCAGCCGGAGACGCAAGGCTCGGCTCCCCTCCCAGGTTGTCATCTTGTCAGGGAGTGAGGAGTCTGCTGCCACGTCCCAGGCCGCAGCTGCCGAGGGAAGGTCCAAGAGGTGGAGGTCGGAGTTGGACTCCTCGGCAGCAGAAGGGGCAGCTGAGACCCCACAGGGTGCGATGGAGGAAGATGGCACAGAGTCATCCAGGTTGGTGGGGGGTTTGGTGGAGGAGGAGGCCGTGCAAGGGACAGACACGCGGTCTGGAGGTGGGGATTCCACTGGTGCTAGTGGTGCAGTGCAGGGGCAGGGACAGGAGGCAGCACAGGCCGCCGCGGAGGTGCCTGTGTGTAATCCTGTCCCCGATCCTGTGACTGCATCATCCTGCACCAGCAGGGATGCCTACGTCCAGACCTGTTTTCAGGGAGGGGATCAGCTTACAACAACTGGGCTTCCTCTCCCTGCAGACGTGGCTATCCAGGACCAGGTTGAGCCTGTCCTGGGTGGGGTGGCGTTGCATCAACGGGCCATGAGAGGTGACCTGCAGTCTTTTCATGGGGAGACTGTACGTCATCTCGAATGGCTTGTTGACCACGTCAGCCTACTGGGACAGGTCACGCAGGCCGGATTCCTCCATTTGCTGAACCTTGCTTCGACCCCCTCCTCACCTGAACCCCCTATGCGCCAGTCATCCTCCGTGCCATCTTCCCACCCATGTATCACCTGGGTACCCTGTGGAGCTGCCTCTGACCGTGCGGCCAGGCTGGTGGAGGACACATCCCTGCCACAGTCGGGAGTCGGACATCCAGCAGGGGTGGCCACCTCAACAACTGCACCCCAGCCGGAGGAGGATGTGCAGGCAGCAGGAGCCAGGGCACGGGCACAGGCACAGCAGCAGCAGCAACAAGGTGGAAGCCATGATGGCTCGGGGCCTTCGACATCGGAAGGGCAGGCATCGGCCGGAGGGCAGGAGGACCCAGGACGGGAAGTGTTTTCTGTGTGGCAGCGGTTAGGCCATGCTATAGATGCGGAGCGGCAGTGGGCGTAAGAGGCACGGCTCACGATGGTCAGGGCGGAGAACTCCATGCAAAGGGCTCTGAGGTGGGCCGAGTGCCTCGAGGCAATTCGCAGGAACATGGAGGTCCGGATGTCATGGTCCCTGCGAACCCTCGGGGCCTTAGAAGAGGACCGCCTCCGGGACATCGAGCAGGAGTTCGATGATGCCCTGGCCCAGGAAATGAGGAAGTGAGCCGTCGGACTAGCCCGCTGCCATTGTATATAGTTAATTAGTGGTAGGTTTCCTTTTGGTTTTCATTTCATTTCGGGTGCTTGGACAATGCCCCACCTTTTTGCATATAGTTGTTCATTAGGTAGGGTTTTTATAGGTTTCATTTCAATGGTTGGGCTCATGGGCCCTGGATTTGTACTTTGCATATAGTTCTGCACTGGATTTCAATCCATTTAAGTTTCTTTTTTACCATGGATCAATGGATGTGTCTTATTTTTACACTTTGGATTTGGTTGGACGGGCAGACTCTTTGGACCCATTTGCTTTTGGATTGATTTGGATTCTGCTTTCCCACATTTTTTTTAAATATTTTGGACATGCAGCTTTTTCTTCATAATTTCCATTATTGTGTGTGTTTTTTTTAATTAATTGGGTTAATTATTGAATACACATTTATTATATAATTAACTGATGTGGTCTTATCTCTTTTGTTTTGTGCATGTCACAATGTTGATCTTTTCACAGTCATGTGTCACCATTCCGTGGGTCTGAGGGACATTGATTCATGGCCATGCTGGTTATGTATTTTCTATCATGACTTTGGGAATTCAATGTGGGGTGTTTGGACTGGGGTGGGATTTGTGTGGCCATGAGGAGCATGGGTCTGGAGTGTGATGACCTGTTGGGGGGGACATGTGTGGGGGCCTGCTGGCAGGTGCCCCTCACTGCTGGGGGGTGGGGGTGCTGCAGGACATGTGTGGGGGCCTGCTGGCAGGTGCCCTGCACTGCTGGGGGGTGGAGGTGCTGGGGGACAAGTGTGGGACATGTGTGGGGGCCTGCTGGCAAGGGCCCCTGACTGCTTGGGGGTGGGGTGCTGGGGGACATGTGTGGGACATTTGTGGGGGCCTGCTGGCAGGTGCCCCTTACTGCTGGGGGGTGGGGGTGCAGGGGGGCATGTGTGGGGGCCTGCTGGCAGGTGCCCCTGACTGCTGGGAGGTGGGGCTGCAGGGGGACATGTGCGAGACATGTGTGGGGGCCTGCTGGCAGGTGCCCCTGACTGCTGGCGGGTGGGGGTGCAGGAGGACATGTGTGGGGGCCTGCTGGTAGGTGCCCCTGACTGCTGGGGGGTGGTGGTGCAGGGGGACATGTGTGGGACATGAGTGGGGACCTGCTGGCAGGTGCCCCTGACTGCTGGGGGTGGGGGTGCAGGGGGACATGTGTGGGGGCCTGCTGGCCTGTGCCCTGAACTGCTGGGGGTGGGGGTGCTGGGGGACATGTGGGGGGCCTGCTGGCAGGTGCCCTGCACTGCTGGGGGGTGGGGGTGCTGGGGGACATGTGTGGGGGCCTGTTGGCAGGTGCCCCTGACTGCTGGGGGGTGGGGGTGCTGGGGGACATGTGTGGGACATGTGTGGGGGCCTGCTGGCAGGTGCCCCTGACTGCTGGGGGGCCAGGGTGCAGGGGGACATGTGTGGGGGCCTGCTGGCAGGTGCCCTGCACTGCTGTGTGGTGGGGGTGCTAGAGGACATGTGTGGGGGCCTGCTGGCAGGTGCCCTGCACTGCTGGGGGGTGGGGGTGCTGGGGGACATGTGTGGAGACCTGCTGGTAGGTGCCACTGACTGCTGGGGGGTGGGGGTGCAGGGGGACATGTGTGGGGCATGCTGGCAGGTGCCCTGCACTTATGGGGGGTGGGGGTGCTGGGGGACATGTGTGGGGGCCTGCTGGCAGGTGCCCCTGACTGCTAGGGGGTGGGGGTGCTGGGGGGCATGTGTGGGACATGTGTGGGGGCTTGCTGGCAGGTGCCCCTGACTGCTGGGGGGTGGGGGTGCAGGGGGACATGTGTGGGACATGAGTGGGGCCCTGCTGGCAGGTGCCCCTGACTGCTGGGGGGTGGGGGTGCAGGGGGACATGTGTGGGGGCCTGCTGGCAGGTGTCTCTGACTGCTGGGGGTGGGGGTGCAGGGGGACATGTGTGGGACATGTGTGGGGGCCTGCTGGCAGGTGCCCCTGACTGCTGGGAGGTGGGGCTGCAGGGGGACATGTGTGAGACGTGTGGGGGCCTGCTGGCAGGTGCCCCTGACTGCTGGTGGGTGGGGGTGCAGGAGGACATGTGTGGGGGCCTGCTGGTAGGTGCCCCTGACTGCTGGGGGGTGGGGATGCAGGGGGACATATGTGGGACATGAGTGGGGGCCTGCTGGCAGGTGCCCCTGACTGCTGGGGGGTGGGGGTGCAGGGGGACATGTGTGGGGGCCTGCTGGCAGGTGCCCTGAACTGCTGGGGGTGGGGGTGCTGGGGGACATGTGGGGGGCCTTCTGGCAGGTGCCCTGCACTGCTGGGGGGTGGGGGTGCTGGGGGACATGTGTGGGGGCCTGCTGGCAGGTGCCCCTGACTGCTGGGGGATGGGCGTGCTGGGGGACATGTGTGGGACATGTGTGGGGGCCTGCTGGCAGGTGCCCCTGACTGCTGGGGGGCCAGGGTGCAGGGGGACATGTGTGGGGGCCTGCTGGCAGGTGCCCTGCACTGCTGCGGGGTGGGGTGCTAGAGGACATGTGTGGGGGCCTGCTGGCAGGTGCCCTGCACTGCTGGGGGGTGGGGGTGCTGGGGGACATGTGTGGGGGCCTGCTGGTAGGTGCCACTGACTGCTAGGTGGTGGGGGTGCAGGGGGACATGTGTGGGGCCTGCTGGCAGGTGCCCTGCACTTATGGGGTGTGGGGGTGCTGGGGGACATGTGTGGGGGCCTGCTGGCAGGTGCCCCTGACTGCTGGGGGGTGGGGGTGCTGGGGGACATGTGTGGGGGCCTGCTGGCAGGTGCCCTGCACTGCTAGGGGGTGGGGGTGCTGGGGGACATGTGTGGGACATGTGTGGGGGCTTGCTGGCAGGTGCCCCTGACTGCAGGGGGATGAGGGTGCAGGGGGACATGTGTGGGGGCCTGCTGGCAGGTGCCCCTGACTGCTGGGGGGTGGGGGTGCAGGGGGACATGTGTGGGACATGAGTGGGGCCCTGCTGGCAGGTGCCCCTGACTGATGGGGGGTGGGGGTGCAGGGGGACATGTGTGGGGGCTTGCTGGCAGGTGTATCTGACTGCTGGGGGGTGGGGGTGCAGGGGGACATGTGTGGGACATGTGTGGGGGCCTGCTGGCAGGTACCCCTGACTGCTGGGGGGTGGCAGTGTAGGGGGACATGTGTGGGACATGTGTGGGGGCCTTCTGGCAGGTGCCCCTGGCTGCTGGCGGGTGGGTGTGCAGGGGGACATGTGTGGGACATGTGTGGGGCCTGCTGGCAGGTGCCCCTGACTGCTGGGGGGTGGGGGTGCTGGGGGACATGTGTGGGGGCCTGCTGGCAGGTGCCCTGCACTGCTGGGGGTGGGGGTGCTGGGGGACATGTGTGGGACATGTGTGAGGGCTTGCTGGCAGGTGCCCCTGACTGCAGGGGGGTGAAGGTGTAGGGGGACATGTGTGGGGGCCTGCTGGCAGGTGCCCCTGACTGTTGGGGGTGGGGGTGCAGGGGGACATGTGTGGGACATGAGTGGGGGCCTGCTGGCAGGTGCCCCTGACTGCTGGGGGGTGGGGTGCAGGGGGACATGTGTGGGGGCCTGCTGGCAGGTTCCCCTGACTGCTGGGGGTGCAGGGGGACATGTGTGGGACATGTGTGGGGGCCTGCTGGCAGGTGCCTCTGACTGCTGGGGGGTGGGCGTGCTGGGGGACATGTGTGGGGGCCTGCTGGCAGGTGCCCCTGACTGCTGGGGGGTGGGCGTGCTGGGGGACATGTGTGGGACATGTGTGGGGGCCTGCTGGCAGGTGCCCCTGACTGCTGGGGGGCCAGGGTGCAGGGGGACATGTGTGGGGGCCTGCTGGCAGGTGCCCTGCACTGCTGCGGGGTGGGGGTGCTAGAGGACATGTGTGGGGGCCTGCTGGCAGGTGCCCTGCACTGCTGGGGGGTGGGGGTGCTGGGGGACATGTGTGGGGGCCTGCTGGTAGGTGCCACTGACTGCTAGGTGGTGGGGGTGCAGGGGGACATGTGTGGGGCCTGCTGGCAGGTGCCCTGCACTTATGGGGTGTGGGGGTGCTGGGGGACATGTGTGGGGGCCTGCTGGCAGGTGCCCCTGACTGCTGGGGGGTGGGGGTGCTGGGGGACATGTGTGGGGGCCTGCTGGCAGGTGCCCTGCACTGCTAGGGGGTGGGGGTGCTGGGGGACATGTGTGGGACATGTGTGGGGGCTTGCTGGCAGGTGCCCCTGACTGCAGGGGGATGAGGGTGCAGGGGGACATGTGTGGGGGCCTGCTGGCAGGTGCCCCTGACTGCTGGGGGGTGGGGGTGCAGGGGGACATGTGTGGGACATGAGTGGGGCCCTGCTGGCAGGTGCCCCTGACTGCTGGGGGGTGGGGGTGCAGGGGGACATGTGTGGGGGCCTTCTGGCAGGTGTCTCTGACTGCTGGGGGGTGGGGGTGCAGGGGGACATGTGTGGGACATGTGTGGGGGCCTGCTGGCAGGTACCCCTGACTGCTGGGGGGTGGCAGTGTAGGGGGACATGTGTGGGACATGTGTGGGGGCCTTCTGGCAGGTGCCCCTGGCTGCTGGCGGGTGGGGGTGCAGGGGGACATGTGTGGGACATGTGTGGGGCCTGCTGGCAGGTGCCCCTGACTGCTGGGGGGTGGGGGTGCTGGGGGACATGTGTGGGGGCCTGCTGGCAGGTGCCCTGCACTGCTGGGGGTGGGGGTGCAGGGGGACATGTGTGGGACATGCGTGAGGGCTTGCTGGCAGGTGCCCCTGACTGCAGGGGGGTGAAGGTGTAGGGGGACATGTGTGGGGGCCTGCTGGCAGGTGCCCCTGACTGTTGGGGGTGGGGGTGCAGGGGGACATGTGTGGGACATGAGTGGGGGGCCTGCTGGCAGGTGCCCCTGACTGCTGGGGGGTGGGGTGCAGGGGGACATGTGTGGGGGCCTGCTGGCAGGTTCCCCTGACTGCTGGGGGGTGGGGGTGCAGGGGGACATGTGTGGGACATGTGTGGGGGCCTGCTGGCAGGTGCCTCTGACTGCTGGGGGGTGGGCGTGCTGGGGGACATGTGTGGGGGCCTGCTGGCAGGTGCCCCTGACTGCTGGGGGATGGGCGTGCTGGGGGACATGTGTGGGACATGTGTGGGGGCCTGCTGGCAGGTGCCCCTGACTGCTGGGGGGCCAGGGTGCAGGGGGACATGTGTGGGGGCCTGCTGGCAGGTGCCCTGCACTGCTGCGGGGTGGGGGTGCTAGAGGACATGTGTGGGGGCCTGCTGGCAGGTGCCCTGCACTGCTGGGGGGTGGGGGTGCTGGGGGACATGTGTGTGGGCCTGCTGGTAGGTGCCACTGACTGCTAGGTGGTGGGGGTACAGGGAGACATGTGTGGGGCCTGCTGGCAGGTGCCCTGCACTTATGGGGTGTGGGGGTGCTGGGGGACATGTGTGGGGGCCTGCTGGCAGGTGCCCCTGACTGCTGGGGGGTGGGGGTGCTGGGGGACATGTGTGGGGGCCTGCTGGCAGGTGCCCTGCACTGCTAAGGGGTGGGGGTGCTGGGGGACATGTGTGGGACATGTGTGGGGGCTTGCTGGCAGGTGCCCCTGACTGCAGGGGGATGAGGGTGCAGGGGGACATGTGTGGGGGCCTGCTGGCAGGTGCCCCTGACTGCTGGGGGGTGCGGGTGCAGGGGGACATGTGTGGGACATGAGTGGGGCCCTGCTGGCAGGTGCCCCTGACTGCTGGGGGGTGGGGGTGCAGGGGGACATGTGTGGGGGCCTGCTGGCAGGTGTCTCTGACTGCTGGGGGGTGGGGGTGCAGGGGGACATGTGTGGGACATGTGTGGGGGCCTGCTGGCAGGTACCCCTGACTGCTGGGGGGTGGCAGTGTAGGGGGACATGTGTGGGACATGTGTGGGGGCCTTCTGGCAGGTGCCCCTGGCTGCTGGCGGGTGGGGGTGCAGGGGGACATGTGTGGGACATGTGTGGGGCCTGCTGGCAGGTGCCCCTGACTTCTGGGGGGTGGGGGTGCTGGGGGACATGTGTGGGGGCCTGCTGGCAGGTGCCCTGCACTGCTGGGGGTGGGGGTGCTGGGGGACATGTGTGGGACATGTGTGAGGGCTTGCTGGCAGGTGCCCCTGACTGCAGGGGGGTGAAGGTGTAGGGGGACATGTGTGGGGGCCTGCTGGCAGGTGCCCCTGACTGTTGGGGGTGGGGGTGCAGGGGGACATGTGTGGGACATGAGTGGGGGCCTGCTGGCAGGTGCCCCTGACTGCTGGGGGGTGGGGTGCAGGGGGACATGTGTGGGGGCCTGCTGGCAGGTTCCCCTGACTGCTGGGGGGTGGAGGTGCAGGGGGACATGTGTGGGACATGTGTGGGGGCCTGCTGGCAGGTGTCTCTGACTGCTGGGGGGTGGCAGTGCAGGGGGACATGTGTGGGACATGTGTGGGGGCCTTCTGGCAGGTGCCCCTGACTGCTGGCGGGTGGGGGTGCAGGGGGACATGTGTGGGACATGTGTGGGGGCCTGCTGGCAGGTGCCCCTGACTGCTGGGGGGTGGGGGTGCAGGGGGACATGTGTGGGACATGAGTGGGGGCCTGCTGGCAGGTGCCCCTCACTGCTGGGGGTGGGGGTGCTGGGAGACATGAGTTGGTGATCATATTGCAACATGACATGTGGCTTGGCTGGGGGGCCTGCCCATGGTGGATGGGCTGCCTGCGGGACATGACCAGGGGTGCAGGGTAGTCCCCTGTGGTGTGGGCTGCCTGCAGGGGCCGTGAGGGGGTAGAGGGTACACCTGGGAGGACCCACACTGCCAATTCACATATAGGACTCCCTGCGCACCCCCAAAATACGCGTTCCCCGCTCTGACAGAAAAATTGCATGTGAAACTTCATGCGCACCCCTGAAATACACGTACCCAGGCCAATCGCGTGTGAAACTTCCTGCACACCCCTGAACTACACGTACCCAGGCCAATCACGTGTGAAACTTCCCGCGCACCCCTGAAATACACGTACCCAGGCCAATCACGTGTGAAACTTCCCGCGCACCCCCGAAATACACGTACCCAGGCCAATCGCGTGTGAAACTTCCTGCGCACCCCCGTGATATATGTACCCCACTCGCACAGGCCCTTTCGCGTGTGAAACATCCCGCGCACCCCCGAAATACACGTACCCAGGCCAATCGCGTGTGAAACTTCCCGCGCACCCCTGAAATACACGTACCCAGGCCAATCGCATGTGAAACTTCCCGCGCACCCCTGAAATCCATGTACGCAGGCCAATCGCATGTGAAACTTCCCGCGCATCCCTGAAATACACGTACCCAGGCCAATCGCGTGTGAAACTTCCTGCACACCCCTGAAATACACGTACCCAGGCCAATCGCGTGTGAAACTTCCAGCGCACCCCTGAAATACATGTACCCAGGCCAATCGCGTGTGAAACTTCCCGCGCACCCCTGAAATACACGTACCCAGGCCAATCGTGTGTGAAACTTCCCGTGAACCCCCGAAACACACGTACCCACGCCAATCGCGTGTGAAACTTCCCGCGCACCCCCGTAATACATGTACCCCACTCGCACTGGCCCTTTCGCGTGTGAAAGTTCCTGCGAACCCCGTAATACACGTACCCTGCTGAAATCGCATGTGAAACTTCCCGCGCACCCCTGAAATCCACGTACCCAGGCCAATCGCGTGTGAAACTTCCCGCGCACCCCTGAAATGCACGTACCCAGGCCAATCGTGTGTGAAACTTCCACCGCACCCCTGAAATACATGTACCCAGTCCAATCGCGTGTGAAAATTTCCGCGCACCCCCGAAATACACGTACCCAGGCCAATTGCGTCTGAAACTTCCTGCGCACCCCTTAAATACACGTACCCAGGCCAATCGCGTGTGAAACTTCCCGCGCACCCCTGAAATCCACGTACCCAGGCCAATCGCGTGTGAAACTTCTAGCGCACCCCTGAAATACATGTACCCAGGCCAATCGCATGTGAAACTTCCCACGCACCCCTGAAATACACGTACCCAGGCCAATCGCGTGTGAAACTTCCCGCGCACCCCCGAAATACACGTACCCAGGCCAATCGCGTGTGAAACTTCCCACACACCCCCGTAATACATGTACCCCACTCGCACAGGCCCTTTCACGTGTGAAAGTTCCTGCGAACCCCGTAATACACGTACCCTGCTGAAATCGCATGTGAAACTTCCCGCGCACCCCTCAAATCCACATACCCAGACCAATTGCGTGTGAAACTTCCGGCGCACCCCTGAAATACACGTACCCAGGCCAATCGTGTGTGAAACTTCCCGCGCACCCCTGAAAAACATGTACCCTGCCCAATCATGTGTGAAACTTCCTGCGCACCCCCGAAATACACGTACCCAGGCCAATTGCGTGTGAAACTTCCCACGCACTCCTGAAATCCACGTACCCAGGCCAAGCGCGTGTGAAACTTCCCGCGCACCCCTGAAATCCACGTACCCAGGCCAATCGCGTGTGAAACTTCCCGCGCACCCCTGAAATACACGTGCCCAGGCCAATCGCGTGTGAAACTTCCCGCGCACCCCCGAAATACACATACCCAGGTCAATCACGTGTGAAACTTCCCGCGCACCCCCGTAATACATGTACCCCACTCGCACAGGCCCTTTCGCGTGTGAAAGTTCCCGCGAACCCCGTAATACACGTACCCTGCTGAAATCGCATGTGAAACTTCCCGCACACCCCTGAGATACACGTACCCAGGCCAATCGCATGTGAAACTTCCCGTGCACCCCTGAAATACACATATCCAGGCCAATCGCGTGTGAAACTTCCCGCGCACCCCTGAAATCCATGTACCCAGGCCAATCGCGTGTGAAACTTCCCGCGCACCCCCGAAATACACGTACCCATGCCAATCGCATGTGAAACTTCCCGCGCACCCCTGAAATACACATACCCAGGCCAATCGTGTGTGAACCTTCCCGCGCATCCCCGAAATACACGTACCCAGGCCAATCGCGTGTGAAACTTCCCAAGCACCCCCGTAATACATGTACCCCACTCGCACAGGCACTTTCGCGTGTGAAAGTTCCTGCGAACCCCGTAATACACATACTCTGCTGAAATCGCGTGTGAAACTTCCCGCGCACCCCTGAAATACACATACCCAGGCCAATCGTGTGTGAACCTTCCCGCGCATCCCCGAAATACACGTACCCAGGCCAATCGCGTGTGAAACTTCCCAAGCACCCCCGTAATACATGTACCCCACTCGCACAGGCCCTTTCGCGTGTGAAAGTTCCTGCGAACCCCGTAATACACGTACCCTGCTGAAATCGCGTATGAAACTTCCTGCCAACCCCAGTAATACACATACCCCACTCGCACAGGCCCTTTCGCGTGCGAAACTTCACGCGCACCCCAGTAATACACGTTCCCCGCATGGCGTTTGCTGTTTGGCAGCCCTGTAAACTGGTCCAGGGTTAGTGCAGCCCTTTGTGCTGAATTGGGAATTTTGATGGCTCTTCCTTGCGCAAGGGCGTTCTTGGGGGCGTAACTGGCGCTGCTGCAGGGTCGCTGTGCCACTCTGCGCCACGGCTGGTTTTGGAGGCAAAAATCCATGAATACACTGTGCACGGAAATCGATTTTAGTGCACGCGGCTGGCGCAGACATTTGTGCGAAATTCTATGAATTACCCCCATGTCTTTCTGTAGCCCATAGAAGTATGCAGTTTTAAACTCATTGGAATTGGGGTCAAAAGATATTTCAAAGCGAGAAAAAGCTCTTTTTCAGTATTGCAAAAACTGGCGAGGTGACGTGTTAGGCCCAGCCGTAATCGTGTATGCAACCTTTTTGCCTCTTGCAATGTTTGGAAAGGAGAAAAATGATGTCTAATCTCTTTTTCAAACTCTGCCCATGTCATGTTCTGCTGTTCATTTAACCCTCTAATGATACTGGCTGTGGGAGCATCTAGAGTTAAGTGAAAGTATTGCCTGTATTGTTCCTTAGGTATCTGGAGGACTTTTAATATATTATGCACTGCTTCTAAGTGATCCCCTATACAGCACTCCCCTCCTTTTTTAAATGGTTTGATCAGAGCCTTGATTGATTTCATTATTTGTATGGGGCTACTTATTGCTATGCATGGAATTTCACTACTTTGTGATTCAACCCTGATTTCAGGTGTATGCGATTGGTGGCAGCCCCCAATGGGTGTATCAAATCCCCCAAGAGCACTGCAACCAAGTTCATTCACCGTCCCAGCCACTGGGACACTAATTCTCTGTGTAGAATTAGGATTCACCTCAGCTCCATTGAATGTGGTGCCCTGTTGTCTATCCTGGGACCTGGAAATGCATATTTGCTGTTCCAAATCCTTGCACTTTTTCAGGAGCCTATCTGCCTCCTTACGCAAATAGTTGTTTTCGTCACTCATCTTATTAATTACCTCCTGCATATCGCCCATTTGCATTTGGCATTCATTGAATTCTTTGTTTCTCTTGTCTCTTTCTTGAAACATTTTAACCGTTTCCTGTTCAGCATTTTGGAGATCGCTTCCTTTGTCAAAATGTTCTTGCTGCAAAACCTGCATTTCCAAAACAACTTCATCTTTATCTTGTCTAATATGATCTACCAACGCTTTCAAGTGTTTCAATTCTTGTTCACTATCCTCAAAATGCTTCTTGCTTGGAGACAATTGAGTGTCAAGATCTCTATATTTTGACTGCATGTCCTTTTGACATACCTCCAATTCTGCTCTTAACTTTTCCTCTTTCTCACCATCCAGATCAGCTCTTAAGCTGAAAATCAGATGGGTATCATTTTCTTGCATTCGCAGGGACCTATTTAGTATAAACCATCTCTTGGCACATAGCCGTATCAGACAATCTCTCTCTGCATGTTTATCAGCTGCATTTAGTAGTCTCAAAAGACAGACTTGAATTATGCTGCTTTCTGCAAAAATGCTGTCTAATGGTTCTTTCTGTATTTCACTATAGATGCAGTCATGCCATTCTGTGTCATTATTTGATGACCATGTCCCATGTGCATATAGCTTTGCCTCCAGATATTGCAGTAGCTCTGGGAATGTGGCCTCCATTTGAGACATTCTAAAATTCACTTTTAGTGTCACACTGCTATCATGAAATGGGTTCCCTCTAATGCACGTATGGTAGTGTGAGACACACTTGCCACGCCCAGTAGGTACTCTACGGGCACTTTCCAGGCCAATGCACCATGTATGTAGGATATTTTGTGTAAATTTGGGGTTTGCAGTATTTTTCTTACTGCGTAAATATGAGCGGTAGTTTGGTGGTAAACTATCCTTGCATTTAGATTGGGTTTGGCCTCATATCATTCTAGTGACCATACCTTGTTATATTATATTGGAGAATCTAGTAATATATATTACTTGCAGTATTTTGTGGTATATAGATATAGATCACTGGGGGGTATTCTAATAGAAAGAAAGGTTTTGTTTATGATGGTGTCATAATGTAGGGAAGAAAACTATGCTCACCACTAAATACCGCAAACAACATACCACCAGAAAATACTGCAAGTAATATATATTACTAGATTCTCCAATATAATATAACAAGGTATGGTCACTAAATTGATATGAGGCCAAACCCAATCTAAATGCAAGGATAGTTTACCACCAAACTACCGCTCATATTTTGGCGGTAAGAAAAATACTGCCAAACCCCCAATTTACACAAAATATCCTACAGTCCACAAGTGCGGGGGTTGCCAGGTGGGCAGTGCAGGTGTGAAACGCTGGCGGAGGAGGACCTGATCCTGAGATCAGAGGGTGTCCAGGTAGTCAATGCAGTTCCAGTTACAACTAGGAGGTCAGCAGAGGAAGGGAGGAGAAAAAGCAGAAGTGAAGAGAAAGGTTTTGAGGAGCTTCCGGAACCGGAGATGGTTCTCCTCAACTTTAAGGGAGGCAGGGAGGCTGTTCCAGAGGGAGGCACCAGCCGAGTGAAGAGATCTACCACCAACTCATTGCTTGGAGAAGCAACTGTCTCTGAGGGAGTTGGAGGCGGATGAGTGAAGAGCATGGGAAGGAAGATATTTCGGAAGAGATAGTTGAAGGTATTGAGGCCCCAGGCCCCAAAAGGCATTGTGGATGATGCAGAGGGTTTTGAACTTAATCCTCACAGCCACTGGGAGCCAGTTCAGAGATTTCAGTCCCGGAGAGATACAATCCCTGGGCTTGAGGCCAAGGACACGTCTTGCAGTCCTGTTCTGGATAAGTTGCAGAGGGCGGAGAGTAGAAGCAGGCAGATTTAGAAAGAGCCTGTTGCAATAGTCCAGCCTAGAGAGAACCAGAGTTCTGGAGACAGTGAGCTTCTGGGAGAAGTGGTGGTTCTCCTTTAGATAGCCTTGGACTAGCCCCTTATTAGCCCACATGTCCACAGTCATATTTCTCACTCACAACTTACCCAGGCTCTTTCATACAGATGGAGGTACTGAATGATAAAACTCAAAGAGGTGATGGCTGGAAGGTTTTGATTTCATCTGAACCTCTGGCATTGCTCTGTGCAACCCTCCAGACCATCGTTCTTTGCCTGCCAAGCCATTACAGAAGGGGAAAGACCATATGCAAATCAGGCTTGGTCCCACCACAAAAGGGGCAGTCCAGCCCGAATTGCTTAGTCACATTTCTTCTGCATGAGACCACAAGTATCCATAAACATATATCAGCCTTGTTGGGCCTCATCAGTGAGGATTAGCTTGGATCTTTAGGCCCAGCAGGCACGGGAACTACATGCCTGCTCAGGGGGAGGGTTGGCTGCCCTATAAAAACCTGACCCTCATTCAGTGTTTGTGGGTTGCAGAAGGAGGTGGCTCTCATTTGGAGACTAGAGGCTGGTGAGAGAAGAGAAAACTGGAGGAATCGGGACATATGGAGAAGGAGCAGCAGCGGAGAGCAAGAGGAGGTGGTAAAAACTAACAGTGAACAGGAAGTAGTGGTAACATTAAAATAGATGGTGAAGAGTTGGTTATATCAGGAAGTGGTGGTACAAGGTTAACAGCACTAGTGACATTAGGAGGAGGTGGTGAAGTGTTGAAGAAGGGAGTAACATCAGAAGAAGATGCTTCAGAGTTGGAGGAAGTAGTAACATTATGAGGAGGTGGTGAGGAGTTGGAGGAGGTGGTAACACCAATAGGAAGTGGTAAAGAGGCAGATGGCATGTAAACAACAGCGGAGTTGGTGAACATTTGAAACAGATGACAACATCAGCAGGAGGTGGCAAACAGTTAAAAGAGGTTGCAATATTAGGAGGTGGGGAAGAATTGAATGAGTTGGCAACTTCAGGCATTGAGGATGAATAACTGAAGGAACCAGCAACATCAGAAGATGAGAGTGAAAAGGTAGAAGACGTGGAAAAGGAGGCAATACCATCAGAAGGTGGGTGTAGACAGCCGACGTAGTGATAGTGAAGGAGGTGGCAGTTGGTTAAGTCGAAAGTGGACAGGAGTAGATAATAGGAAGGTAGAACTGAGCAAGTCTGGGAAGGTGATGAGATCAGATAGACAGCTTCAGGATGAAAAGGAGTCAACATCGTACTGAGAAAAAGGGGCTTACATCAGGACTCGGGAGTCACACAGATGCAATCAAAGCAGAGAGAGAGAGAGTGGAAACGGAGAAGTGAGGGGAAAGCAGACAAGATAAAGAAGTGAGGAAGAGGAGAAGATGACCTTGCTCATATCAGCCCCAATAGGCAGGTTCCGGTGGAGAGGATTCACCCTAGGTAGGACATACACAGATCAGCGAGCCGAAGCGGAAGAGGTTCAAGTTTTGGTAATCCAGCATTGGAACAACTCTTTACTACCCCTGTTTACTAGAACTGAAAGTCTGTCCACTCACACGACCCTGTGATCTATGAGGTCTCCTCTACTTTTTTGGGTCGAATTACATCTCGCCAAATTTATTTTGCCATTTTTGCCATTTTTTATTGCAAAAAGTAGAGAGAGAGCGCCCAAACTCCACTCACATACTCATGGCCACTTTCTTTATCCCGAATCCACCATTCATCTATTTTTCTGTAAAGAATTGTAAACATGCGACGACATGACAGTTCTTTGTGCTTAAGACTTGATTATTTAAAAGATTCAGTTCGTTGGGAAGAACGGTATATAGCTGTTGCCCCTACCTTACGCCACTGTGCCCACAGTGGATGCTAACCCCCACTTTTAGGTCAAAGTCATGTTTTATAAAATGCGAAGTGCCAGATTATGTTTTCATTTATACTGTGTCTCTTTTTATTCAAAGTAAGATAGGGTATTGTGCTGCGTTTAATGAGATTATTCATCTGTAATTTAAATTCTGATTCAGGTCACTGAATCAGAACAAATAGCAAGAGTCATGTGGCTTAATTCACAGAAGCGTTTTATAACGGCAAAACCCCTTTGGAAAAGGATCTGCGAATCAAGCCCATGGTGTTTTATTGCAACTTCCTAAATGTCTCCACGTCTCTGTTTTGCTGTATTAAACGCTACTGACAGTGTACATTCTTTTCTGTCTGCTATTGTATTTATGTTCTGTGAGTGTTTTGATTTAATGTTATTATGTCTTCCCTAATCATTTTTACCATTGAAAATTGTGTCTGCGCTTTTTTACAGTAATTATTCCAATCTCATATCTCTGAAATTAGCTGATCTTAATTTCTTTCTCCAAATATACAACCTCTGATGATTTAAAACAACATTGTTTGCTTTCACTTTTGAATATGTTTTCACTAATTGTAGTAGTGCTCTTTTACTGTTGGAGGCCCTCAAATCCTCCTTTCTTTTGTTTAAACTCTATGGGCCTCATCACGAGTTGGGCGGTATCCTGGTGGTAATACTGCTGGGATATGGCCGGGGCTATTAACGTTACCGCCAAACCCCCTGGCACTATTAGTGCCGGATCAGGGGTTTGGCGGAATGGTAATTCCCCATTGGGCCCATTCAGGAATTCCCCATTGGGCTAATGCGGGAATTCCCCATTCCCCATTCCCCATTGGGTGGTATTAACGTGTGGTAATAGCGCTGAAAATCAGCAAATCCACTGCAGATCTAGCCCCAGCTCAGAGCTGGGTGTAAATCCTGCCAAACCCATAATTTGGCGGACCCTTAAATGTGGCGGTAATAGCGTTACTGCCTCATTCAAGGTGTACCGCCAAACTCGTGATGAGGAAGTTTGCCTTGCTTATTATGTTGGCGTTATCTGCTTTCTGCATGTCTTCATGTTTAAATGCTGTTGCCTTCCTCCCACACCCCAATAACTTAACATAGCTTCTCTTCTTTATCCCTCATTGTCCTCATTCTATAGATTCTGATGCCTCTGTTCATCTTTTCTAGGTAGCTGTAACACACACACATATCAGATGTCTGGATTGTGTTTTGCAGCTGCCGTAAACAAAAAGGACGAGATTTTCACAACTTGTTTGGCGTTACAAACTGCTGCTGTCCCACTTGCTTTTCCATCCTGCAAACAGGCACAGACATGATCTTTTACTGCTCTTTACTGTCAAATGTGGTCCCAGCACCCACATAGGTGTTGGAAGCCTACATACATGCTCCAGACATTCATATTTGCAAGAGAGCTGGCCAGTTCATCATTCACACTGTCCTTAGCCCACTGGTCATGTGCAAGTCATCTTTGTGAACAAGGTGACAAACACATTTCTCAAACTAATGCAAATAATAAAACACAGCATTTGCACATGTTTTATTTGCACTAGTATTTGAGAATTTGGACCAAGGTGTTTTTTTCAGTTTGAAATGGCTTGCTCTTTATCATACATTGGGCCTCATTACGACCCTGGCGGTAAGGGGTTAACGCCAGCGTTAGCTGCGCCGACCCCTTACCGCCAACTACGAGGTCCCTTAGCGCCATGGCGCTTTTAACACCTGCTTTTAGCAGGTGTTAAAATCCATGGCGCTAAGGGACCATGGAGTTAATTACGCCACCGTAATTTACGGTGGCGTAATTAACGCCTTCCCCACTCCCATTATGCCCTATGGGGCAAAAATGGGAATGGGGAAGGGTAAATGGGGATTGGGGACTTACCGCCCCGCCGACCTCGGAATGGGGCGGTAAGTCCGCCAACCACCATGGCGTAAACGTAGTTTACACCATGGTGGTAAAGTCAAGGCCCAGGCGGTAACTTACCGCCTGGGTCGTAATGAGGCCCATTGTCTTTGTTGTGTTTTTCTTTGTCATTGTGTATTGCATTTCATTTACAATTTTCTTTCTTTATCATAAGTCAGAATTCTTGGTGCAGCAGGATCAGAAAGCTAGTTGAACATAATAATAGGGCAGATTAAATTCTGGTAACACTACAATAAAAATAACTTTATATTCATAGCTTACCAGTTTGCCACTGTTGTGGTCTAAATGTGAACTGGAAAATGATTATTTATACAGACAAAGAAAATACATCTGACAGTTCCAGTAGAGGACACACATGATGAGGGACTTACCTTCTTAAATTAGAAGTATAACACCAATTGGTGCTACTAACAGCATTACTGTTTTTCTATCATCCGTTTGTTTTGTTTACTTTAGGTCTGCAGCTTGTCAGACAAAGGGTTCACTGTGCAGCACCCATTAACTTCAGGATTTATGGGGCAGCACAAGCAGAAGGAGCCGAATAAAGTGAGGACTTTCCCATGTGGTTCTGCATGGAGACGAGGAAAGAAGGATAGGGATGAACATGCGCTTTTGCAAAATACAAGAAAGTGTCTGCACTGCGAGTTTAATTTCCTGAACTCCAGGTCACCACCTCTGTTAGTCAGGGAGGGGATCCCCTGTATACAACAATATACAGCCAATAGTACTCTTATAGACAATGTACGGCTTACTGAGTAATTTAACGGTCCTTCAAGAGGTCCTAATGCATGCAGAGGAGAACTTGCCTTGATGATCTTTGAACACGAGTTATCAGTGAGTTCATTTATTTATTTAATTTATGTTTCCATTTGTATAGCGCACTAAGCCCTTAGGCATCAAGGCGCTCTTACATGACTAGTTACTTTAAAAAAAAACAGAGCATGTGTGGTGTAACACAAAATGCAGGAAAAGCAGTACGAGTAGAGCAGGCAAAACAAGCGTTCAGAGGTTATTCAAATCGGATAGTAGGGGCGTTCCGCTCACAAGGTTGGCGGGAGTAAGTTCCACTGTTTGGCTGGGATAGTTGGGAAACTTGAGACTCCAGCTTTGGCCTGTTTAATTTGGGATGATTGAGGCGATGGGTATAAGCCAATCTAGTGGGTCTGGATAAGGTTGCTATATTGATTTTCTGAGAGAAGTAACAAGGGGATTCCTGGGATACACATCTGTGAGTGATTGATAGTGTCCAATGGGCCTTTCTTCGTGATGCATTGTTCTGAATGACCTGCATCTTCCTAATATTATGTTATGTTATGAGGAACCTGCAAAGAGTGCATTGCAATAATCAAGTCTTGAGCCTATTGTGGCTCGGCGATCGTGAGTTCATTATTGTTAATTATACCTGTGAATGACAGAAAGTAGTACTGACAATTCCAAGGAAGACTTAGAGTAATGGGTGTTTGGTCCAATTAAGCTGCCTGCATTGTTTAACATAACCTAGTGGTGTTTATGGCAGAATAGAGTGCTGTCAATAGGTTGGATTGCCCCCTGAATAACACATAGGTCTTCATTTGAGAGGGTGTGTGAGTCGAGACCCAGCTTTCCATTGTCTCTCTTTGAGCTCTGTTTCTCTCGTTTGTCCCAGGTATGCCCAATAGGTGCACATATGCCAGAGGGTGCAGCGGCTCTCTCAGGGCAAGAGCCGCAGAGACCCATGGAGGGTTCTGTTTGTGTACTCTGTTCCATTGAATGCCAAGACCTTTTCCTGTTTCCATGTTTGAATGTCCCCAGGCATATGTTTTGTGAATCTGCCACAAGGATGGCTCTTCAATCACATGATACTGGCAGCATTGTAAGTGATTTCAACCTGGCACTCCACCTAAATTAATGCCTAGCATGTGATGCACAGCTGGAACCCTTAATTATTTATTTGTGTCTATAGGTTCTTTTATTTCTGAATGATATACCCTTATATCACGCCCCTCTCTTTGAATCCCCCGGTCACACTGAACCAGGAAACAGGCTGTTTTGAAAAGTTAAAAAGATTTATTTTATGCATTTCACAATATATATATATCACACTATTTAATATTTATACAATGATCACCAATGGGGTGATATCACAATAATTCTCTTTAATCACACAGAGTATTGGTAGGAAAAGTAATGCAGCATAGAATAATACTTTGTGTGGGTTCAATCAAAAATACAATGTGATCACTCGTTCCCCCTGCACACTACTCAATCCCCCCAATATGCAGTATAAAGAGATGGAAGAAGAGAAAACAGGTTTCAGGAATACACACTCAATAAATACAGTATCAATCCCCATTTCTCCCAGCACACACAGAGAAAAACAGGAATGATTGCAACTTGTCAAAAATGGTTTTGAATGTGGTTTTAAATGAATGGTGAAAACACAGAAAAATTGATTTAATTCACTAAAATGGTTTCAATACTAGTGGGAGCTGCTTTGTATAGTTTCAGATTAAACACTATCAATGATTATTGAGTAACTAGCAGGTTGAAAACTTAATTCTGAGGTCGGATACAATGTACAGCTGTTTCACACGTGATAGATTTGAGCCAAATGAAAAAATGTGCGGCAAACTTTTCTGTGCGAGGTAAGCGCGATTGCGGAAATACTATAAGTAGTTGGAATGAGGTTTTAGGTTAGTTGGAAAGCTGAGTATGCTAGCTTCAATTTGACACTTCAATTTTGTTTTTTAGCATACACGGTAAAAAAGTTATGAAAGTTTTTGAAGAGGTCGTTTTTTTCAGAAAGAGTCAAAAATGTTAAAAAAAGTTTGCGCTTTAAAAAAAATTACAAACAAGGTTTCTTATACTAGGGAGACTATGAAGCCACAAACTACACGACAGCACAGTCACCAGTCCAGTGACGCTTCTGGCTGGTTTTTGCCCGCCGAGACGCTTGTCTTTCTTCAGCAAATATATTAGCGCAAAGATGATTTTAACACTACTATTACCAAAGGACTATAGGGATGAGAGAAAGATTCAGGTAAGACCAAAGATTTTCTACAATTGTCACAACCTAGGTATGGTATCCCAGTTGCCGCAGATATTACTCTCCCAGTTCCGGAAAAGTAACCTTCTGTCTTCGAACACGAAGTCTCTAACGTGATATGCCAAAGACTTCCCTCCCAAGAGCTCAGCCTACAATGAATCTATTCCACCTGTCAGGCTGAGGGCTTGAGTGAAAAGGCAGGAGCAGACTCAGCAGAGCTAAAGGAGGGAAGAACAGAGCAGACGTTCAGAATGCAGCCAGGTATTGCCGAATCAACAGCAAACAACACCCCCCAAGTACCCACTCTTACCTGTTCCGTAGCAAAATGTACCAGTAACCTACTAGTAATGGACACAAAGGGGGATTCTTATATCAACGGTGAAGGAGGAGTACACCAGTGTCTCAGGACTTCAGTGCTGCAAAGCGTCCCAAGAAGATAGCCACAGGGTTCCAAAGTAGAGTCAGCAAAGCGTTCCAGATCAAAATCCACAGTGTTCCGAAATAGACTCAGCAAAGCGTCCCAAAGAATATCCTAAAGTGATCCAAATCAAATTCAGCAAAGCGTCCCAAACTGTCCAAAGCAATCCAATTGTAGATTCAGCAAAGCGTCCAAATTAAACAGTGTCAAAAAAGAATGAATTGAAGTAAACAAAATGAAGGGCAAAGAAAATAAGCGCTACTTCACGCTAGTTCCTTTATTTTCGTGTTCGAGTATATTAAGCGTCACAGCCAAAGGACTTTAGCAAGTGGAGGTCGAGATGCAAGCCGAGTTCAAGGATTCCGGGGAAATCAGTCGAAGAGGGGCGGGCGTTGGAAAACGGAAGAGAAGGCAGGGGCGAAGGTTTGGAGTTAGCACAGGATTCAGGATTAAACAGGAGTCAGGAAACAACGCTCGAAACTAACACAGTTTAGGAGCGCTGGGCACTCGAACAGACAGTACTAAATACGGTCTTCAGAAGACACGGTAATGTGGTGCGTGCGTGTCAGGTGACCAACGTAGCAGGAAGATGGGAACTGTAGTTTTTTAACGGGTTCTGTGTGTTGAAGAGCGCTCATATAAATGCCATGGCAATTTCCAACAAGAACGGGATGTGACAGTACCCCTCCACAAAGGGCGATTACTCCTGTGCCCACGCAAGCGATGTAACCAGAAAGCACGCAACAAACGGGGTGCACTCAGATTAGAGGCTGGCTCCCAGGACCTGTCCTCTGGGCCATACCCCACCCAGTCAACCAAATAGGACCGAACCCCACGACAGAGGCGGGTGTCCAGAATGGCACGCACCTCGTATTCCTCCTCACCACGGACGGTAAGTGGGGCCGGGATGGGAGGCAATCGGGTGCCAGGTACAAATGGCCGAAGCAAGGAAACATGAAAGATCGGGTGCACTCTCCAATGTGCTGGGATGTCCAGACGAACAGCAACGGGGTTGAGACACCGCAGGATCGTGTAAGGACCCACAAAACATGGTAAAAGCTTCCGTTTACCCCGAATGGCCAGGTGCTTTGTTGAGAGCCATACACGGTCCCCACAGGAATAAGGAGGAGCCGGAGCACGCCGCTTGTCCGCCTGTATCTTGGTGCGATGTTGTGCAGCTTGTAGATGTGCCAATACAGATTTACGGATGGCAACCAATGAATCCCTAACTGCATTGACTGCAGGAACTTGCCGTAGGGAAGGCAAAACAGGTGGAAGGGTCCTTGGATGCAACCCATATAATGCATAGAACGGAGAACAGCCAACCGATGAGTGCAGGGAGTTCTTATAGGCAAATTCCGCGGCACCTAAAACCGACAGCCAATTTGATTGATGCTGTAGACACAGACATCGAAGAAACTGTTCCATGGTGCCATTGGTACGTTCAGTCTGGCCGTCCGTTTGGGGGTGGTAGGCCGAGGACAAGCGGGCATCAACACCCAATGAGGAAGTGAGAACGCGCCAAAAGCGCGAGGTAAACTGAGACCCCCGGTCAGAAATTAGAATCGTAGGTAGACCAAAAAAGCGTACCACATGGTCAAAGAATAAGTTAGCTAATGTGGGAGCAGTTGGTATTCCCGAACATGGTATGAACCGAGCCATCTTGGTAAAGACGTCCACTACCACAAGAATTGTGGACATACCCCCGATACAGGGGAGTTCTACCACAAAATCCAGGGTCACCGTGTGCCAGGGGTGCGGTGGTAAAGGCATACACATTAGAAGACCAACAGGTTTACCAGGTGGTCTTTTGCATTGTGTACAAACGGCACACCTACGGACGTATTGTTCGGTATCTTTCTTCATTCCAGGCCACCAGCACCAACGGTGCAAAAGATCGTAGGTTTTTGCCTGGCCAGGATGGGCTGCTAACGGGAGGTCATGGGACCATTCAAGGGCCTTCCGTCTGGTTTGGTTGTCAGGTAGGTATAGCAGACCTTTAACGTAAGGAAGTCCGGAGATCAGTTCAGCGTCCATTTCCTTCAGGACAGAAACATGATCTTTGGCCCATCTCCGTAAACTGACTACAATTGAGGGAGAGACCGAACAAACACATATAACAGCCCCTGATGGTAATACCGGGGTGGAATGTTTGACAGTTTCCGTGTCAGTACCAATGCGGGCTAGGGCATCTGCCTTTCCATGTAATGGACCAGGGCGATATGTCACCGTGAAATCAAACATGGTAAAAAACAAATGCCAACGTATCTGTCTGGCGTTGGTGCATTTCACGTGCGACAAGGCCTGAAGGTTTCGATGATCTGTATACACAGTTGTCGGGTGTCTTGCGCCTAAGAGATGATGCCTCCACTCCTTGAACGCCACCTTGATTGCAAGGAGTTCTCTTTCCATGATCGTATAATTACGTTCAGCTGGGGTAAGTTTTCGAGAGTGGACAGCTACTGGGTGTAGGCGTTGAGTAGCGAGGCAAACCTGCGAAAGGATGGCCCCTACTGCAATGGCTGAAGCATCCGCTTCCACGATGAATGGGAGAGCTAGATTGGGGTGCTGTAATACAGGAGCGGTGGTAAATGCGTCCTTCAGGTTCCGGAATGCCGTTTGCGCTTCTTCATCCCACAAAAAAGGAACATTAGGACTAGTCAATCGAGTTAATGGGGCTACTATTTCAGAAAATGAGGCAATGAAACGCCTATAAAAATTGGCAAAACCCAAGAAGGATTGAAGAGATTTTACTGAGCTCGGAACGGGCCAAACCAAAACTCCCCGAACCTTGGAGGTACACATGAGTACTCCTTTTTGGGAAATCTGAAACCCCAAAAACTCTACAGATGATGCATGGAACACACACTTCTCCAGTTTTGCAAAGAGAGAGTATTCCCTTAGACGAAGTAAAACAGAGCGCACATGCTGTATATGTTGGGGCAAAGTGTCTGAAAAGATTAGAATGTCATCCAAATAGACAACAACATAGCAATCCAGCATATCCCTAAGGATGTCATTTACAAAATGCTGGAATGTCGCCGGGGCATTACAAAGCCCAAAGGGCATCACACAATATTCATAAAGCCCATATTTTGACTTAAAGGCAGTCTTCCACTCATCTCCCTTTCGCATCCTCACCAAATTGTATGCTCCCCGCAAGTCCAACTTGGTGAAGATAGTGGAGGAGGTCATTTTATCGAGGAGCTCAGTAATAAGTGGCAACTGATACTGGTTCTTCACCGTGACTTTATTAAGGGCGCGGTAGTCAACACAGGGGCGCAGATCCCCTTCTTTCTTTGGCACAAAAAATATTGGGGAGGCCGCTGGTGAACGGGACGGACGTATGTGTCCAAAACGTAAGGCGTTGTCAATATAGCTCCGTAGATGTTCTTCCTCCTTCTGAGTAAGGGAGTAGATTCGACCATGAGGAATTGCTGTTCCAGGTATCAGGTCGATGGGGCAGTCATAGCATCTGTGTGGGGGCAGTTTTTCCGAAAGACCTTTGTTAAACACATCAGAAAATTCCTGGTATTCCAAAGGGAGGACCGAAACGGGGTTAGATGACGTGGCATTGATAGAAGGGAGGCAATCTACCATCGCCAAACAAGGGGACAATACCGCTACATTACGGGACGTAAAGCACCTCTGTATACAAAAAGAGGAAGAGAACCGTACGGTTTGTTCCACCCAGTCAATTACAGGATTGTGACTTTGCAACCAAGAAAGCCCCAGAATGATGCCGAATTGAGGGGCCGTGATAAGGTCGAAAGTGATGGATTCCGAATGTCCTTGTAATGTAGACATTTGTAGTGGTCCTGTTTGATCCGTCACATGTCCGGATATTAAACGTGAACCATCTACCGCATGTATTTCCTCAGGTCTTTCTTTAGGTAATATAGGTAGCCCGTAACGTTTGGCCAATTTAAGATCCATATAATTCCCGCTAGCCCCTGAGTCTATCATTACCGGATTGGAAAAGGTAATGACGCCGGGAGCCGCAAAGGACATGGCAAGGTAAACATGCGAAGACGGAAAACACTCACCCGGGCCTGGGATCATTTGACTCGTCCGGAAGGCCCGGTTCAAGGGCGAGTCCTGGCGTTTCCCGACGACTTAGCGGGTCTTTTAGGACACAGACGGATGTAATGGCCTGACTGTCCGCAATAGAAACATAGATTATTCACCACCCGCCTTTCTCGTTCAGTTTTGGACAATGGACCCCTAATCGCCCCGATTTGCATAGGTTCAACTTCCCCCTGGGAAACAGGGGTACTTCCATCTGATCGAGGGGTGTTGCGAATATCGGGATAGCGACGTTCGCCTCGTCTTTGCCGGAGTCGAGCATCGACTTGTAAGACTAAGTCTAGCAATTCAGGGAAGCCAGAAGGAAGAGCAGGTACCACTGATAGGGCATCTTTCAGGTCATCTGACAGACCTTTATAAAACACAGCCGATTTCTTCTGTTCTGGCCATGTGGTTTCAGCCGCCAATTGATTAAAACGGGCAAGATAAGTCAAGAGATCCGATTTGCCTTGACTGATAGCCAAGAATTCCAGATCCGAGGACTGTGCTTTATATCTCATATCAAACACACTGTTCATGGCTTGGATCAATCTATCGAAATCATACAGAGCCGGGTCATCTGCTTCTAGCAATGGATTAGCCCATGCTGCAGCAGTGCCACCCAGATGGGAAAGAACAAATGCCGCCTTTGTAGTAGCATCTGGAAATGCCAAGGGACGACAAAGAAAATGAAGGCGACATTGGTTCACAAAGGTCCGGTACATTTTGGGATCACCCAAAAAGCGTTCTAGCGGGGCCAAAGGGAATGGCCCAGGGAGGACTACAGGAACTGGAGCCGGAGGTGGTACAGGAGGAGGCGCCGCAGCCGCGGCGTCACCGAATTCCTCGTCATGGGGTAAGGGCTGCACAAAGCTCTGTAAAACATCCATGCGTTGATGTAATGTCGCATGTGCTGATGCCATATCGGTACGAAGAGCAGAAAAAGCCTGCATGAGGGCTGCCAATGGGTCTGAGGCAGCCTCCATAACCGAGAGACGGTTTACAATTGAGGCTCCTAAATCTGTCACAACCTAGGTATGGTTTCCCAGTTGCCGCAGATATTACTCTCCCAGTTCCGGAAAAGTAACCTTCTGTCTTCGAACACGAAGTCTCTAACGTGATATGCCAAAGACTTCCCTCCCAAGAGCTCAGCCTACAATGAATCTATTCCACCTGTCAGGCTGAGGGCTTGAGTGAAAAGGCAGGAGCAGACTCAGCAGAGCTAAAGGAGGGAAGAACAGAGCAGACGTTCAGAATGCAGCCAGGTATTGCCGAATCAACAGCAAACAACACCCCCCAAGTACCCACTCTTACCTGTTCCGTAGCAAAATGTACCAGTAACCTACTTGTAATGGACACAAAGGGGGATTCTTATATCAACGGTGAAGGAGGAGTACACCAGTGTCTCAGGACTTCAGAGCTGCAAAGCGTCCCAAGAAGATAGCCACAGGGTTCCAAAGTAGAGTCAGCAAAGCGTTCCAAATCAAAATCCACAGTGTTCCGAAATAGACTCAGCAAAGCGTCCCAAAGAATATCCTAAAGTGATCCAAATCAAATTCAGCAAAGCGTCCCAAAATGTCCAAAGCAATCCAATTGTAGATTCAGCAAAGCGTCCAAATTAAACAGTGTCAAAAAAGAATGAATTGAAGTAAACAAAATGAAGGGCAAAGAAAATAAGCGTTACTTCACGCTAGTTCCTTTATTTTCGTGTTCGAGTATATTAAGCGTCACAGCCAAAGGACTTTAGCAAGTGGAGGTCGAGATGCAAGCCGAGTTCAAGGATTCCGGGGAAATCAGTCGAAGAGGGGCGGGCGTTGGAAAACGGAAGAGAAGGCAGGGGTGAAGGTTTGGAGTTAGCACAGGATTCAGGATTAAACAGGAGTCAGGAAACAATGCTCGAAACTAACACAGTTTAGGAGCGCTGGGCACTCGAACAGACAGTACTAAATACGGTCTTCAGAAGACACGGTAATGTGGTGCGTGCGTGTCAGGTGACCAACGTAGCAGGAAGATGGGAACTGTAGTTTTTTAACGGGTTCTGTGTGTTGAAGAGCGCTCATATAAATGCCATGGCAATTTCCAACAAGAACGGGATGTGACAACAATGCAGTTCTGGATATAAGAGAGTGGGTTTGGATAGGGATGACTTATGGATAATACATATGCTAGAGACAATCCTATGCTATGAATACTCACTACCACTGTCTGGAATGGACCCGTCAGGGATCTGGTCAAAGATTTCTGGATTGGAATTGTGCTAGCACACTGGACCCAAGGCACTCTGGTTCTGCACTCAGCACGGCACTCTGGACACTGCACGGCAGAATTGGACTGGATCTGATGGGTTGGTTCTGGTTCGCAGCTATCTGGTCATAGCTCTGCTCTACTGGGTCGGATCTCTGGATTCTGGCATGAATTCTTAGCTAGAAAGCAGCACAGCTCAGCCAGGCTGTTCTTTTTGTTGTTCCCCTTGGAGGTCTGGGGTAAAATTGGTTTCAGGATCTTAAAAGGCCAAGCTGAGAATGGTTCAGCTTTGGGAGTGGGCCTTTCTGCATTCAAAGTTCTAGAGTCTGGAATATGGATTTCTCTTGCAAAGTGCTTCACCAGCAATCGGATGGTGAGTGGATGTGTCTTTCTAGGTCCTAACCTCTCTCTATTTATGTATTTTCTAAAAGGGTGGGTATGCTGACTTCTACTAGGCACACCCCCTGTTATTCTATTGGTTAGGGTCTTTCCTCTCCCCTGATTTGAGAAGAAAACATGGTGTCATGATGACGCTGTATTTTGTAATCCAGGGAGTACCTCCCCTTTGTTTCTGCACATGAAATCTATTTTTCATACAAGACATATTTACAATTTTGCAACCTTAATACCAATAGCATATTTATATCAGATATTTGTTGAAGCAAGTATTCATCCGAGCCCTGTCACGGTGAGAGCTTGGGTCTAGATTTCGCAATTTTTCGCACTTTTGGTCCAGTACCCAATGTCAGATTTGTACACATTTTTACACATATGTGCGCATGACATCTGGGCATAATCATGTGAAGTTTCATGTTTCTGACATCACCACAATCGCTACAAAACCACAAAGTCTGTAGTCATGTCCCTGAACACTGAACATAGCACAAGTTCTGAGTAGTTTAACAACGTGACCAGAATTTTCATATTAACAATACTGTTATTTTACAAATTTTTACAATTTTGCACAGTCCTCTGTTAGTCTTTTTCAAAGATATACTTTCTTGTGCTTTAAGAATACACATAACTGTCTGTACCGCCTCCAAAGTTTTGGTGGGTCAAGAGCAATCCCAGCCTCTTTCCCCTGGCAGGAGTTTCTGTTGACAGTTACATCTGCATATCTTTTCAATCAAGGGAGTCTTTTGTCTCTCCCCAGAGCAGCAGAGCAAAATCTCCTCCCCTCATCATTAACATCTGACTGGGACTTCCTGTGTCAGAGAGCAGGAGGAAGGTGCCTTTTGTTTGTGGAACGCTGTGGAATTTGCTTTGCAGTTCTGTGACTGGCATCAGGGGTTGACTTTAAAAATCCACTTTGTTTACATTTTTCTTTGATGAAAATACACTTACATTTTCAAAACAGGCAAACATATCTCCAATTCCAGTCTTTTTAAACATAGAAATTAAATAGTGGCAACCTATATTGTTTTTGATAGCAAGTCACTTCATTTCAACTATTTGATTTTACTGTACAAGTTTAAGCTTCCAGTGTAAGTAAATGACAGCTTTCATACAGGCGGCCAGTGGTACTGTGCCCATATCTGACAGATTTTTCCAGGCAAGCACCTTTTTTAATGTGGATATTCTTATGATGAAATCTGTTTCTCCTGACATTGTTTGCTTATGTGGATTCTTTAAATAAAGTGGCGGGTAACACCCAGCAAGGATTTTGGATCTTTTCTGATGTTTGGAGACCATTTTTTGGTAATTTCAGCAGCCAAGGAAAACGGATTTCAGAGCACTTCTGGGTTTCCTTGCAATGAAGCACTGCCTTTCATGTGGTTTCCATTTCCTCTCTGTTGGCAGCCCAATGACAGATTTTAGCAGTGTGGTCTCCTGTTCCATCACTGACACAGGCAAAGTAGATTGGCAGCCAACTTTCTGGTTTCACTGCGCAATTCTCAGAGGTTTAGCGCGCATAGGGCTTTTTGTGGCCATTTTGTTGGTTCTGATGCCACCAGCACACAGTGATGTTGCAGGGCAGAGCTAGTGGGTCAATGCATCACAGAAGCCCCCCCTCGCGAGTCGAGAGATAGGGATGATCACTTTCTTTTCTTTTTGGTCCAAATGCCAAAATTCATCATCTCCTCCCATCAGTGGTGAATCGACCGGTTCTCCTCGCCGATTCCTGATGAGAGTATTGAGCGATACCCCGGACCCCTTAGATCTTTGCTTCCGGTCCCTGGGTGATCCTCCTTGGTTTTAGTCTCCATGGTTTCCAATCCTAGGATGACAAAGCAAAAGTATATTTGTAGACATTTCCCACCACTATTTATGTAGTGGGGCAGATACATACATTTGGACATATCAGGACACATTATTCCTATTGGCAATTTATTACATATACAGATGGAATCATTTTTTCTAGTTGGAATTCTAGGGAGCTGGAGTGACCCCCCTCTTAGGTCCCAGAGGAATCCTCTAGTTGCTGCAGAGTGTGCATAGGATGGCAACACTTCAATTGGGTAATATGGACCCACTTATCTTCCCCCTCTGCCAAACTGCCTTTGGGGATGCAGATTTTGTAGGCGACTGGTGAGATTGTGTCTACAATTTCAAAAGGACCCCTCCAGCTAGGAAAAAATGTGTGCTGTTTGTCCTGGTTCCTCCGGAAATTGTATAAGTAGACCCGGTCTCCTACATGGTATTCTTTTCTAGTCGTCTTTAAGTCATAGTGGGTCTTCATGCTGTCTGCAGAGCTTTCTAGATTTCGCTGAGCATAGGCAAAAGCATGTTGAAGGTGTTTTCTCAGATTTTCAACACACTCATGAGTTGTGGAGGCATTTATCAATGTCTGCTCTTGGGTTCTGAAGAGCAGATGCTGGGGAAGCACCATCCTCCATCCAGTCATCAGCTCAAACAGTGACATTTTAGTTGCAGATGAAGGGGTAGATCTGATGGCCATCAGGACAAGGGGTAATCGAATATCCAAACTTGGCCCAGAATCTGCCACAAACTTTTCTAATAAGCTCACAATTGTCTTGTTGTATCTCTCTACTGCACCACTAGAGTCGAGCGGTAGGGAATGTATAGTTTCCTTTTGACCCCAAGTATCTCCCACATCTTTGTCATTACTTCGCTAGTGAAGTGGCTACCTCGGTCTGACTCGATCCTTTGGGGTAGTCCAAAATGCGAGAAGATGTGATTGATCATCAGGGCAGCTGCTGTTTCTGCCTTGCAATTTGGGGCTGGGAGACATTCCACCCATTTAGTAAACAAGTATGTCACGGTCAACATGTACTTGTTCCCCCTAGAGGAGCGAATCACGGGCCCAATAAAATCGACTTGCAAATCTGACCATGGCAGTGTCATTCCCCTCTTTTGGAGAGGTGCACGGTGTTTGAAGGATGTTGGCTGAAATTGTGCACACACAGGACACCCATTCAAGTATTGGTCGAGGTCCTGCCCCATGTGTGGCCAGTATGCAACCTCCCTTAAGATTTCAAGTGTTGTATGAAACCCCCTATGACCGGCTGTGGCTGCATCATGGGCGTGACTTAACATCAGGCTTCGGAATGAGGTAGGGACCACCCACTAATCATGGCCAGCTAGGGATCTCCTTACCAACAAACCGTCTTGGATTTGGAACATTTTTGGACATTTCATCAACACTCTGAGGTCCTCTTTGCCAATGTAATCTGTATCCGTCAGGGGAACGTTCTCAGGGTCCACAATGTGTTGATAAAACTTACCAATTATTGGGTCCCCTTTTTGAGCTGTGATAAAATCAGCATCTGGGGTCTCCTTACTCCATTGTGCAGTTGAGAGTTCATTGTGAGCATTTGTCTGGGACCTAGTGATAGCAGTGACCTGGATTTCCCACAACAGGGACTCGGCCTCAAGTAGATCCCCTTGCATGGCTCTGGTTTTGGCCAGCTGATCAGTTTTGTCTGGTCCCTCTACTTTAGAATGACCCTTGATCTTTTTCCAGTAGATGGTCATCCCATTCGAGGTGAGCAGATCATCAATATTTTGAATTAATTTTCCATGTTTCAATGGTTTGTTGTTAGCACATAGCATGCCTCTGGTTTTCCAGTTAACCAGGTGCTCCATGAACCCTTTCTGTACATAATCTGCGTATGTGATTATGACCAGTTTGTGGAGTTGGTGTTGGACAGCAGTGAGGATGGCTTGATGCACAGCCATCAACTCTGCCACTTGACTAATTCTGGGACCAATCTTGTACCCAGCGGAAGGTTCTGGGGTGTCATTCACCCAGGCATTCCCTACACCGGCCACAAGTTCTTTTTCCCTGTTGTTGTCAACATGGTAGGAGCATCCATCCACATAGACAGTGGACATTCCCTCACACTTGTCTTCTTCAAAGACTTTGTGTGGGGAATTAAGGTATGCCTCCGTGTTGTCCTTGATTTTTAGACTTTCGTCCACAAGACAGTTTTCTCTGGCACAATCATGCAAGTCAGCCAGACCTTGCGCAAGGGGACTCTTCTTTTTTTGGCCATATCTGACCTCCACAGGAAAGCCTTACATTGACAGAATCCAGGAAGCAATTCGGGAATTATTCACATTTCAAACCCCGAATTCTGTCACTTTGGAGATATTGCAGAGGCTGGTGTGGAGTCTCCACTATGATGTGTTCCCCCTGGATAAACGGGCGGTAATTCTTCAATGCCCACACCGTTGCCAGGAGTGCCTTCTCACAATCGTTGAATGTTTCCTCCACAGAGGATAAAGTTTTACTCGCATAGGAGATTACTTTATTGACCTTGTCATGCTTTTGGTACAATACTGCAGTCAAGCATGTATTTGAGAACCCTGTCTCCAAGAAGAACTCCTTGTTTTTGACAGGATAAGCTAGGCAAGGCGCTTATGAGAGGCTTCTTTTGAGTTGTCTTACTGCCTCGGCTTGTTCTGGACCCCAATCCCACTTGAGCCCCCCCTTCAAAAGATGGATCTGGGGTCTTGTGATGTCTGCGTAGTCCTCAATGAACTTTCTGCTGTAATAAGTCAGTCCAAGGAGGCTCCTTAGTTCCCACAGAGTTGTGGGGTCTTTTAATTTCTGGAGTGCTTCCACTTTCTTTTCCTGGGGACAGAGACCCTGAGGAGTTATCTCATACCCCAAGAAATGTACACGGGTTCTACACCACTGTGCCTTTTGAAAGGAGAGTTTTGCTCAGGCAGCCCTGAACTGTGTCAGAACATAACAGATCTCCGCTATGTGTTCCTCCACAGTTGAGCTTTTGACTAGAACATCATCTACATAAGCCAGGTTACCCCTTTCACCGAGGTCGGGCATGGCCTTATGTAGAAAAATGTTGAATTCATTGCCGGAGTTGATGTATCCAAAGGGAGTCCGGGTCCATGTGTACTCCTGCCCCCCAAAGGTGAAGGCCAGCTTGTATTGGTCCTCCCGAATGACAGGTACAGTCCAGTACCCATTGGTCAGGTCAATGGCAGTGAATACCCTTGACCTCGGGATCTAGGCCAGCCCTTGGTCTATGTAGGGAAGAGGACATCAGGAAGTATGGACCCATTTGTTGAGCTCCCTTAGGTTGGCGCAGAGCCTCCACTGGCCGTTTGGCTTCAAAATCCCCAGCACCAGATTATTGAAGGTTCTGTGGACTGGACGGATTATCCCACATGACTCCAGGTTCTTAATTCTTTCAGTAAGGGACTCCATTGATGTGAGAGGCAAGCGATATTGCTTCACAAACACTGGCGTCATGCCAGGGTCTGTGGGAATTGTTGTGTGGATGTCGGTGCGACCACAGTCATTTGAGTCCACTGCAAAGAGATCTTGAAAATCCAAGAAAACTTCTTTCAACTTTTGCTTCTGCTCCAGAGTCTCATAGGAATCTGCTAGGTTGACTCACTCTTCAACCATTTGCATGAAGCCTGGAAAGACTTCCGGTTTTGCTATCTCAGCGGCCTCTTCCAGCTTTGGTGGAGAAGTCCATGGTCAAAGTATTGATTTGGACTGGTGGCTTCAGGTGGGGAATGTAGTCCTCGCAGACTTGGAAAATCACCTCATCCCTCCTGAAGTCACAGGTCACATCCTCCTTACCATAAGGGCAGGAAGTGTACACCAGAAAGTTCCCCCCCATGCCGGGTAAAGATCCTATCTGGTGTTGTGTTGTCATCACTATCACTGTCAAAACAGTCCTTGGGAATTGGTCCTAACAGTTCATTGCCTAAATCTATGGAAAAATGTCGGTCATCAACCGCCATTCCAATAATGGTGCCTGCGGCTAGAGTGATACTCTTTAAGTCGCTGTTATCCACCTCTATTGGAATGGTGTCATGTTCTATATTGACTACTAGTGTTGGGTTTACCCCCAACCCTTGCTGTTGGAGAGAAGCATTTAGATGCATATAGGCATCAGGGTTTTTCAATTTCTGTCCTCTTTTAACTTTCACTTCCAGTGAGAATTGTCGGGTCCTTTCTGGGATGGTGACTTCTTCTCCAATCTGAATTTCAACTGCATAAGGCAGCAGTGTTTTTTAGTAACCTGAGGGATAGCCTGTGGTCGGGCATGACGTAAAGGCTGGAATGATATTTAGTACGGGGGGTAGTCCTGACCTCAAACATTTATACTACAGTGGTTTACCGTAGTAACAATTCTAACACATCTCCATATTATGTTCAATACATCTTCATAAGTATGCATCATAGGAGGAAAGTACAAATCCAAATTCTGGAAAAACTGGAAAAACAGTTGTTGAGACCTTTATTTACTTAGGCCGGATATTTAAGCATAGATAATTCAATGTAGATAGCTGAAAGATTTACACATAGAAAGAATTAACAATAAACAATAAACCTTGTCACCAGCTCGGTGAGTTTTGTAAAAAGAGGACACATATGTTACCAATATTTAGTGCATCTTTAAATAGCATTGAATGTCCACTGGTGACAGGAGGTCAATTAATTAAGCCTGTTATAGTCCGTACAGTGCAGAATTATAAAGTGACTTTTTAGCAATGTGCCAACATTTCATCAAAAGGCACATTTGTATAGATAGTATAGTGTGTTATCTCCACACTCCTGTACTGGTAATGTGTTATATTGCCTGTGTGCAATGTTGCAAAATATTACATCATATTTGTCAACCTAGGGATGTATTGTCACAGTGACATGTGACAACATTGCACACAGGCTATATAACACAGTACCAATATAGGAGTGTGGAGGTAACACACTATACTAACTTTACAAATGTGCCTTTTCGATGAAATGTTGGCACATTGCTATAAAGTCACTTTAGAATTCTGCACTGCACAGACTATAACAGGCTTAATTAAGTGACCTCCTGTCACCAGTGGACATGTAATGCTATTTAAAGATGCACTAAATATTGGTAACATATGTGTCTGCTTTTTACAAAACTCACAGAGCTGGTGACAAGGTTTATTGTTTATTGTTTATTCTTTCTATGTGTACATCTTTCAGCTATCTACATTGAATTATCGATGCTTAAATATGCGGCCTAAGTAAATAAAGGTCTCAACAACTGTTTTTCCAGTTTTTCCAGAATTTGGATTTGTACTTTCCTCCTATGATGCATACTTATGAAGATGTATTAAACATAATATGGAGATGTGTTAGAATTGTTATTACGGTAAACCACTGTAGTATAAATGTTTGAGGTCAGGACTACCACCCTGTACTAAATAAGGCAGCAGTTGAGCTGACCTAAATCTTTTCTCTGGGTCATCAAAGCCCATGGGATTATCCGCTAATCGGGACCAAGCTTTGAAGTTTATTAGGTCCAAACTAATGGCAAAGCGATTGAGAATGTCACTGCCTAAGTGAAAGGCGGCAGTGACGTCTCGCACGACCCAACAATTATGGACTATGCTCTTGTTGCCTATGGAGATTTTGAGCATACACCTGCTTCGCAGGAGATGTTTGGAATCGGGAGAGGAGGTCGATTTCACATATTGAATACAGCTTTCGCTGTCCTTCAAATGGAAAGTTTCCATCATCTGTTCAAAGAGCACTAAGTGCTCCCAAACTGAATACTTTGCGTTCTTATGATAGGGCATGATGACGCTCCTTATCGCTTTGATTTGCTTTAGGGGTTCCTTGAGCAAGGCCCTTTTCACCTTATTGGCCTTTTTGGTTTGGGTGACCCTGGTCCACTCCTCCTCTGACTCAGAGGCACTGCTACCAGAGGTGCCCGTCTGGTCTGCTAGGCTCTCCCGGAATCTGCGAGCCTGGGAATGGCTGGCAGAATGTGGGGGCCTAGTTTCCTGTGTCCTGGGGCGCTCAGAGGAGTCTTCTGATTCCTCCTTCCTCCCAGGATTTGATGAGTACCCCCCACCCCCACTGTCCTAGCTGGGCAGAGGTTTTCAGGATGCCCTTAGTGGGCCTATTCTCATGGAGTTCCCCACTAAATTTGACAGTACTTGGGAACCCATACCCAGATGCCCGACTCATCCATTCCTGGGAGGTGCTGGTCTATGACCCCCATATTCCTCATTGGATCGAAGCCTGCCATCCCCGTGGCCCTTGGCCCATGTGCGCCAGTGGAAATGGGGATGGCAGAGTCCAGGGATTAGAAGATATGAAGGCCTCTGGTACTAGCATTCCTGAGGTTATGCTCAGGTGTTTCCCGTTCCCTGCGAACCTCATCTCTCTCAGCCCCTGCTCCCTGTTGCCATGCAAGAACCTGAGCTTTCTGTTCCTCTATCAAGGCTTTGCTAGTTTCTATCAATTGCTCTTGCATAGCTACCTGTCTGTGGAGTCTGTCATTTTTCTCACAGAGAGCCTCATTGTCTCTCTGCGCTTCCTGTGTCGTTTTAGAGTACTGGGCTAGTTTTTGCTGCAGGAGGGTTACCTCCTGAGTCCTGTAAATACTGGCCTGGTCCTTCCTTGCTAGAGCTTCTTCCACCCTCCTGGTGTGCTGTAACAATTTTCCATGGTCTTTTTGGAGGTCACCCAGTCCCTGAAGGGCCTGGTGATTTTCTTCTGTCTTCTCTTTTAAATAACAGACTTCCTGGCCTAAGGTGTCCCTTTCCTGAGCAAGGGTATGCCTCTGTGCAGCCAGGTTGTCCCTCTGTCTTTGGAGTGCACCAGCTTTCTGGCGCTCTTCATCAAATTCTGCCTGGGTGTCCAGGTCTTTCAGAATTAGTTTATTATTCTCTTCTTTTTCTTTGTCTAGGCAGCTTTGCAGGATGACTACCCGCTCTGCTCATGCCCTGTTAAAATTTAATTTGCTGTTCCCCAGCTTTTTCTGGCTCTGCAGTAGAGAGTCCAAACTTTCTTGGTACTCCTTCTGCAAGGCCAGCATTCTGGTATCCTGTTCTACCTTCTCCTGCTGCAGGATACCCATATCTTCTTTTGTTTTGGCTAGATACCCCCTAATTTCATTTTCTGATTCATGGCTTCTCTACAGCCTCTGCTCTACAGAGTCCAGATCAGTTTGGGCTTTTTGTAATGCCTGCAGTTGCTCATTTGCCAGATCTTGGCCCTTGGCATATTTGTATTGTATTGCTCCAATATGGAGGTACAGATATGCCGCTATTTTGGCAATCTTGCTTTGCTCTTCCTTTGCCTTAGGGGCTATATACAGTTCACTCAGGGCCACATGTAAAGGACCATGATCTTGCCATATGTCCAATCCTGTTGCAGTGGTCTGTTCTGTGATTGCCTGCAAAAGTATGCATTAGGTGTTCTTTAACCATATTAATCTCTACCAAGGTTGCCATTCTGGAAATATTGATTTCCTTTCTGACTTATAGGAGTTTATTTTATTTTTGCAAAACAGACCAATTCCTTAGAGCGTTCCTATTGAGGGGTGCTTTTCACAGTGTAACACAGCGTGGTAGCCCAACAGGGTTTTATGTACCCCGTTAGTTAGCACACTGTATTAGACTGTCACAAGTGGCATGTCTAAGTCAGAAATCTTGTGACGAAGCCCCAATCATGTAAGTGATTTCAACCCGGCACTCCACCCAAGTCAATGCCTAGCGTGTGATGCACAGCTGGAACCCTTAATTATTTATTTATGTCTATAGGTTCTTTTATTTCTGAATGATATACCCTTATATCACGCTCCTCTCTTTGAATCCCCCCTGGTCACACTGAACCAGGAAGCAGGCTGTTTTGCAAAGTTAAAAGGATTTATTTTATGTATTTCACAATATATATCACACTATTTAATATTTATACAATGATCACCAATGGGGTGATGTCAAAATACATCTCTTTAATCACACAGAGTATTGGTAGGAAAAATAATGCATCAAAGAATAATACTTTGTGTGGGTTCAATCAAAAATGCAATGTGATCACTCTTTCCCCCTGCACACTACTCAATCCCCCCAATATGCAGTATAAAGAGATGGAAGGAGAGAAAACAGGTTTCAGGAATACACAGTCAATAAATACAGTATCAATCCCCATTTCCCCCAGCAAACACAGAGAAAAACAGGAATGATTGCAACTTGTCAAAAATGGTTTTCAATGTGGTTTTAAATAAATGGTGAAAACAGTGAAAAATTGATTTAATTCACTAAAATGGTTTCAATACTAGTGGGAGCCGCTTTGTATAGTTTCAGATAAACACTATCACTGATTATTCAGTAACTAGCAGGTTGAAAATTTAATTCTGAGGTTGGATGCAATGTACAGCTGTTTCACACGTGATAGATTTGAGGTAAACGAAATATTTGCAGTAAACTTTTCTGCGCGCAGTAAGCGTGATTTCGGAAATACTATAAGTAGTTGGAAAGCTGAGGATGTTAGCTTCAATTTGACACTTAAATATTGTTTCTAGCATACACAGTAAAGAGGTTATGAAGGTTTTTGTAGAGGTCGTTTCTTTTAGAAAGAGTCAAAAAATTTAAAACAAAGTTGCGCTTTTTAAAACATTACAAACAAGGTTTCTTATACTAGGGAGACTGTGAAGCCACAAACTACACGACAGCACAGCCACCAATCAAGCGACGCCTCTTGACGCTTGTCTTTCTTCAGCAAATATATTAGCGCAAAGATGATTGTAACACTACTATTACCAAAGGACTATAGGGATGAGAGAAAGATTCAGGTAAGACCAAAGATTTTCTACAATGCAGTTCTGGATATAAGAGAGTGGGTTTGGATAGGGATGATTTATGGATAATACATATGCTAGAGACAATCCTATGCTATGGATACTCACTACCACTGTCTGGAATGGGCCCATCAGGGATCTGGTCAAAGATTTCTGGACTGGAATTCTGCTAGCACACTGGACTGGACTCAAGGTGCTCTGGTTCTGCACTCAGCACGGCACTCTGGACACTGCACAGTGGAATTAGACTGGATCTGACGGGTTGGTTCTGGTTCGCAGCTGTCTGTTCAGTGCTCTGCTCTACTGGGTCGGATCTCTGGATTCTGGCAAGAATTCTTAGCTAGAAAGCAGCATAGCTCAGCCAGGCTGTTCCTTTTGTTGTTCCCCTTGGAGGTCTGGGGTAAAATCTGGTTTTCAGGATTTTAAAAGGCCAAGCTGAGAATGGTTCAGGTTTGGAAGTGGGCCGTTCTGCTTTCAAAGTTCTGGAGTCTGGAATATGGATTTCTCTTGCAAAGTGCTTCGCCAGCAATCGGATGGTGGGTGGATGTGTCTTTCTAGGTCCTAAGTTGTCTCTATTTATGTATTTTCTAAAAGGGTGGTTATGCTGACTTCTACTAAGCACACCCCCTGTTATTCTATTGGTTAGGGTCTTTCCTCTCCCCTGATTTGAGAAGAAAACATGGTGTCATGATGACGCTGTATTTTGTAATCCAGGGAGTACCTCCCCCTTTGTTTCTGCACATGAAATCTATTTTTTATACAAGACATATTTACAATTTTGCAACCTTAATACCAATAGCATATTTATATCAGATATTTGTTGGAGCAAGTATTCATCCGAGCCCGGGTCTAGATTTGGCAATGTTTTGCACTTTTGGTCCGGCACCCAACGTCAGATTTGTCCACATTTTTACAACTATGTGTGCATGACATCTGGGCATAATCATGTGAAGTTTCATGTTTCTGGCATCACCACAATTGCTACAAAACCACAAAGTCTTTTGTCTCTCCCCAGAGCAGCAGAGCAAAATCTCCTCCCCTCTTCATTAACATCTGACTGGGAGTTCCTGTGGCAGAGAGCAGGAGGAAGGTGCCTTTTGTTTGGGGCACGCTGTGGAATTTGCTTTGAAGTTCTGTGACTGGCATCAGGGGTTGACTTTAAAAATCCACTTTGGTTATATTTTTCTTTCATGAAAATACACTTACATTTTCAAAACAGGCAAACATATCTCCAATTCCAGTCTTTTTAAACATAGAAATTAAATAGTGGCAACCTATTTTGTTTTTGATACCAAGTCACTTCATTTCAACTATTTGATTTTACTGTACAAGTTTAAGCTTCCAGTGTAATTAAATGACAGCTTTCATACAGGCGGCCAGTGGCACTGTGCCCATATCTGACAGATTTTCCCAGGCAAGCACCTTTTTTAATGTGGATATTCTTGTGATGAAATCTGCTTCTCCTGACATTGTGTGCTTATGTGGATTCTTTAAATAAAGTGATGGGTAACACCCAGCAAGGATGTTGCATCTTTTCTGATGTTTGGAAACCATTATTTGGTAATTTCAGCAACCAAGGAAAAATGGTTTTCAGAGCACTTCTGGGTTTCCTTGCAATGAAGCACTGCCTTTCATGTGGTTTCCATTTTAACTCTGTGGGCAGCCCAATGACAGATGTTAGCAGTGTGGTCTCCTGTTCCACCACTGACACAGGCAAAGTAGATTGGCAGCCAACTTTCTCATTTCACTGCGCTATTCTCAGAGGTTTAGCGCACATAGGGCTTTTTGTGGCCATTTTGTTGGTTCTGGTGCCATGAGCAAACAGTGATGTCGCAGGGCAGAGCTAGTGGGTCAATGCATCCCACAGCATATCCAATCTAGATCCTGGTTATCATGCTGCATGACAAATAGTAGTGTCTTCACTAGATTGAGGTGCTAAGCTGGTGTTTATTCAGAGGCAGTGTTTCCTAAGATCTAAAAAGGAAAGTTCTGTGGGAAGTGCATCGCTGCTGGACAGGATTTACTCACACCCATTCTTTATATAAATGTAGGGAGGTCCCCATTATGGATGATTTTTGATGCAACTAAAATCATTGTATATTATTTGGTGCACCACCATTACTTTTATATATGTTCTAATTCCCTGGTATTGAATCTCAGGTTCAGAGATGAAATACACGTTTGATTCTTTTAATGATGGAAGTGTGGATTTGCTTCATTGGTGCCTTTTCTGATTCGTGGTAAGTGTATCAATGGCTAACATTTATAGACAAGGCATATGTTGCCTCGGTAATCTCTGATAGATGGTGGCACCATGTTATTCCCTTCATGCTATATACAGTTCACTGTGCAGTAACATATTTTGATGTTTCATTTGCACATATTCTTCTGCCCTGCTGTTTCATCTTTGTGCATGTGCTTAGGTACATGTTGCCCCATGCCTGTTACAGAGATCACAGCCATGATGCCCTGTCCATCAGGGGAAGCTTCATCTATGTATTTTAACACACAGAGAAAAAGGGGCTGTCACGTATGGAGGCAACTGCTGAGATTGTCACTGTAAAGGTAACTATTGAGATTTGCAAAGGGAGGACATGACATGACTAGCATCAGAGAAGGATGCATGCAGTTAGTTGTAAGGCATGTTCACTGACTTAGTAAATGTTGTATAGCATGTGTTGTACTGGAGCCGCTATGGTTCTTCCATGAGTGGCAGACTAGTTTCTGAGCCTCAAGTCAAGATATCCATTCTCACAAGGGTTCTGTAGTTCCTGAGCCACAAGTCAAGATAACCAATCTCACAAGGGTACTGCAGTTCCTGAAGCACAAGTCAAGATAACCAAGCTTACAAGGGTTCTGTAGGTTCTGAACCACAAGCCAAGATAAGCAATCACACAAGGGTTCTGTAGGTTCTGAACCACAAGTCAAGATAACCAATCGCACAAGGGTTCTGTAGGTTCTGAACCACAAGTCAAGATAACCAATCACACAAGGGTTCTATAGATTCTGAACCACAAGTCAAGATAACCAATCTCAGAAGGATTCTGTAGTTTTGGAGCCACAAATCAAGATAACCAATATCAACGTGTGAGATCCTTTAATAAAATAAGGGTCCAAATACTTTCCTTGCAAGGTAACCAGGATGTTTATGTTGAACCTTCCCCTTCAAGAGGTATTGGGTTTGCCTCTTCAAACCTGTGACCTTGCAGAAACATTACAATTCCAAGTGAACCATTCACAGAGCCCAGCACAGGAGTGTTCACTATCTAGAACCCTGTCTCTTTCTCTCTACCAATCTCACAAGGGTTCTATCGTTTCTGAGACACAAGTCAAGATAACCAATCTGCAGTCTATGGCAGTCGACCTTCCTTACCAGACCTTCCTACCAGAGTCTCTCTACGCTTGTTGCTGTTTTTGTGGGTGGACCCATAAAACCTCTTCCTAGCTGCGGAGTTGCAGTCTGTGGCAGTCCGTGAGCAGGAGTGACCGGCCTGCATGGAGGCCGATAGGGGTGAAACACCCCCGTCATCGCCTCTGAGAGGCGAAGAAGAGGACATGCGACGGCTGAGGAGTTCAAACCAAAGACCTTTGTCTACTAGATCTGACCGCCCTCGCCCACTCTCAAGAAAAAGACATCCTACCAACTTGGGGCCCCAAACCGCTAGCTCCCTTGTATATCTTCAATACGAGTCTGCTTTGAAAAAAAACAATCAGGGTCAAAGCGCAGCCCCAGCGTCACCCCCAAGAAAGGACGCCGCCAGTGTGGAAATACTTCAAACCAGACTCATTGCGGCAATCGAGTCCCGTGAGGTCCAAGAGCGGGTGCCTGAGTCGGTGAAGCCCCATGCGGTTAGGTTCCCAGTGCAGCCGACCGAAGGGTGGGCGGCAAGGGAACCGCAGGCGGCTTCGCCACTCTCTGCGCTCACTGTAGCCCAGGAGGGCTCTCAAAAACCTCTTACCGGAGATCGGGCCTCGGAGGTTCTTCGGTCACCTGGAGCCCTGGGTTTGACCGGCGCAGTGTGCGACGGCTCGGAGGGCTGTGACAGGGATGGCCTCTGCCGAGGAGGAGGGGCTCCCCCACCTGCCGCCTCGCCAGCACTCGTCCCGGAAGCGATGGTGGTGCCGACAGCGTCATCAGAGAAGCAGGTGGGGCGTGTTAATATACATGCGCCTGAAAAGGAGGGCCCACTTCCTCAAGGGGGCGAAGCCAAAGACCAACAAACTGAGGAAGACCCACCTACTGCAGAGTTTCAACCTGCAAAGCCTCCAACTATGCTGAATTTAGAGGGCGAATCCCCCTCCATTGACTCATTGCTTTCACACACTCACCCAAATAAAAATCTGAAAAATAAAGAGCTCCCAAAGAAAAAAAGAAACCAAAGCAAACAAAGAAAGAAGAAGGGTCCGGCAGGTCGAGCACCTCAGTATAAAAAATCTTCAGACCAGCTCGTAACGAACGCAGTGATTTGCAGTTCTTTAAAAGCATACTTCGTCAGCCAAGGGAAACGAAAATATGATGTCCTCCTAGAACTGACGGATGCTGAAATACTAGACGCAACGGACGACCTCGCTGGGGGCCCTAAAGCATGCAAGTATCCTTACGCACCGAAAAATCCTTTACCGCTTTCTGTTGAAAACGTCAACACCTGTGAAGTTTTTCTTCTCCTGGAAAGCCCAAGAGCCGACTTGCTTGCAACATCGGGCAGTCCAAAACCTGCTCCGTTCAACCTTCCTCCAACGAGTCCACCCACCTCGCTAGTTGATGTTCCCCAGAAGAATAGCCCAAAGGGTCCACTAAGCTCTCAACCCGCCCCTCAAAGTATTGAGACCCGGGATCTTGATTCTCTAGCCAAAAATCAACACAAACAGGAACCAACTTCAGCAGCTCGGGACACAGGTCTCCACTCTCCTAAGGCTAAATTACAGCCTCCTTCTTCACCCTGCAGCCATAATATTCCACTTCGAAGGAAAAGCGCTGGTGGGACCCAATTGGAGGGTGCCCTCAATGAAACACCGTCGAAAAAACGAGATCTGACCACACTGATGTCAGCTTTGACGATCGCACTCGCTCCTTTTGGTAAATTATATGAAGCCATAAACGACACATTAAAGGATCAAACCACCCTGATCGCAATGACTCACACGAAAATGACATACCTTGATGGGTATATAACCGCAAAGGAAAAAGTTGACAGTGCTATATATGACAAAATCATTGGTGTCCCTTCACAAAAAAAAAACTGAAAAGTCGATTCAATCAGCCCACTCAATCTTAATTAAAGATACAAGAGATTCTGCATCACAGACCGACCCAATGGCAGAAAAAGGAAGAGAATTGGGGTCGAAAACCCAACAAACTGGAAAACAGGTTCCAAGCAAAATCTGCTTTGACTTTGGGAAAGAGTTCAGAACAAACCAAAAAGGAAAAGAAAACATCGAACCTCTCAGAAAATTTCTATTTGAAGGAGCCAAAAAGGGCCTGGCTAAACCTTGCCTAAAAGAGCCAACTGTAGCTCCCAAACGATCACATCAGCGACCTGGGGTGAGTCCAGGTAAAGTGCAAACAACAGTTAAACCACCTGAGCTTACTAATTCAAACGGAAATCAAAAAAAAAACCCACCCCACAAGAAGGGATGATAGCTCCTGTTCTGAAACCCTGAGCTAGCAAACCACTTGAAAAAGGTTTGACCCCCCGACAGAAAACCAAAGACCTGCCAGTGAATGAAATAAAACTCTGTGCCACCCCTCAGTCCACGATACAGGTCTGCCATTACGTTAGAAGTCCCTCTCAGTCTCTGCTGTCACATTCGCCAATTACTGTTGAAGACTTCCTGAGAGACGAAGCTCTAATGAATATCACTCTCCACTCGTCACCAGAGAGCGGCTGTCAAAACCACATTGAAAACCACCATCACGAAAGACTGCAACCAATCAATGACTGTATAAAAAATTCACCACCAAAAAAACATAAGCCCGACACTGACAACAAAAGGGCCCGGCTTGACGTTGACGAGAGACATCTTCGTGGCCCGTATTCCTTGAGGGAGAAACCAACGTCGCACAAAAGAACCCATGCTGAACCGGAATCCTATATTGATACCATCAAAACCCGGAGAGTCGAACCTAATTTGCACAAAGGATATAACGACCGTATCGAATTGACGGAAAAAAAGAAACATTCTGGGGACAAAAGCTCGATTCAAAAAACAGCCTTAAACTCAATGCTTGCAACTACGACAATTTTAAAGCTAGAACAGATTCCAGCAAACTTTGAGAAGACAACTCTAAACAGGGGGACAGTACTGAAAATCCTAAAACACACAAGAGACCTAAAAGATCTGACAACAGAGGACCTGGTACTTGTTGAACCATACCACAAGGATCAAAAAGCAAAGGCGTACTTGTACATAAGCGCAGAAGCAAAAGGTAGCTGGTCTAAAAAAGGCGAAGCTGACCTCCTGAAAAAGGGCTACTTCATTACAGAGGTGAAACGCTCCCTAAACGAGGAGACACCGCAAGAAATGAAAACTGCATACGTGTCTGGGAACATTCATTACAGGTCAAGAACGGAGTTGAATAAGCTGACCACGTCGCCGCTCCCAAGGCGGGACTCAGCCCAATTATTAGAGTCTATTGTAAAGAGCAAAACGCATCCCCTTCCAAATGGGGAACTTGCCGAAAGAAACTCGCAAAGACCAAGAGGAAGCCAGGAAGGGAGACCCCCGGCTAGATGTAGGGGACAGTCCTATATCAAACCTAAGACGGACCAAAAATCTTCCGATAGAAACCGGAAGTCCACGAGACCTATGGACCACGTGGCTGCCAATGAAAACTCGTCAACATTTGCACCGATCAGACAGCTTTTGGCGTGGCTTCCGAAAACTTCCTCGAAACACCAAAAGCAATAGCAACAAATTCCATCCGCTAGGCGGGCGACAGATTCAAAAGATGGACCAAGTCAAAATACACCAACAAAGGACCCAGATTGCCAAGACCACTCACTTAAAATGATCTCTTGGAATACAAGAGGTTTCGCCCATCTCACAAAACCTGGACGAGTTAACCTAGGGGACTTTGACATTATTACCCTTCAAGAAACATGGCTACTTGATTCCCCAACAATAGATGGCTTCTCAGTTGCTACTTCTCTAGCAAAAAAAGGCCGCTTTGGCCGTCCATCAGCAGGCCTTCTAGTAGCAGTCCGATCGGGCTCGGGGCTTTCGATCCAGAAGAAGATTGCCGCAACTCAATCTCACTTAGTAGTACAACTAAAGTGGGACCGACTAGCTGAAAACAGTCGATCTTTGATTTCCTCTCTGATTACGATAATCACTACTTACTGGAATCCTCAAGTCATTTCAGATAAAATTTTCTTAGCGACTATTGAAAAAGAGATTGATGGGATCATGACCACTCAGGAAAATCCACTTATAATTCTAAGTGGCGACCTTAATGCTAAATGCCCTACGGGTCAACCGAGAGGTCTTGAGCTGCGCCAAGTAACCCAGACTGAGTCACGGGGAAAACAATGGCAATCGCTCATGGACTCTAGAAACATTTTTAACATCGCCCACTCTCTCCCCCAGGCTGTCCCCATTCCAACTTGGGAAAGAGGTTCTCAAGAAGGAACGATTGATTACATATTTGTATCAGAGCAGATGTTAAATCGAATTACATCATTTGAGGTTGTAAGGACGGAAGCAAGTGACCATAACATTCTGAAAATCTCTTGGCCGACAACAGTTAGAAAAAGAACCCAATTGATGGAAAAAACCGAATCTACCAACCAAGGAAACCGTCTCAGGCTTACATCAGAGAGAATCAAGGAACTGACCAAAAACTACTCGACGCATTGTTCTCGGGGAAACAGGGAGAAATTAAACCCCACTGACTACCAGCCTCTTTTGGTTCCGTACCTGATACCAAGGAAACTTAATCATAAAGCAACTCAAAAACCTTTACACATCTACGACACTTAGTTGGTCCTGAAACGGCATACCTTGCGAAAGCTGAAAAAGCAAGCGGCTATTTCTAAGTCACCGGGTCAAAGAGACCTCTACCTAAAGGAACACAAGTCATATAAATCCTGGCTCAGACAACAAAGAATCCTCCTGTACCAGCGTGATTCTGAAGAAATGCTCTGAAAGTTGGCCTCTAAGAACTCAGGTGCTTTCTGGCAGCTAATAAAGAACACAGAAGAGGGAGTAAGTGAAAAGGGATCAAACAATGTCTCAGAAGAAGCATGGAAATCACACTTTTCCACCATTTTCCAACTTCCAAGGAATCGAGCACCGGTTGCAGTGCAGGACTCAATATTTTCCACCTGGGAAGACTTCTCAAACGAGGAAGACATAGTTTCGGCCATCAAGCGCCTTAAATCTTCTAGGGCACCGGGCCCCGACGGAATCACAAATATAGATTTAAAGAACCACCCGGTGGAGTGGGCTAACTTCATCGGACAAGTATTCAAGAATTGCAGCACCACAAGATCCTTTCCGAATTCATGGCGCACAGCAGTGATTGCACCTATCTATAAAAAAGGAGACAAAACCGAGCCTGGTAATTATCGTCCCATTGCCCTTTTGGACACCATTGGAAAAATCTACGGGTCATTTCTCCTAAAAAGTTTCCAATCCTGGGCCAAATCAGCTCTGTGTCGAGACCCTTTTCAAACAGGGTTCATGAAGAACTCAGGGACTACCACCAACATTATGCTGTTAAGTGTCATAAAGTCTGTATTTTCATCCAAGCTCGGTAAAGTACATCTGGCATTTATCGATCTGAGTCAAGCTTTTGACCAAATAGATAGATCTTTTCTGTGGTCCAAGTTAGAAAAATGGAACTGTCCAAACACAATCCTTGATCCAATCAAGGCTTTCCATGACATGACTTCGATCAGGATCAAATTGGACCAAGCGGGAAACTTGTCTGAAGAAATCCAGACGCTTAGAGCGGTAAAGCAGGGCTGCCCATTGGCTCCGGCCCTGTTCATCTCCTTCCTTGGAGACCTAAAAGACAATTCCAGCGAGCTAAGATCATTTCCTCCGAAAGTTGGTAAAACTCCTGTAACTAGGTTGTTATACGCTGACGACATCATCCTCGTCGACCAGACTCCAATTGGTCTTCAGAGGCAGCTTGACAACCTAGCAAAATACATCTCAAGTAACAACCTCGAGATAAACAAAGAGAAAACCAAAATCCTGACCATCGGAAAGCTGCAGGAAAAGAACGCAAAAAACTTCAGATGGAGAATTGAAGACTCAACAATTGAAGTGGTGAAGTCCTTTAAATACCTGGGGACGATGATGGAGAATTCAAAATCGGAAATCGCGATGCAAAATTATCTATGGGACAAAATCCACAAATTGACCACTCAGGCTAAAATAATTGACCGAAAATATGGACGATTTTCGCTCCTACCAGCCATAAAATTTTACAAGAGCAAAGTAGTCCTGAGTTTGACTTACGGCTGTGAGGCAATGCCTGCGATCCCCTCTGCTATCTGGCCAAAATTGGAAGCCTATTTCTGGCGGAAAGTTCTTCTGCTCCCAAATTCGACTTCAATTTCGATTATCAGAAGAGAACTGGGAACTCTTTCCCTGAAAGCAGTCATCGAGGCAGGCGAAATAGCCCTTTTCAGGAAAATAATAATGCAAGACTCTCCACCTGTTTACAAGATAATCAATGAGGAAATGATGGAAGGTAAGAGCAAACTCCTCTCCTCTTGGGCGAACAAACAGCTCACTCACCTGGTCATCAGTGGATGTTCTGAAGATGACTTGATGCAAAATCCCATGAAAGTTAAACGGAAAATGGCGCTGCTGGATTGGATAGAGACTCTCACATTGGCAGGCAATAACAAACTGCTCGCCCACCTGAATTTTCACCCTAAAAAACTACACTCTACCTCGGAAGTCCCGAAAAGATTCCCGAACAAGGGTCTAAGATCTATCTTCCTGAGAAGTCGCTTAAATTTGCTTCCAACAAATGAAATCAGGGCAATTAGAGGGCAATCACAAACCAATTTTTGCTGCCTCTGTGAAACCGACTCAGAGCCGGAATCGATAAAACATCTTCTGATGCATTGCCCCAAAACTGAAAAATGGAGAAGAGCATACCTGAGTCCTCTGATAAACTCAAACCTCTTGAATGAAGAAGACGTCTGGTGGAATCGACTTCTGAGCGGTTCCAGAACGACATGGTCTATTGCAACCGCAAAAATCTTAAAAGCAGCTTTAGAGGCATGTTCCCTTAGATCTAAAGAATTCGATTAACTAGGTTCTTGATGAACAACCTGACCTGAACGTCAACACCGAACTGTAAAAGGGAACTCTCTATAAACTTTTAATTTTTCTTCCTCCAACTTTTTCTTTTTCCTACTCCAATTTTTTCTTTCTTTTCTTCTTTTTGCAAAATCATTGATTTGATAAAAGCGAAATAAAAAAAATAAAATAATAATAACCAATCTCACAAGGGTTCTGTAGTGTCTGAGTCACAAGTCAAGATAACCAATCTCACAAGGATTCTGTAGTTTCTGAGCTACAAATCAAGATGACCAATCTCACAAGGGTTCTGTAGTTTCTGAGCCACAAGTCAAGATAACCAATCTCACAAGGGTCCAGTGGAGTGATAGTGTGTGCCAGTCACTTGTTCATTATTTGCTCTTGTGCTCATTTAAGTTGGAGGTGGTTTCAGGTCTTTGAGCATGGCAAGTCCTTTTGCTATTTTTAAAATGTTGTTGACTTGCTAGAAAGATTAGAACTGATCGATGGGAAACCTGTGTATGATGGGTTTCATAAAATAGAAGTAGATTTGTTTTTAATAACATTTTTCGCCTTGGGTTTGATTTCCGCAGAGTTCATTTCTCAAATGTCAGTGCTTTGCATGGCTAATGTTTCATTGTGGCATCTGTTTATACATGGAACAGACAGATTGGGGGACTGAGACTATGTGGGCCCTGTTATTGAACACACTTTTTTGTGGCCTTCTGGTTGCAGCATTTCAGCTTCTTTTCAGACAATTTGTTCCACTTTGTAGGAACTGTCATTGTGAATATGATGTGCTCTAAGTGTCCCCAAGATGGGGCATTGAAATTTATCAGAGTGCCTGCTATACCTTGTGCCAAGCTCTGTTGGTGTTAAAAGCTTTCCCTGGAGATTGGTCTCTAAACACCTGAGCAACACAGAGATCCCCAGGTCCAGGTGAGCATACCAGTTAAACTTTCTTAGCAGAAACACTATTTCCACAAAATTGATCACAAGTTTCATCCTTCTGTTGGATATTCCAGAGCCTGGAAATGTTGTTTCTGAGTTATTAGGAGACATGTATGCATTGGCTACTCAGACACCTGCAACACTCATGGCATGGGTCCCATAATGGAGAAGGATAAAAAGTACCTGATCTTCTCTGCCTGTCCTTCAGTGCCAGCATTGGAGAGGGGGACCAGCGGATTTCACCGCGCTGTACCTGGAATATGTCTAAATTCCTTTGTAACTGCACTTCATTTGGTGGGGCCACCTATGCCTTTTTTCACAGAGAATGAAGATAATCAGTACTGAATGAAACCCTTTTAGTTTCCCTAGATTTATGCCATGGACCTTTGATGAAGCTACTGTCTGCAACACTAATGACCTAACTCTACCAGTAACAGGATACCTTCAAGTGCTGAAACAAGCATCTGAACATACATTCAGGATGACTTTTGGGTGTCAGTATTTCCAATTTACATCAAACAGTGGTCGAGTGATAAGCGAGTGCTGTCTCGCTGCTGGTAACGCTGGTCACATTGTGCTTGAAGCTGCCATGGCTTGCCATTCCCGATCCCTGTCACAAGCCTGGAGGCTCCGTTCATGGTGGCCATTTCCTTTACCACTATGGCTGCCGCTGATATTCCCAGCCAGCAAAGAATGCGCTCTAGAGTCATTTCTGACAGCGTTCATATGCGCCCAGACCACAATTGAGCCTTGCGTCTCAACTCTCGGCTAGTGCTTGACTTACATCCGTCTGGCTCGTACTTCCTTGCTCGGTGCATTTCTGGTTTCTTTGTGTCTCTCCTTTCCTGTGTTGAATAAGCTGTCACCACCACATTTCTACAGACCTTTTCCTGTGATCAAAGTCATAAACCCTGTGGCATTCTGTCTAAAATTACCCATGTCTTGGAAGCGCATTAATTCTGTGTTCCACACTTCTCAAACCTTATCATTCTTCAACCAGAAGGGCAGTAATACCTCCACCAGTCATAACTGATGACCAACAACTGCAATATGAAGTGGCCAGAATATGCTGCTTACCTTCTGTTGTGCTCCTTCCCGTCCTGCTGCTCCTATGCGTCCTTTTGCCTGATACCTTCCAGTTTTATTTTCTTGCCTGTTCCTCAGTCTACCTCCTGGTTTCCTCAGCTGTTAACCCTTGGACATCTCTGCTCTCTGGATCACCCACAAACCATCTACAGGTTTTTTTCCTCTTTGAGGGTTTTTACCTGCCTTTTGGGTTGTCTCCCCAGAGTCAATCTGCTTGGTGGTGTATCTACTAGGCAGGATGATGTCAGGGGAGGCTTGCTTCTTTCTTAATGAAACCCGGACCAAGAAGAAAAAAATCTAAGTTAAAGGCAGTCAAGTAAACCATGCAAAAGAATCCACAGGTGAGCCCTGTCTGAAAATCTAAGAGTTCTGTCAGTTTGAGGCGCCAACAAACCTCTGCAGACATGGATCCCTCGGTCCAGGTCTTACTGCATGGTATGCTAGAGCTTTCCACTGAGGTACAGAATATGAAGGCTGAAAATGCTGTCTTAAGACAACTGGTGTTGTCACAAGATACCTACACGCAGGAAGGTATATCCATAGGGGGCGTAGTAGAGAAATACGATGGTTCACCCAAAATATTTCAGGCATTTTTGGATTCCTGCATGGTACAATTTACGTTCAAGCCCTACTTTTATTCCACCAATAGGGCCAAAGTGGGATTCATCATATTCCATCTTACAGGCAATGCCCTCACCTGGGTTACCCCCCTAGTTGTCTCTGGAGACCTGCAATTGGAACTACAATGGGTTTATTCTGTCTTTTAAAGCCATGTTTGATTGGCTTGATATGGTGTTTTCTGCTAAAGAGAAATTAATGGAATTTCAGCAAGGATCACAGGATATGCTTACTTATGTCACTAAATTTAAGCAACTTGCTACAGAAGCCGACTGGCCAGTCAATGCTTGCTTTACTCTTTTCAGGAGAAGACTAAATGAGGAAATTAAAGATGAGCTGGCACATGTTGCCCGGCCGTGCTCCTTTCGGGCTCTCCTTGACATGGCTATCCAAATAGACTACCATCTTCAGGAAAGAAAGTCAAAAGAAAGAAAATTTCGCTTTTTGTCCCTGAAACCAATTCCAGTGTATCCAATCCCCGTGAAGCACCTCACTCTTCCATGGGAGAACCCAAATAGATTAAGATGGGAATCCTATGTTGACCCCTTACTACTGAAGAAAGAAATCAAAGAGTTGAGATGGGATTATGCTTGTACTGTGCATCACCCAAGCACATGGTATGCAACTGTCCCATTGTTCTACCTAGGCGTTCAGGAAACACCACCTTGTGTTCCTAAATGGATCCGGGGTTTGGGAGGACAACACTTATTACTTTTTCTCTGCTTCCCTGGGACCTGCATCATGTTCTTCTTTGGTTGTCCTTCAGGTCTCTTTGTTGTCTGACCAAGGAGATTCCCATTCGGTACTCGCCTTGGTGGATTGTGGGGCCATGCGGATATTTCTAGATGATGAATGGGCCTGATCACATTGGATTCCCCGAGAAAACAAGGAACAGAACCAGGCTGTGGAAGGAATCAATGGGTGTCCTTTGTTTTCTGGACCAATTACTCAGTGTTCTAAGCCTCTCTGCTTAACTATAAATAACCATCAAGAGTATCTTTGTTTTGATATCATCAAGGCAGCCGATTGGCCAGTGGTTTTGGGCATGTCATGGCTTCACCGACACAACCCATTTATAAACTGATCTACAGGTTCGCTATTTCTGAGCTCAGAATATTGTCTTTCCCATTGGTTGTCCAAAGACTTGGACATTATGCAGAATCCTCTGATTGGTTACAAGGAGGACCATCCTGTTTCTGTTTCAAATCTCAATAATGTACCACAGACCTATCAGGGTTTTGCTGATGTCTTCTCAGAATCCATTGTTCAGTACTTACCCCCTCATTGACCTGAAGACTGTACCATAGAGACAACTGAACAAGACATCATCCCCTTTGGAAGAATGTTTATCCTGTCCACCCCTGAAAAGAATGCCTTGAAGGAATACCTGACGATAATTCTGAAGAATGGATTGATTGAACCATTTAATTCCCCTGCCGGAGCCTCCTTGTTCTTCGTAGCCAAGAAGGATACCACTGAGTAACGTCCCTGCCTGGACTACAGGGGATTGAATCAGGTCACTCAGAAGGATAGGTATCCCTCTCCCCTCACATCGGATATCTTGGAGGCACTCCAAGGAGCAGTCCTTTTTCTAAGTTAGATCTTCGGTGGCCTACCATCTAATTCGGATAAGGGGAGGAGATGAATGGAAAACGGCATTCAGGACTCCTTTTGGCCATTTTGAATACTTGGTAATGCCCTTTAGCCTCACCAATGCACCTGCAGTCTTTCAGCACTTCATGGACTGGATCTTTTCAGACATGGTGTTCCTTTTTTGTCATTGTGTACTTGGATGACATACTTGTTAATTCCTGTGATCCCATTCAACATCAGGAACACGTTACCAAGGTTTTGACTCGACTACGCGAGAACCAACTACTGGCAAAACCAGAGAAATGTAAATTCCATGTGTCTACAGTTTGCTATCTGGGATTTGTTTTGAGTTCTCAAGTTATCTCCATGGATCCCAGCAAAGTTCCAGAAACCACCTCATGGATCGCTCCAACTACAGTGAAACAGATCTAGTTCTTTCTATGTCTAACCATCGTCTACAGGATGTTCATACCAAATCTTTCCATCATAGTACAGCCAATCATCGTATTACTGACGAAAGGTGTTCCTTTTGTTTGGTACTCTACCCAGGAAGCAGCCTTCAATCTACTAAAGAAAAGGTTTACAGAGGGTCCCACACTGTGTCAACCTGACACCACCAAACCCTTTGTTGTTGAAACCGACGCTTCAGAATCCGCTATTGGTGCTGTACTTAAACAAACACAAAAAGAAGGTAATGAATACCCTATTGCTTACCTCTCAAGAACCTTGTCTGACAGCGAGAAATATTACTCTGTCCTGGAAAAAGAACTATTAGCTATACGTCAAGACTTTGTCAAATGGCGTCATCTATTACTGGGTGCTGTCTTTCCTGTACAAGCCAGAACGGATAATCGAAATCTTCAGGTACTCCAGTCATTGGAATGCAGAAACAGTAGATGAGCCTGCTGGGCCTACTTCTTTGCACAATTCCAGTTTCAAGTCACCTACATTCCCTGACCTCACAATATTATTGCAGACTCTACCTCGCCCCATACTGATCTCACCATAAACAGTCCTCACCAGTTCCCCAGGATGCTTCCCAAAGTTGTTTTCATCAGTCATGTGGAAGACTTCCTAGAAAGAGCCCGTCAAGATACACTTACCTGTGAGAAATGGTGAAAACATACACATGTTAACCCCTTGGGTTTAACCCTTCAGAGAAGGAAGACTCTTCAAGGGTACCGCCTTGTATCTACCCATCAAATCCTTAATTCTGAAGAATGGATTGATTCTACCATCTAAGTCCCCTGCTGGAGCCTCCTTGTTCTTCGTACCTAAGAAGGATTCCACTGAGTTATGTACCTCCCTGGACTACAGGGGACTGAATCAGGTCACTCAGAAGGACAGGTATCCCTGTCCCCTCATATCGGATATCTTGGAGGCACTCCAAGGAGCAGTCCTTTTTTCTAAGTTAGATCTTCGAGGGTCTACCATCTAATTCAGATAAGGGCAGGATATGAATGGAAAACAGTGTTCAGGACTCCTTTTGGCCATTTAAAATACTTGGTGTGGGATGATTTTACCCATGCATCCAAGCCCTACCATAAACCTGTGCAGTACTGGCATGGAAAACATCATGATGGCCAGAACTCCCCAGAGAGTGCACAGGGAAAACATGAAGAATAGGCTGCGACCCATTTTTGCCTATGTTGTGAGCACAGGAGGGCAATGCCTAAAACCACCATTGGGCTACACACACAGTAGCCTGAAACCATTGGGAATGGCAATGCTGATTGCCAAAAAGCAACTCAGAACTGCGGGGAATTCATTTTCTTAATCCCAAAAACGGTTGCAATAATGGTACTCACCACTATCAGAAAGCCAGCGTTTTAAAACCACCAGACTTTTGTGTAAAACTGAACAAATGAAATAAAACCAGGCCAAGGAAAGACTTGCTAAGAGGTGGATACAATGTAAAACTATATTCTGAAATGACTTGAAGGAAGTAATTATTTAATGTATATGTAAAAATTGTAAGTTTGATTTAAACTGGGAACAAAAAGTGACATTTAGCTGAAACCTGGCTTAATGAAACTGGATTCTGCCTGACAACTACCCCCGACAGGAGTTGAAACCTGCTCAGCCACTCTCCCCAGGCCTAGCTGCATCCTGCTGCCCCTTGCCAAAAGGACACCTCTCTGATTAGATTAGGGGAGGGGCAACTGCAGGAAACTGAACAATGGACTCAGGCTAATGTTATATTGGGGGGCCGTAAAGTGGCTTCCTCTAGGGGGATTCTAAGAGGGGGGTGTTATACAAGGGTTGTCATCCAGAGTACTGAACTGGACATAAAAATACATTAATAAGGGTTTTCCTCAGCATCCCAGACTAGGCATTGACTTAGCTGTAGTGTTGATTGAATATCGCTTACATTGGTCATTCCCTTTAGCCTGACCAATGCACCTGCTGTCTTTCAGCACATCATGGACCGGATCCTTTCAGACAATATGTTCCCTTTTGCCATTGTGTACTTGGATGACATACTTGTTTATTCCTGTGATCCCATTCAACATAAGGAACACGTCACCAAGGTTTTGACTCGACTCGACTTCCCTTGTATCTACCCACCAAATCCTTAAGGGATTCCATAATGTTTCTCTGCCATGATACCACCTTTTCTGGACACCAGGGATTCAAAGTCACCCTGCAAAATCTCAAGAGACACTTTTGGTGGCCTAAGATGTCAAGCAATGTCCAGGCAAATCTAGAAAGTTGTAACATCTGTGCCCAGAGTAAATACGATACACAACAACCATCCAGACTGTTTCTTCAGCCCGAAGTTCCTTCTCGACCTTGGCAGGTCTATTGTAGAGCTACCACCGTTCATGGGATATACCACCATCATAGTTACCATTGATCTCTACTGTCACATGCATTACTCACTTCTCTCCATTAGTCATATCACCCACAGCTTGTGAAAAGCCAGATGTTTTTCTTTCTGAAATTTTTCGTCTACATGGGTTACCGTCTACCATATTGTCTGACCCTGTTAACTCAGTATAGATCGCATTTCTGGCCTCAGCTCTGCCAGTTACTCAGTGTTCAAAGAACCCTGTCTTCTAGATACCATCCTCAGAGTAATGGGATCACCGAAAGGGTGAACCAAACCCTGCTGTGTTTTTCTTCTCAAGTCCAGGATGATTGGGTGAGTTCACCTACAACAACTCGGATCACTCTTCCATCTTACCTACAGATGCTGCTGGGGTCACTCCTGTACCCTCTGTCGATACTTGGATTAGCAATCTACAGACCACTCATAGCCATGTGAAGCAGCATCTGTTGAAGGCCAGGGAAGCCACAAAGAGATTTGAGGATTGTAAACAATGCCCATCTCCATTATAAGCCATAGGTGAAGAGGTCTGGCTATCCTCCAAATACCTTCCTAAACATTTACGACCAAATACGCTGTCATCAGATTTATACTGACCTTTAACAGTGATCAAAGTCATAAACCCTGTGGCATTCCATCTAAATATACCCATGTCCTGGAAACACATTCATTCAGTGTTCCACACTTCTCAAACCTTATCATTCTTCAACCAGAAAGGCAGTAATACCTACACCTGTCATAACTGATGAGCAACAACTGGAATACAAAGTGGCCAGAATATGTGATTCAAGGTATCAGAGGGGACGACTGCAATATCTTGTGTATTGGAAAGGTTACCCAGCCAGTGAGCGTTCTTGGGAAACCGTTACCAGCATTCATGCTCCACGTCTGATCCACCGCTTTCATCTTCTTCATCCTGGCAAACCTGGTGGTCGAAGCCTTTGGAGGAGGCATGATGTCATGACTTGCCGTTCTCGATTCCCTGTCACAAGCCTGGAGTCTTTATTCACGGGAAGCAGCAGCCATTTTTCCTACCAACATGGCCACCACTGATGTTCCCTGCCAGCAAAGAACATGGTCTAGAGTCATCTCTGACAACATTCATATGCGCCCAGACCACCATTGAGCCTCGCGCCTCAATGCTCAGCTAGTGCTTGCCTTTTTGAAACTGTCTGGCTCGTACTTCCCTGCCCAGCGTGCTCCTACTTTCCTTGTGTCTCTCCTTGCCTGAGTTTCCCTGCATCCTGCTGCTTACCTTCTGTTGTGCTCCTTCCCGTCCTGCTGCTCCTATGCTTCCTTTTGCCTGATACCTTCCAGTTTCTTTTTCTTGCGTGTTCCTCAGTCTATTTCCTGGTTTCCTCAGCTGTTACCTCTTGAACATCTCTGCTCTCCGGATCACCCACGGGCCATCTACCGGTTGTAGAGAAGGAGCTAAGTAGCTCCACCTAAACCATCTCACCCGCAGCACCTGGATGTTGGGTCCCAAAGTGGGAAACATGTGCGGTTCCAGTAAAAGTACCAATACCGAGGAGAATTGGGCAGGCAAGATTCCCATTAAGGAAACCATACCTGCATAGAAGACGATATGATGGTTGTCTGAATGAAATCCCTGAAAAAGCAGAGAAAATTAATGACGAAGAAGAATAGTGATGTCACCATCACCAGTGATATCATAACAGAGTAATGCTGATGAATAGAGAAGAGATGCAGAAACTAAAAGAATGCAGACTAATCTATAAAGGCATCAAGAAAGTATCGAGACAAAGGACATCTTGGGATCAAGATGAAGAAATGTATGCTGAAGAATTAATAAAGATATGAAGCTATTTCACACGTGTGTACCTGCAAAGAAACACAAGCAGATGAAGTATTGTTAAAAGGCTGGCTTTAGAGTGAATAGATTGTGGCATGCGCCAACATGTACATATATATTTGAGTCAGTAAAGGATGGATGTTCCCACTACATACAATAGCAGAACTGATCAAAAGAAGGAAGGCTGCTTTTTCATTTTTGTCACAGTTAGAAAACAAGTGATTTACAGGCGAAACTTAGAAAGGCGCGATTGTATGAGCCAAGAAGGCAATGCCATATCAGACTGGGGTGAGCTGACATTGCATACAAATCGTGAGAAAGAACAACGCTTCTGTTCAGAAGGCATGGACAAAAACAAGAAGATGTCAGAGATCTATTAAAGAATAGTATTTTAATACACTGGAATGCTCAATTTCGTGGTCTTGAGTCACGTGGGGAGAAGTTGGATGATCATGATGGTCACACCTACGCACGAGGGCAGAATTTGCCTTCACTCCCCTGAATTTCCTGGAGCAAAGAACATGTTGAAGGGAGAGTTCAAAAGACCTAATTGACAGTAGACCACTGAGGTGATGATGGATGAATATGCTAATTAGTGGGAAGCTATGGTTAAGACTAGCTCATCTACACCTGGATGTTCAGCTTGCGTACTGCCAACATAGGTTGAGAAGACACTGACGGAATTTAGAATGTAACCAATGATAGAGGACTGCATGATTAAGGGTCCTATAGTTGTATAACCAATTAGGCTGTATTTAGTGACGTTCGTAGTGACACATTTTGGGGAAGGGTTTATCTGCCCCAACTGATGCTAAGAGACCTATCACATAATTTCACTGCCCTAGACAAGTATGGATCGTATACTTAGATGATCCTTGTGGAACCTATCACATTAGCCTTTAGGTTTTTGTGTTTGCCAAGTACGATGACCTTAGTGATACATAGGTCAAACGTCACCTATGGCGATTTTTTACTATAAGAATGTATGTTTTTTCTAAATGTTTTGAGAAGCCTCGAGAGTGATCATGAGGGATGTCTGTTGATGTCTGTTGTACTCCCTGTTTTATATAATTGAGATTAAAACAGTGGGCCTCATTATGAGTTTGGGGGCTGCCTCCAAACCCGTGTCCGTGTCCAGGTAGTCGGAACAGGGACCTACCGGGTCATTCCAAGCTTGGAGGACCCGGTAAATCCCCATTCTAAAAACCATTCCCCATTCCCATTCAAGCCCCCATAGGGCTCAATGGGAATGGGGAAGGAGCTAATAACGGGCATGCAAATAGCGGGCCCGTTATTAGCTCCCTGGTCCCTTAATGGGTCCCGCTAAGGGCAGCTGGTAAAACCACTGGCCTTAGAGGGACCCGCTAGGGGACCTCGGAATGCGGCAGTAGGGGGTTAACGGCACCAGCATCCTTACCGGTGCCGTTAACCCCCTACCGCCGTACTCGTAATGAGGCCCAAGGTTTTTCCCTTTTTGAGTTTTTTTTCCTGGCTTTTGGTTTGTCTCCCCACGGTCAGTCTGCTTGGTGGTTCATCTACTAGGCAGGGTGGCGTCAGGTCAGGGGAGGTTCGCCCCTTTGTTCATGAAACCTGGACCAAGAAGAAACGTTCCAAGGTAAAGGCAGTCGAGAAAGCTATGCAAAAAACCCCACATGTGAGCCCTGTCCAAAAATCTAAGAGTTCTGTCAGAAAGTAAGTGTCATAAAAATGGACTTTTACTACTTTTTTTGCATAAAGAGGAACAGACCTTCTTCATTCAATTGGCAGACGGACGATCTTCATTCATTCTATTGGCTATTTAGTGTTGGTCCAACCCACGAATCTGGAACCCAAATAAAGTAAGCATGCATGCGCATTGGCGTGTGTGCATCAGTCGAGTGCAATGCTGCTGGTAACGCTGGTCACGCTGTGCATGGTAGCAAAGTATGTCATAAAAAAGGACTTTTACCACTTTTTTGCATAAAGCGTAACAGACCTTATTCATTGTATTGGCAGAGGGACGATCTTCAATCATTTTATTGACTATTTACTGCTGGCCCACACACAGACCCGGAAACCAAATAAATTCAGCACAAGTGTGCATTAGCATGCACGTATCGGTTGAGTGCAACACGAGTGCTGTCTTGTTGCTGGTAACGCTTTGCTTGGAAGTGAAGTCTGACATAAAATAGGACTTTTACTGCTTTTTCACATAGAGCTGAACATACCTTATACATTCCATTGGCAGACGGACCATCTTGATTCCTTCTGTTGGCTATTTACTGTTGGTCGTGCTCACGGACCAGGAAACCAAACAAATTCAGCAGGCACGAGCATTGGCACATGCAACGCGAGTGCTGACATGCTGGGCACGCAGTTTGCTCGGGAGCCTCAGTAAGTGTTTGCTGATCTATCTGATGCTTTTCTTGGTTTCAAACATTAAAAGTCCTGTGTATTTACGAACTGGTGGCCCCGTGTTATAAAAAGGAGCACAACTGTTTCCTAGAGAGTCAGAATGCTGCCTAAAAATAAAAAAACAAACTATTATAACCTTTGAAAAAGCAAAGGCAATTGTACAAATATGGATAAGATGCCTATGCACGATAATTCTTAGGGGAAGCAAATTCCAAGTATGTCCTAAATTAAAGTTTAGGAAAATAACATAATTCTTGCATTCTTTGTCTCCTGTGCCAATTACTTTGGGGAATAATACCGTGGACACTGTTGCTGCAATATCTAATGTGACCCCCCCTTTGAATAACAGTATGCGATTGGAGGAGAACTCTAATCTGCATGATATTGATAACAATTCACTTTTGGAACTTTGTTATTCTTTGCAAGGGAGCATTGCAGCGGCAGAGCTAAAGCAACCTCAACGACCTGCAGAGATTATGGGGGTAATTCATAGAAATGGCACACAAGTGGTGCACGCGGCTGGCGCACAGTGTGCATGTGCAGCAGTCTGTGCCAGCCATGTGCGCCAAAACCCATTTCAGTGCACAGCATATTCATGGATTTTAACATCCATAACCAGCCGTGGCGCAGAGTGGCGCAGCGACCCTGCAGCAGCACCAGTAACGCCCCCAATCCCGCCCGTGCGCCAAAAACATCGCACAAATCTGTTACATGGCGCAAAGGCCAGGGGACCAGCATACAGCCCCACCAAGCACAAAAACACATGTAAAAGTCCATGCGCACCCCTCGGAATACACGTACCCCGCTCGTATCAGGTAAAATGCATGTAGAAATCCACGCCCACCCCTCGGAACACGCACATGCAGCCCATCCTCCCTCCCCATGCCCCACAGGCAGCCCATCCACCCTCCCATGCCCCACAGGCAGCCCACACCACAGGGCACTACCCTACACCCCTGATCATGCCCCACAGGCAGCCCACATGGCACCATGCACTTGTGAGCCCCAACACATGTCCCCCGCCCACCGACCCACCATTGACCGGCACCTGCCAGCAGGCCCCGATTCATGTCCCTCACCCACCCACCATTGACGGGCACCTGCCAGCAGGCCCTGACTCATGTCCCCCACCCACCATTGATGGGCACCTGCCAGCAGTCCCCGACTCATGTCCCCATCCACCCACCATTGACGGGCACCTGCCAGCAGTCCCCGACTCATGTCCCCCCACAGACATGTCATCACCCTCCAGACCCATGGCTTTTATGGCCACCCAAATCCCACCCCACGCCACCCCAGTCCAAACAGCCACCCAAGCATTCCATCCACTACACATTGAATTACCAATGTCATAATAGAAAATAAATAACCAGCATGCCCATGAATACATGTCCCTCAGACCCACACAATGGCGACACATGACTGTGAAAAACCACATTGTGACATGCACAAAACAAATGAGAGATGACCACACAAGTAAAGTATAGAAAAAAAGTATGTTGAAGAATAAACCAAATGAATAAAACTAAAACAGACAATAATAAAATAACAAATATTCCAAGTCCAAAAAATGAAAAAAATGAATGCTGTAACCAATAAAATCCAAAGTAAAATGGCTCCAATGAGTCCGTCCATCAAACAAAAATCAGAGTTCCAAAAAAGAAAAGTATTCCACCATGGGTCCAAGAAAATGAAATCCAGGTCCAAAACTATTTACAAATGAACATCCAAGGGTCCATGAGCCCAACAATCCAAAGGAAACCTAACCTAAATCCTACCTAATTAATAACTATATACAAAAAAGCGGGGCATAGTCTATGCGCCCCAAAGGAAATAAAAATAGAAAGGAAACTTACACCTACAGAACTATTTACAAAGGCGGCGGGCAAGTCCAATGGCTCACTTGTTGATGTCCTGGGCCAGAGCATCATCAAACTCCTGTTCAACGTCCTGGAGGCGAGCATCTTCCCTGGCCCTGAGGTCTTGCAGGGATAAAGCAATGTCCACCTCCAACTCCCTGTGAATTTCCTCGAGGCACTCAGCCCGCCTCAACACCCTGCGCATGGAGTATTCCTCCCTGACCATAGTGAGCTGTGCCTCTTCCGCCCGCCGCCGCTCCGTATCTATTTGCCGGCCCAGCCGCTGTCATACGGAAAACACTCCCAATCCAGGGTCCTCTTGCCCTCTGGCCGATGCCTGCCCCTGTGATGTTGATGGCCCAAGCCATCATCGCTCCCACCTTGAGCCTGCTGCTGCCCTGCATGTGCCTTGCCTGTCGATGCTTGCACGTCCTCCTCCTGCTGGTGCCCAGTTGTTGGGGTGGCCACCCCTGCTGGACCTCCGACTCCCGACTGTGGCAGGGATGTGACCTCCACCAGCCTGGCCGCTGGGTCAGGGGCTGCTCCACAGGGTGGCCAGGTGATACTTGGCCAGGAAGATGGCACGGAGGACGACTGGCACATAGGGAGTTTAGTTGAGGAAGGGGTCGGTAGAAGGTCCAGCATACGGAGGAACCCAGCCCTGGTGACCCGTCCTAGTAGGTCGACGCGGTCTACAAGGCATCTGTAAAAACGTGCATTGTCCACACGGGAACCCTGCACGTCTTCACGAATGCCACATTGACGCAACGCCACCCCAGCCAGGACAGGCTCAACACGGTCCCGGATTGCAACGTCCGCAGGGAGAGGAAGGGCAGTTGTTTTTAGCGCATCCCCCTCCCTGGGAACCGGTCTGGACAAAGGCATCCCTGCTGGTGCCGGATGATGCAGTCACAGGATCGGGGACAGGATTACGCACAGGCACCTCCGCAGCCGCCTGTGCTGCCTCCTGTCCCTGCACCTGGACTGCACCACTAGCACCAGTGGAATACCCCCTCCAGGCCCTGTACGTGGGCTTTCCATGGCCTCCTCCTCAACCAAACCCCCCAACAACCTGGATGACACCGTGCCATCTTCCTCCGTGGGCCCCTGTGGGGTCTCAGCTGCCCCTTCTGCTGCCGAGGAGTCCACCTCCGACCTCCGCCTCTTGGACTTACCCTCGGCAGCTGCGGCCGTGGGCACGGCACCAGACTCCTCACTCCCCGAAGAGATCACAACCTGGGAGGGGAGCTGGGCCTTGTGTCTCCGGCTGGCAATGGGATCTCTGCCTCTGTGCTCCACAGCACCGTCACCACCCTCTTCATCAGTTGATGCTGCAGACAGGGAGAGACAGAACACAGGCATCAGGGCACTGTACAATGGTTTGATACACACATGACAGTTGCACATGAGTGGCAAGTCTCGAACTTCACAGATGGCATCACACTCCGCAGCACACATATCATTTGTACCCACATACATGCGCAAATAACAGGAATGATGCAGCAGGCAGCACCATCCATACACATACAACAGCATGAGCATCCAAAGGTCAGCCTGACGTCACATGCAACACGGGGAGTGCCGAACACATGCACACACGGCACCAGACATACATGCATCTGTACATCTCCACCACCTGTCACAGTTAATTCATCGGCAACTATGTCACATCTGCCAATCAGCCTCCTACATGTCAGTGTCACATGCATCCACGGTGTATCACAGTGGTACACATGTCAAATACACACACACGCACATGTACACTGTGCACGTACATGAAGGTGGAACCAGCATCCATGTGTCACACCCCAACCATGCCATAGTACATACACAGAAATGTAAACATGTGCGCACCCACACATGCATTTGGCCATCATGCATTTGAACACATACACCATTGATGTGACTCGCAAATGACTAGACTCACATGCGGCAGGCTCATGTCCATGTACATACACATCCATACATGGCCGTTTCTAGACATATGTCCAACCTGCACACTCCTGGCACACCTCAACATGCACTGCGTCCAATCAGTATGCATGGGCACTTACTGGTCGACTCCGGATGGCTCGGCATCTGAAGGACCTGGAGGTGGAGCGCTGGGTGTATGCGTTCCTGGACCCTCATATGGATTTTGGTGAGGCGGACCTGGCACCCCTCTGCATGCTTTGCCTTCAAGAGGCGCCAGGCCTTGCTGAGGGTCCTGGACTTGAAGTCCTCCCAGCGCTTCCGGACATGTGCAATGTCACAGGCTGCCACCCCCTCCACGTGGATGGCAGCCACAATGTCCTTCCAGATCCTCTTCCATCCATCATTTTCGGCACGTGAACTTTCAAAGAGGGCATCATACTTCACCAGGACTTGCTCCACCAGGATAACAACTTCTGCGGCACTGAAGCTGGTAGCCCTCTGCCTCTCTGGCTGGGGGTTGGCAGTGGTCTCCGATGGTGTTTCCTCTGACATGGCAACCCCAGAGACAGGTGTGGGTGGGCAACTGGGTCCTGGTGCTGGGCTGTGGAGGGATGGAACTTCAGTCGGGAGACTTCTGTTCCAGCAGGGGTGATCACAGCAACTGGACCACTGGAGATGGCTGACGTGCAGGCACCAAATAGCAGGGCACGTGGCCAGCAGGCAGGCAGGAAGCAGCAGATGGCAGGTGGGAGTGGGCTCGGCGGCTCTGGGGAGCAGGAATATGGCCTTCTAGGCAGGAATGTGGTCTTCCATGTGTTGTCGCATGGCCAGCTTGATACGGAGTGAATTGGCACATGAAAAATAGCACGTCAGTGTGTATTTCGAGGAAAGGCCCTTAGCGCGTAAGCACGTCTGTGACTTGACATGCGCGGGCGTTCCCCTGGCACGGGTTGGAGGTCCCACGTGGGTTTCCATCGCTCTGTACGTGCTTTTCATGAAAAGCGGTGCGTGTGTTTTCCAGGTGTTGGTTTTCACACGCGATTGCTTCACAGAGGGTGGGTGTTGGCTACGTGTTCTTCTTCTACACGCAAGGCAGACGGTGAGTCGCACATGCTATTTTTCCCACTGCGGGTGTCCCTGTTGTCGCATACCCCTTTTATTATGGGCATACTAGCCTGCGTGTTGATCGCGTATGTATTTTTTGTGCTCCTGGCTGCCACAGCGTACTGCGTGTGTTTTTTTACATGCACGTGGGCAATAGGGGTCACTTATCTCTTTTTCTTGCTTTTATGGGATGCCTTTGCATTGCGTGACATGTCATTTCTCCTAGGGGGCCACAGAATAGGAAATTCATCGTAGCTGTATATGCGTGTCTTTTGTTTGTGCACACTTTTGTAATGCGCAGGGACGCTACCGCCTGCCTTCATGTGGCGTACGTGTTTAGGCATGTGCGTGTCTTTGGCCTTGCGCAGGTTTCCCCTTTTTGATTCCATGAATATGTGTGGTTCGCGTGTGTGTGGGCGTTCCATGTACTTCCCAGCAGTACATCCCCAGTTACGCCCTTATTTTCACACGTTGTTCCCCATTCTGCGTGTTACACCCCGTGTTCTGCCCCCTTTTTGGTGTGTGCACTAACGTTGTGCGCTTTCGCAGTGCGCCTCGCGCACGGGGTTCTGGGTGTTGCAATGATGTGTGCGCCCGTGTGCTCCATGTACGGATTTGGCACACTTCCCGGGGGAAACACGAGCAGGGGCTTCCATGAATAGCACGCGTGCGCATGCGCTTGCTTTTTCACGCTTGCGCCAGCTTGCGCCACGATTTTCAGAACACATTTCTTCCATGAATCACCCCTAAATGATCTCAGTAATCACACTACTATCTCTATTTCTATTGAATCATTTGTTCAAATAAAATCTCAGGTCAAACTTGGATAGAGAGAGATTAACCATGTTGGCAATCAAATTAGTTGGTCAACAAAACATGTAGAGATGGCAACTTGTAATATCAACAATGCACATTGTATTGTGAGATTGAACAGATGAGTGTAGACAAGATCGAGGAATGGATATACCAGCTCTCGTCTGAAGTTGCATTACATAAGAATTCAAGTGTGGTTTATGGCAATGGTTGACAGCCAGTGTTTGACAAAGCTGTAAGAGATCGTAAGAGGGAAATGGGGCGAGAGATCCGCAGAGCTAAGCACGGTGGGATAAAACTTGCTGTGCTGACTGCTATCAAGAATATTACAAATAAGTACAGAGGGTGGGTGCCCTATTCGCACTGCTCAACTAAAACCGTGATTTGGCAGAGAATGCTAAAGTTCAAGGATCACAAGAGATATATGGAAAATGTTGGGTGAATCAAAAGGTATTAAAAATGAAAAAAATCCTAAATCCTGTGAATGAACTACAGTGGTGCCAACATATTGAAGGTATGGTGCCCGAGGAAACAATGAAACCTGTTAATAAACTGGAAGTTACCATTTATCAATTGATAACGGAAACATTATGTACAGAATTGGTAAACTAATGGCTTCCAAGGCTCCAGGCCCAAATGGACTAGCAAGCATAGTACTGAAACACGAAATTCTATTTGGGAAAGTACTAGCTACTGGTTGTATTACTCTATCATGGAAGATGTCTATTCTTTTCCCGGTTTATCAAAAAGGCGACCGTGCTTTGCCTGGAAATGTTCGACATCTGGCAATCTTACATACTTCTGGTAAATTGTCTGGACTGCATATAGGGTTTTGATGAACGATAAATCACCTCTGTTGAGATTGTTGTACTTTGGTTTACCAAAATGGAGTTTTTTAAGATCAGTTACTACCATCTTTTCAAAAATCTCTATGGAGGGTAAGTTGATTGGTGCAGTGAAAGTGCTCTTTGGTTTAAACTCAATGATCTCCGATTGCTCCGTGTTGTTATTGGTTGGTTGTGGTAATTCTGAGAAAAATACTTTCAGTTTCAGTTTACGTACAAGCTTGTGTAATTCAACTTTGTATCGAAAATGTTGGTGGCATTTTTCAGAACAAATTTAAGGCCTTTTTGTAATGTCCTGACTTCCTGTTCTGTCCTGACTCTTCTGGATAAGTTGACGACTAGGTTTGCTGCGTCTGGAATCTTGTGAGCATTCCTTTATTTCTTCCCTTTCCCCCTACGCGTTCTTTTCCTCTTTGCAATCCCCTGAAAAAGGTTTAGCGGGGAATGGGTGACAGCTCCTGTTTGCTGGTTATCGCTGCCTGTTGGAGTGGTGGTTGGATTGGATCCAGCAATTGTAAAACACCAACAGGTTAGTAATACTATGCTGATCTATGAGGAGAATTAAACACAGGGACATCACTTTGCATGGATGTCATTTTGAAACCATGTATTAGTCAAAGTTCGTATACCGCCGAATCACTTGTTGCAAGAACTGTGGGTTCCTATGTTAAGCCATATGAAGCATATTTTTGATAAGAAGTGCATAGTCTAACAGTAGCATTACTAGAGCTATTAGAATCCCATAAGCATTACGAGAGTGTACCTATTAGACAAACTAAACACTTGATCAACAAAACAGCAAAACAGACAACTGCTGAGTATGTTTAGAAACAATGACAGCATGCCTTGTGCTTTATTCATGTTCTTTTATTTGTTGTATTTTTCTTATATTTTGTCTTTGTGTGTTTGTTACGTGGCCAATTGTCATTAACTTACTTTAAACGGATGTTGATGATGATACTGTGTGGTTCACTACATAACTTGATATGTTGAACGCAATGTGTATAACTTGTTTGTGAATCCATGTACCTGATTGACTGATTGATATTAGAGGAGAGCTATTGACCCTGAAGAAGAACCAATGATCCGAAACGCATTGGTCTGGTTAGCATCTGCGCTATTGTTTTCTATAATTAAAAAGCACACACGAAACGTAATTGTTGTCTACTATGCATCTTTTGGAACTATTGCGAAATGTATGCTAAAAACACAGGTACTTGAATACTAGAAATCCAACCACATTGTGGATGATAGGGTGTGCAACCCACACCGAAGGCTATTGAGCCAAGGTCCTTTCATTTATTTCTATGGTATTGGTTTTCTCATGCAGAGTTTGCAAGCGCAAGACCCGGCATTATACCAGTTGGCTTTGAGTTCTCTTCCTCATGTCTGCCCGAGCAGTGCCCCATAGGTACCCATTTTGTCTGAGGTGGTTACAGTTCTCTCACACAAGAGCCGCAAGAAACCACAAAGGATTGTTTTTTCAGGTACTCCATGCACATGAATGCTTTATTATGTGTGAATGCCTCATACATGTCTTTCATTAAGCTGGCTGTAGGATGGCTCTTTAAACAGCCGTTGCTGGGAATGTATCTCAGTCTGGCTCTCAGGTGTAACACATCACGACAAATAGTAGCACTTCCAGTCATTTGATATGGCATGCTGGTGATTATTCGGAGGGCGTGGTTCCTTATATCGCAGATGGTCATATCTGTGGTACCTTATGATATAGATATGTGGCACATGGAAGGACTTGGACTCGGTCGAATCTGCATTATTTTGAAGCGCTTTCACTTTGATCTTCTGTTCTTGCCTGCTGTGCTGTACATCCGCTGGGAGGACGTCTTACTCAGCAACACTCGGATTGTCTGGACTAAGAAAATAGAAAAAGGTCTTGCACTAGGTTTTGCTCCGCCTCCTAGCGTGCAGGTCCTGCACTGTTTCCATATAACCCCACGTCATAGCGCACCCGCCAAGTACTACAAGTACTGTTTGCTGTGCCGGCAGACTGCATGTGGAAGGACTTGGACTCGGTCGAATCTGCATTCTTTTGAAGCGCTTTCACTTCGATCTTCTGTTCTTGCCTGCTGTGCTGTGCGTCCCCTGGGAGGACGTCTTACTCAGCAACACTCGGATTGTCTGGACTAAGAAAATAGAAAAAGGTGACTGTCTTGTGCACGTTGCGCACATTAACTTAGTGTACACGTTGTGCACGTTGTGCATAACGAGTAGCCACCATAGTGCCTTCATCTATCACAGCCATCATTTCCAGCAGCACATTAATATGTTCTTGTTTCTTTCTTTATTTATCTGAAGGTCTTGCACTAGGTTTTGCTCCGCCTCCTAGTGAGCACGTCCTGCACTGTTTCCATATAACCCCACGTCATAGCGCACCCGCGCGCGCACCCGGCAAGTACTACAAGTACTGTTTGCTGTTCGCAGGTCGCCGGGTCCTAGGTTATCAATTCCTGGGTTGTCTTTATGTTCACGAGTGTGCAAGTGGGGTAACGTGGTTCCTTTTCATTTGGTTACTAATTGTAAGTCCTTTTCTTTTCTTGTTTTTTTTTAGTTATTTTCAAATTTTATTTATTTATTTAGTTTCACTGCCCCCTTATTTCATTGGGACAATTACTGAATGCTCCCCTATACCCTGACCACCAGCATGCCACCCATTTTGGAAACACGAGCAAAACTGGTTGATTTGGGACACGATAATGCATTGAGAAAAGCCCTCCTTCAAACTCGGCTTATGACCCTACTACCAAGTGTTGGTCGCACATCTACTCAGCGTTCAGTTTCAGTGTCTGATGATATTAGACTGTGCCCAAGCGAGAAAACAATACCTGAGGGCGAGGGAAATGTTGGTCAGTTGCTCCCCACGACCCAAATTGATTCTACTGGGGCTTGCACGATAGTACAGCCACCTGGCCCTAAGAACCTTGATCCCTCTAACACAACAGCCTCCGATCTCACACATAATGAAAGTAGTTTGCATGGTGCCCCCACAGACACCACGTTAATAGCGGCCTGTCTTGCTGGAGACTTACGGCCTTCGTCATCCCTTTTACCAGGGGATAAAATGCCTCAACCAGTACTATGTTCTGTCTTAGCTCAACAAAAACTGAGACAAGCGCATGCACACCTGACAATGATTGGAGAAATTGAGGAGGAGGACATTGAATTCATGAATCTTACTAACCAAACTGATGAACTATCTAATGAAGTGTTGTATATTTGCTCTAATACTGGTGATTTAATTCAGCTTGAACCAGGTAATAAAAGCCACTCTAGCGCAAATTGTGAAACTTTATCACCTGTGCTGTCCCACGGCGAAACACCTATAGTGGAGCCAACAGCTTCACCTATAAAGGACACAAACCATCCCATAGAGTCTATTGATGAATCAGTTTCATTCATAGCGCCTACACCGAGAAAGCCACGTTTTGATCCGGGTGCTCGAGTGTCCGACTTCTTTTTGAACCCAGTTTATAGGGAGAGGTGTTCTTTTCTGGAAGCTCCGGCCCTGAACAACACACTGGCTGCCATGAATACAGCCTTGTTGGCTGTGACAAAATTATACGAGGGGCTGGATTTGAAAGTTTCTAAACAGACTACTTGTATTGAACAACTGCTCTCATTACATTCAAAAATCAAGTTCCAACCTAAACCACCCTCTCAAGCTTGTGAGCTATTGAGCCCCAAACTGTCTCAAGCGGCGTATATGCAAACATCTGAAACCGGCTGCACCACCTCCCTAACTATGCAGTCGAATACAAGACCTAACAAGTCTACTGTGCTGGTGAGAGAACAATGTCCTACTGTCATGGGGGCCTTAAATTCTACTGTTAACTCCTCTGAGACATCAGAGGTCGCAGCCATCGCCGCTGTGGTGGTGCCAACTGGTCCCATTGTCACAGCCTTCCCTGTGGCTGCTATCAAATCTAAGGAAAACCGGACTTTGCAAATTCTAGCCCCAACTAATGTATTTGAGGTATTTAGCATGCCAGCTGCTAAATCTAGCAGCTCACGACCAAGCAAAAAGAGGAAAGTGCAAATAGCTAAATCTAAAATATGTACCCCGAAACCACTAGTAGGGTCAAAACGGAAAAATCTACTGGATTCGTCCTTGGATCAGGCGCATGTATCTCTTTCTGAATCTAGTACCCATGCTCCAGATGCAGTTCCAACGGCCGTGGCGATGGTGCCACACAAACCACTGTACGATCTAGTGCAGATGGTAGAATGCAGTAATGAACAACGAGTACCTCAGACAAAAGTCTCAGAGGTAACTTCCCCATTGTCCGCTGCAGTCGCTGCAACAGCTTTAACTGAGTCCCAGAACCCAACCTCTACTGCCCAGGGCTTACCTATCCTGTTTGCGATTCAGATACAAATACAGAGATCCATTGACTCATACTTGAAGCTTCTACCAAATCAATCCCCGCAGGTGGTAAGGGACGAACAAGGTGATATTCATCAAACAATGTCTTCGGGTTGTCAGGCTGACCTCCAGCTCTTACAATCCGATACCTTACAAAGTATCCAAGTGATTGTTCATACAGTCCAGAGTTCAGTGAACACTGATGCCCCCCCGAAAGGTGATGGCACCACAAACACTTTACAGGATGAAATCAGAGCCTCAGTGGAGGCATATTTGGCACTGAATTCTGGAGTCAACTCACAGCCAACGCATGTACAACCACCTCTGTCATTTCTCCCAGTGCCAATCTCAAAGTTGGCAACAGTCTCTCGACAAGAGATACGGGATGAAATCAAAGCGTCCATTGAAGCCTTCGTTCAGCAGTCAAATGAGACTAATCAATATGTAATGGCAGAAAAAGGGTTTCCCTCACTCAAACCCTTATTAAAGGGGCCATAGCTAACCACCTCTAATTACCAGGAAAGGCGGGCACGATCCCCAGTAAGATTACCAATGCAGACAAGAGAACGATCCGCTCAGACTAAGGCAAAGCAAGAACAATCTCACCATCGCTTTATTATTAAATGTCGAGACACACCATTCAAGTCTTATGATTTAAACCGGTCTAGTGTACTTAACATCTGTGCAGAAGTTCCAGCCCTATCTGCCATTTCATCACTGGATATCGAGCAGATCGAGTTTATAAATCATACTGATTTGTCAATAGCTCGACTATATATCCGATCATCCTTGGTGGCTGAGACCTTTTGGCAGGCCAGAATGGTTTTGTTTGATTTAGGGTTCAGTCTAACGCAAGAAACCCTGCCTGGTCCTCCTATGTTACAGGGCCACATGTCTCGTATTTTTACATCAGCCTCTAACAGTTTATTCCACCAAGAGTTGGCAGATCATAACAGGCCTGCATAACTATGCCCAGATATAAAAACCTTAAGTGTGGTCTCCTGGAACACCCGAGGGTATAGCCACCTTAATTCCACTACCATTGGGGATCTGGTTGATATTGACATTATTGCCCTCCAGGAAACCTGGCTCTTGCTGCCACCAATATGGGACTCACATGCCATATTGTTTACATCAGCAGAAAAAGGTTTCTTTGGTAGGCCAAAGGGTGGGCTATTAATAGCAGTGAAAAAGAAATGTGGGCTGAAATTGACCACTTGTAAGTCTCCATCTCCATCATTTCAAGTGGCAAAGCTAATTAACAGCCATCAGAAAATAGCAATTGTATATATTTATTGGTGTTCCAACACGTTGAAATCAGAGGATTTTTTCAATCAGCTTGTGAAAATATTAGGTGCATTGGCCCTAGAGGCCGGATTAAAGTACATTGTAATACTAGGCGATCTTGATTTGCATCTCATTACAGAGGGAGACTTTGTACTGACAGGAGATGAGTTGATATGGTCTACAATTATGGCTGAGCGCAATTTCCTGATGCTAAATGGAAATGTGTGGGGTGACTGCCCTGCCCAGGCCACCTGGCAAAGAGGCGCTCAGCATGCCATAATAGACTATATATACACCAATGCAAAAGCATTTAATTCTGTCCAAAAGTTGGAGGTTATTCAGATAGATTTGAGTGATCATCACAAACTAAAATTATCCTTGCAGATTGAACAAACACAAATGACACAGTGGACGAATGAAAACATAACAGATGTTGTAGTGAATAGTGGGAGAAACAGATTGAACTGGGACAGAGAGAAATTAAGAAGCCCGGATCATAACCTCAGGAAAATGTATCAAAACCATGGTCTTTTTGAAAAAGATTATACAACTGCCATGCAGATGTTTAAACGGGTTGTCAGTGGTAACGGGTTGACTAAACAACAACATATTCATGTCTATGATTCGGAGATAAAATATCAAAAAGCTGAGCTGAGATATGAAATTCGACAGTTACTAAAGTTAAATGAAACTGAATCTGCTAAAAAAATCAGAGCAGCGAAGCAGAGATACAAAAAATGGCTCAAAACAAGAAGAGCTAAGCTTTACGATCAGGAGGAGGCATCCATGCTGAAGCAACTCGTAGCGAAATCAACAGCTGGTATCTGGGCCCTGCTTAATCGCACCTCCGACACACCTCAACTCGTTGCCCAGATAAACTCGATATCATCTGAGACATGGCAGATGTATTTTCAAAAATTATATCTCTCTCCTTTCCCTGACATGCGATTGTGTTTCGATTTGATCACAGTACCTGGAGAATTTCCATTTGATATTGATGATATAAAACTCTGCATTAAAAAACTGAGTTCCTCCCACGCAATAGGTCCTGATGGCCTGCATAATGCTATGTTGAAAATGCATATTAATGAGTGGGCAAGTATTCTCCATCGTATCTTTACTCAAGTATTTAAATCTGGCTTTATTCCCGAGACTTGGAAAAAGTCCATCATTCTTTCCATCTTTATAAAAGGTAATCGAGAGAATCCTGGGTCCTATAGGCCAATAGCGTTATTGGACTGCCCGGGTAAACTGTTTGCCAGGCTGCTCTTAAAAATATTCAATAACTGGCTACAGGATAAAAATCTTCGAGACCCATTCCAAACAGGGTTCCTGCAGGGTACAGGTACTGGAGTAAACATCTTTACTTTATCAAGTCTCATTCAAAGAGCCTATCAACGGAAACAGCCCCTGTATCTCGCATTTATTGATTTTAAAATGGCTTTTGATGCTGTTCCGAGAGAACCTCTGTACAAAAAATTGGCTGATGCTGGCTGCCCATGGAACATTCTGAAATGCATCATACAGTTGCACACTAATACCTCGATCCAGGTCAGACTGACAAATGGCGGATTGTTAACATCTCTGATTGCAACTGCCAGAGGCCTAAAACAGGGTTGTTTACTAGCATCAGCATTATTTAATTTCTTTATTTCCGACATTCACCAAACCTTTGTTAAATTGATATCTGACTCTCCGAAAATCATCACATACAATGGTTATTATATGCCGATGACATGGTGCTAATGTCACATACCCCTAAAGGCTTGCGACAACTATTGGGTGCCTTGGATCTATATACCAAAACAAACAGCAAAACCATTAACATTGTAAAGACAAATATAATTCAAGTTGGTACTAGAAAACAAAGTCTTGCCCAGTTACATTGGCCTCCACAAATTGCAAGATCACTGTCACCAATGTTTATGTGTACTTGGGTATGATTATATCCAATCAGTGCGCACTTGATCAGTACAACAAACAAGGGTTGCATAAATTACAAATGTCGATCTCACAAGCACGTACCATTAAAGCGAGAGACTGTAAATTTTCCATTTTACCAATACTCACCTACTTCAAATTAAAAGTTGTGCCTGTCATTCTCTATGGTGCAGAGACCCAGAAAAGAATGTCATACTCTTACTGGGCCCTCAGGGAAGGTTGATTCCGGAGGCAAGTTTATGCAGTCTACAAATGGAAATTGTGTGCACTCTATCGCAAATGTCTATTGAAACAATTTACAAAAGGGATTACTAACATCATTTCCACATATTTATTGAGTTCAATCGATATTTTTCCGAAAGTATGGCGTTTAAAAATTCAATCCATACTAGAAAAAGCCCAGATAGACTCAACCTTGTTAATGGAAAACCCAAATAAAGCGAAAGTAAAAATCTGGGAAGCAGACTGGATCCACACACGTCTTGCATGTGCCAACTATAAAAATTTTGAGAAATATCCATTTGAACTAAAGCGTTACAATACTGTGGCAGATTACATGGTGAGATCACCTAGCCCTAGCCATCGAAATGGCTTTATGAGATTTAGGCTAAACCTGTGGTTGACAAATGACGTGTTGAACAGACGTAGCAATGTTGGTTTTGTTCTGCCCTGTCGGTTCTGTAAACAACAGGCGGAAACTCTTAAGCCCCTATGTTCAGAATGCGATAAATTACTATTGGTCCGTTGTGTTTATTTTAAGCCTTTATTCACGGACCAACAAGTCTTGACCTCAAAAAACTTATGGGATCTATTATTCTATACCAAAAGAAAGGCAGTAAGATATGCTGTTGTAAACTACTTGCATCAACTAAAAATAGCAAAATATGCAGCGACAAAATGATGATTGTTTTGATGTTTTATTATGATGACTTGGATTTGTTTGTAATTTTGGAAGTTTAATGTGAGTTTTTCTTCTCCTTTTAATATGTTAATACTCAATTACTTTATTTATTGTATCATTTTTAATTATATATGTATTTTAAGTTGAAAGGTCTCGAATTTCTTTCGGTGACCAAATCAACTGTTAAATAAAAAAAAAAAAAGATATGTGATCAAAGGTCTATAGAAAGTTGCATATATGGTGCAGCATATCTGAGTGGAATTTACTCATGCCCATACAGCATGTCAATATATGAAGGACCCATTATCGATTCATTTTGGGTCATACAAAATAACGTTGTAATTGGGATCTCCTGCACACAGTGTAGTGCACCACCTTTATATTTTTGTTCTTTCCCTGGTATTTCAGAGATGCCATAAAAGTTATAGTAGTTTTAATGAGGGAATTGTGTTTGTTTTTTATTTACGTGTGCCATATCTGATTCAGGGTGAGTTTTTCAATGTATGACATTTATAATCAAGGCACATGTTGCCTTGTTAATCTCTGACAGGAGGAACCGCTACATGATTTCCTTGATATTAAGTAGGAGTGGCTGCACATTAACCCACCTTGATAAGTTATGCATGCTTACTTTTCCAGCCCACACTGTCTGAACAGTGCTGCGGATAAGATTTTGAAGTGGGAGTATTTTACTCCCTATTTTTTAAAGTTGGGAGTAAAATTATGTTTTAGTGAGTAAAAATGTATGTCCAATTCCCCATGGGAGCATTTTATAAGCGAATACTAATGTGTTTTAACTGGGAAACGGTAATGATTTTGCAATCATGTATTTCTTTGCATCTAGTTATGCTTACAGATTAACAGATACATGTTTACTTCTCCGGATCGCCGAGTAATAATAGCAGTTTCTTCCTGCGGTACTACAGTGCACTGCTGGGTCAAACATATACATGGCGCTGTGTGAGTGAAAGCAGGGCACAAGGTCATGTGTGTTAGTTTGCCATTTTTTGTAAGGAGTATGTGCACTGCCTATTTTTATTTTTGGGGTGTATTTGCCTATTTTTGGTCAGTAAAAGTGGTGGGTTCCACTGTATCTGTATGGCTGTGTGTGAACTTTGGCCATGCACTCAGATACCTGGTTCCCGGTAGCCAGTTATAATATGGAAAAAAAAGTAGAACGTAAAAATGTCGAAAAAAATAATGTTGAAAAAAAATCTGAATATTTTTTTTTTATTTGTGTTTTATTTTGGGTTTAGGTAGTAAACATAAATGGGGGTTAGGGGGAATCCCCCATTAAAAACTTTTTTTTAAAAAAACATTAGAATTTTTTTTTTCTACATTTTTTTCTACATTTTTGCAGTCGACATTTCACTATAAACCCTGGTTCCCCACTCCTGATATACAAGTCAGTGCAATCAAGTCCTCACATTTTGGGGAATGGTCATGTATATATTAACACCATGAGAAAAACAGGGTGCATTAGCACTCTGATTCACATGCTAACATCAGATATTGATGGGTGATATTTTGTAAGCGTGTAGCTAAGAAATGTCAAAGTGCCCTTTTATCATTCCAGGGTGGTAATTTGAGTACTAATGATTGGGGTGACAGTAACACCTGTTTTCTTTGTGCTACATAAAGTTAAATCTATCATATTAAGCACTATGGCAAAGGTTTGATACCCCTATCCCATGTAACGTAGCATATAAAAGCTATTAAGCTGTTATGTTTTAATACAATCTGCAAGTGTGAATCTGTTGTGGGGTTTAACAGAAACTAGCGATACAATTATTTTCAGTCTACCATTAGGTGTGGCTGTTTCACAAGTTATGTTTTTCTTTTACCCCTTGGTGCACTTCAATATAAAAAATAATGTTATAAACACACAGGCTCACATAGAGTACAGTTGTGTTAGGTAGGTATTTCAGTCAGGTTCAGTGCAGTTGTAATCTTCTGCTAGCTTGCAATCACGATTTGTTGGAATAATCAATTTTGGCTGACGCTTTTGATATTTTCCGTAATTTGATCTTATGGCTGCAGTAGTAGGCATCATTAATCATTTGTTTTGTTCATCTCAAAATTATTTTAATATTTAACAACCTGGAAAACACTTGTTTGTTTGCATCGGTTGAAGAAAGGTGGGTTGGTTTCAGTGTGACGCAGGCAAGAAAACGAAGATCCGTCTTTTCTTCGTCCAGGCGACAAACCACAAGAGGGCTGCTCGTGTACACCAGGATTGCATCTAGGTTTCCTGCTCTGAAAATACATATTCGAGCTTTGGCACTGCAGAAGCGAAGGCAGCTATAGACGTCAGCACTCTCAATGATTATGTGGTGGGCGAATGTGGGATATTGGCAGTGATTCAAAGAAACAGTGCAGCTATTTATACATAATTTGTATTTTCCATTTCTGATGTCTAGAGACATGACAATTAATGATATTACTTTATATGTTTTGATGTTTTGCTGTTTTGATGTTTTAGAAAAGAAAATTCAGGACGAGGAACTTGTCTTTCGAATTGTGAAAAAAATGTGTAGGCATTTTAAATCAATACAAAAAAATTACTTTATATCAGACGAAAATGTTTAAGACATATCACTCAAGCTGTGATGTTAATTGGATTTGCATTCTGCCTTACGAGTAGACTGCGGCTAGACCCAAACATACAATTTTCATTAATTCCTCTGAAAGGCAAGAACATGTAAAGTGTTTGCAATCTCTACAAGTGGTCCCTAATTAATGCGCACTCCTTGCTCATCATAAAATGTGTTCAAGGACAAGCATGATATATTTTCTTTTACTTCAGTTTCAGATATTTCGCTTAAAGCATTAAAACCTATTGACAGCATCTTCAAATGTATTTCTCTCTACTTGTCTACAGGGAACAGAAGGGTTTAAAAACATCACATTATGATTATCCTGTTTGCAAAAGCCCTGTCTATGTTCTTTAACTCAGAGTAATTTAAAATCATTGACATTCATCTGAGCGTGTTCTCTGGTCCTTCACTGCAGTGACTTTGTAACTCCCCCGCATAACACCCTCCCAAGGAAAGCAGACTGGCTATATTTAAGCAGCATTTTGTCTTGTGGTTATAAGTATTGCACCTCAAAAAGTATACATTGTTTACAATGTTGCTATGGATACTTTCACAACTGTGCTCTGCAGCAAGCATTTCCTTACATTCTTTTGGTTCCAAAACATACTTAACCCTCTTCTTCAAGTCATGTGAACCCATAGACGTGGGTCCTTTAAGACGAGGCAGCAATACTTAGAGATGGATGGGAATGCAAAACTTACTCATACATGAATAATCAAACTTACTCAGGAAGTTGGCAAAACATAGTACTGTATTATTTGCAATCATCTAAAACAGGGAGTTACAACAGACATCGAATGACGTCGCAAAGCACTGTCTCTGTGAATTTCATAAAAAACACAACTCTTATAGTTAAAATTCATCATCAGTGACGTCACACTACGTGGCAAACTACAAACACCTACTTGGGGATGTGATAGGCTTACAGGGAACATCTAAGTCCATGTTCCATACTATTGGGGGTAGTGATTGGGTCTCTAACATCAGATGGACAACTAATCCCTCCTCTAGTGCAAGTCATCTTCATCATTATAAAATACACAACGATCCATTGGTTACACAAACTATAGTGCTCTCTGTTACCTGGCCCTCTATAATTGGTTGGCATGCTTATATCCTTCTGGAATATTCCACACACTATCAGCATGCAGGCTGGTACCGGAGGTGCCTGTGGGCTTGTCTTGACCACAGCTTCCCACCCAATTAGTCTGACTTCTATGATCACTCTTGCGGTCTGCCATTCAATTAAGGCTTTGAACTTGACCTTGCAGAAGCTCTCTGTGCCTGAGAATAAAAGTGATTGTGGCCTGGTTTTATCTTCTGGTTTCGTGTATAGCTTGACCCAAAGTCTATTTCAAACTGACCATGTGACTGGAGACCACGTTTTCAAGCTCTTTGCTGCATATAATACTATTAAATGATGAACTGCACCTTCAGTGTTTTTTCATTCTACTTCAAACAGAAGTTTGTTTCTTTCTCACGTTCATGTAACTACTGGATGGACAACCAGGCTCATGATGGCCTCGACTCTTGGTGCTGGGCCAGCCAAGCCTTTCTCAAATTCTCCTTCAGTATTAGCTGTTTTCCAATTGCGCCAAACTGAAACCCTTTCCATTCACGGGTTTCAAGTCTTGCTAAAGTGCATCGTGGAACATCCAGGTTCTATACTTTGGCGCACCACTGCAATATATTCTCTACATAGCCAGCCTCAAGAATACTTTGTCTACTTGCGTTACTGCATCTGTATAAATGTAAACTGACTTTGCATTTTCTTCAGCGTTTCTTTGCATGAGCATCTTCATTTTGAACCCGAAATGTTGCTCATGTTTGACACCGCCTCTTCAGATCTTATAGAATGTCTATATTCTTTTGTCTTGCATATCTTTTCTGGGTGCGTCAGTGCTGCTTTTCATGACGACACCAGTCCACTTTCTCCATTCATTTTCACACTTCTTCCGGGACTCTGTCCAGAAGTCCATCATATCTTTGTGAATGCATATAGGGTTTTCTCAATTGATACCTTGTTTCAGGAATTCTTTGCGGTACAGGCATCCTCACTGGTACTGCACGTATCGCAATTTCCAGCTCCCAACATAAGGGCAACATGGGGGCAGAGGTTTTGGTAGGGGCTTTTGGCTTTTCCTCTACACATGAATTCTGGTTTCCAATCACCGCGCATACTGCTCTATCAGTGGAGCGAGGTGTGAGGGTGGTGATCCTTTTCTTCTCCTGGAGAATGGGGTTAAGTCTGTCAGAAGGGCAACACAGCAGTAGTATGGAGCTGTTTGGCAGCTTAGGTACAAGAGTGCAGCCGGCACTCAATATTACTTTCTGATCTGAAGAGGAATGTTGTAATAATGAATTTTTAGTTTCGGGTATAAGCTGACACTATTGTATTAAAATACAGCTAGGAAGAAATGGTATATGAGGAGGGACACAGAGCTTGTAGGTTTTGTTTGTTTATTGACCCACCTATTAAAGGCTCATTGCCATACTAATGTATAGGGCCATACCCATCCACTTCCTGGCCTTACTTGCCTAAAACATATCCTACTGGGATTTCTTTGAGTTAGCTTTATTACCATCAAACTTTGTGCTCGAAGTAGCTGCCAGTATTTTGTTAAAGCAGTCTTTTGGGAGTTAATTGCTTAACTGGAGCTATTAACCCTATATTGCTGTAATACAAATGTCAACTAGGTCTTCTTTCAGCCACTTGATTTATAAGCACTATATAGATCCTTCAAGTCCTGTTAAAAACAAACATTGGCAAAGCCAACAATTTTGGATTTTGTATAAGAATTAGGCCATTGCCAAGCACTGCAGTTATATACCCAGGTACTCACAGCATTTGGCAGCTGCTACCATCGATGGGCAGTTAATATCATTACGGCAGTGACTGACAAGTCCCTTTCCCATGCCTACACAAAAGCCACAAATGTTGGTATTGATAATGCTTGTTTCATTTGGAGTACTTAGTGGGGGCAAATAAAAATGGATTAGATGTTTTCTTTGAAGTTAAACTATATAGGGGGCATGGCCAAGTGAAGATCATGGTGGCCGCATCTTTGTTAGCCCTGTCTGTAGAGCACGTTGCCAGCCTTACCAAGGATCAGGATTACTAATGAAACAACAGCAGACCCAGGTCTGCAGGTAGACCCTCATCACAGAAGCATCTGGCAGGGGCAGCAGGTCTGACACGCCCTAGGCGAAGACACATAGGAGCTGCCACCCTGCTGCATACAGACTGAGCTTCGAGCAGGCCACCGAAGAGCCAGCCAGTCCGAAAGATGCAGTGGGGACACACCACAAGAGGTGGGTGAGCGGTGCAGTGCCCATCAGGGCCACCAGCCCGCACCTGCCTGGTGAAGCAGACTACCAGCACATGCCTGAGAATTGATAGGCACTGTTACTGCCCCTCCACTCGCTTCTTGGGTGGCGAGGTCATGTGTGGCGCCGCACGAGCTGAGGAAAGGAACTAATCCTAAGGTGGGACTGCAGGCCTACATAGATGGGCTGTCAGGTTCAGCAGTGTGACATGCCTGCATTGGGGCTGTTGTATTCTTCACACCTGCATGCATGCAATAACGGTAGACACCCGGTTTCCACGTCTCTATCCTTTATTCTCTATCTTTCAACTGCCCACTTCCCCTTTTATCCCCTTCCCTCCCCAGCTCCCTCCCTCATTCCCTTGGTCCGTCCCCCTTAAGGGGACAGGGTCCAATTAGTCCATAACACACCTCACCCCTTGCTTATCACAGGAATGTGTGGCATACATTTGTTCGATGAGGTGGGGGACCTGCGTATGGTTCACTGTGGCCGACCGTGTGGATCTTCGGCCTCCGCATCTGGTGCTTTTGGCAGGGGATCCTCGAGTGATTCTGTACAGGGTTCCTCTTCTTCTACTTCTCCATCCACCATGGGTGTCCCTTCATCGGGATTCTCTTGGAATAGCTTGCAGAAGAATTAAGTGTTCCTGGTTATCTCCCCATCTTCTCCCATGGCCATGATCATTGGTGCTTTGACTTTGGTGACCACGAGTGGCTCGGGTCTGTATCTGGTGTCAGTCTTCCGTTGTTGTTTTTGTCTCACCAGTACAACCTCGCCCACTGGGATTTGATGTTCTTTGGCCTTTCGCTTTCGATGTGTCCACTCTTTGGCTTTCCTCCTCTTCTCGGCCTCCCAATCCCTGCTCTAAGTATCTGCATCCGGGTTGTAGTCTTCCAGTTGCGGTAGTCGGGTCTGTGGTTTATATTTTATTATGAGTTCTGCCAGTGTTCGACCGGTTGTCTCATGGGGAGTATTTCTGCAGCTCCTCAGCATCTGGGATATGGCTTGGGGCATGGACACCAGATCTGTGGCTGCTTTCTGGCATGTCCTTTTTATGGTAGCCTTAAATTGTTCCACCATGCCTTTGGTCTGCGGTCACAGTGGTGTGATCCTTTGGTGGTGGAATCCTAAGTGTGCTGCGAACTTCGTGAATTCTTCGCCTTGGAATGGTGGGCCATTGTCCGTTTTTACGTTGTTGAGACACCCCATTCGCTGAATAGTTCGTCCACTACGGCCACTACATGGTGCAAAGCTGGTGACGGGACATGCTTTACCAGGGGAAAGCAAGAAAGCAAGAGTATTCATCAATGGCCACCAGTAGATGGTCTCCTTCTTCCAGGGGACTGTAAAATTCCATTGCCACCCTTTGCCAGGGTCCTTCGGGTAGTGGGACTGTTTGAAGCGGGCACAGGGGTCTACTTGCTGCTGTCACCTGGCATGGTAGGCATTGTTTTAGTATGTCCTCGACTATTGTGTTCATATACGGTCTCCACACCTGCTTGCACAGGATCTTCTTTGTATTGACTATTCCCCTGTGTCCTGTGTGTGCAATGATGACCAGGGCTTTCCTGAGACTCTTGGGAGCCACAAGTCTACTCCCTTTCAGTAGTGTCCCCTTGTCTGTTGTGGCCAGTTCCCTTTGTATCCTTGCAGGTCTCTCCTGTCCACCTCCCCATTTTCAAAGCATTCTGTGGTCATGTGTCGCCATCTGTTGGTATTTGTGAGTTGGATGGCAGCCTGGATGGTGGGGTCAGTCCTATTCTTTTCGTCAAAAAGATCCTCTGGGATTGCAGGGGGAAGGGCATTGAGCGATAAGTTTGTGATGTATGCTTCTTGCTCAAGCTGCATATTATTGTCTGGTGCACTTTTGGGGTGCCTTGATAAGTAGTATGCGGGGTCGGCTTCACCTCCTGGCTAGAAGCCCGGAGGTGAAGTATAGTATATGATGGTATAGAATGATGGTATAGTCGTCTTTTTGCAGTTGAATACCCTGCTGTTCAATATGTGGCAGCGTTTTGATTTTGGGGTTCACAAAGAGTGACAGGAGTGCTTGATGGTCTGTTATGAGGACAAATCTTCTCCCGATGATGAAGTGGTGGAACTTACTGCATGCCCAGAACGCAGCCAGGCTCTCGCGTTCACTTGGGAATAGGCTTGATCGATGGGGGTGAACGCTCTGCTGGCGTACACTACTATGTGCATTTCAGATTTCCAGCTTGGGTCAGTCTGGGCTAGGATGGCACCTAGTCCGACTGGGCTGGCATCAACTGTAATCTCGGGATCCCAATTGGGTTGCAGTATGCCAGTTGGCGGTTATTTGCCAGTTCTCTCTTGATGATGTGGAAGGCTTTTTGACAGTGTTCGTCCCATGTAAAGTGGAGGTCTTGCTTGAGGAGCTGTCTGAGTGGGCTGGTTAGTGTTGCGTAATGTGGTAAATAATGGGTGCATTAGCCTGCCATCCCCAGGAAGGACCGCAGTTCCGTCACATCCTTCGGGGACTCAAGATTAAAGATAGCAGTGATTTTGTCAGGGTCTGCCCTGATTCCTTGGTCGGAAAATATGTGTCTGAAGAAGCACAGGCCGTGTTTGTTGATGGTGCACTTTGGGCTGTTGACAGTGAGGCCAGCGTCATGGAGGATGGTGCACACCTGTCTTATTGCATCGTCTTGGTGTTCCTGGGTGACGCCAAACACTAAAGAGGGTAATTCATAGAATTTCGTACAAAAGTGGCGCACGCGGCTGGCGCACAGTGTGTGCGTGCGAATGTCTGCGCCAGCCGCGTGCGAAAATCGATATCCGCGCACAGCGTATTCATGGATTTCAGCCTCCAAAACCAGCCGTGGCGCAGAGTGGTGCAGCGACCCTGCAGCTGCGCCAGTTACGCCCCCAAGAATGCCCTTGTGCAAGGAAAAGCCATCAAAATTCATAATTCATCGCAAAGGGCTGTGCTAACCCTGGACCAGTAAACAGGGCTGCCAAACAGCAAACGGCGAGCGGGGAACGTGTATTACTGGGGTGCGTGGGAAGTTCCACACGCGATTTCAGCAGGGTACGTGTATTTCTGGGGTGCGGGGAAGTTCAACACGCGATTACAGCAGGATACGTGTATTACAGGGGTGCGCGGGAAGTTCCACACGCGATTTCAGCAGGGTACGTGTATTTCTGGGGTGCGGGGAAGTTCAACACGCGATTACAGCAGGATACGTGTATTACAGGGGTGCGCGGGAAGTTCCACACGCGATTCCAGCAGGGTACATGTATTACTGGGTTGCGGGGATCTTTTACATGCGATTTCAGCAGGGCACGTGTATTACAAGGGTGCGCGGGAAGTTACACACAGAAATTCAGCAGAGTACCTGTATTACTGGGGTGCGGGGAATTTTTACACGCGATTACAGCAGGGTACCAGTATTACTGGGGTGCGAGGAACTTTTACATGCGATTTCAGAAGGGTAGGTGTCTCACTGGTGTGCGCGGGAAGTCCCCCACGCAGTTTCAGCAGGGTACGTGCATTTCTGGGGTGCGGAGATGTTTGACACGCGATTTCAGCAGGGCACGTGTATTGCAGGGGTGCGCGGGAAGTCACACACGCGATTTCAGCAGGGTACCTGTATTTTTGGGGTGCGGGGAAGTTTCACACGCGATAGGCCCTGTGCGAGTGGGGTACGTGTATTTCGGAGATGCAGGGGAGTCCTACACGTGAATTGGCAGTGTGGGTCCTCCCAGGTGTTCCGTCTACACCCTCCACAGCCCCTGCAGGCAGACCACACCACAGGGGACTACCCTGCACCCCTGGTCATGTCCCACAGGCAGCCCATCCACCATGGGCATGCCCCCCCAGCCAAGCCACATGTCACCTTGCACTAGTGATCACCAACGCATTACCCCCTTGCACCCCCACCACACAGCAGTGCAGGGCACCTGCCAGCAGGCACACACTCATCTCCCCCAGCACCCCCACCCCCCAGCAGTGTGGGGCACCTGCCAGCAGGCCCCCACTCATGTCCCACCCATGTCCCCTTGCACCCCCACCACACAACAGTGCAGGGCACCTGCCAGCAGGCCCCCACTCATGTCCCCTTGCACATCCACCCCCCAGCAGTGCAGGGCACCTGCCAGCAGGCCCCACTCATGTCCCACTCATGTCTCCCTGCACCCCACCCCCCAGCAGTGCAGGGCACCTGCCAGCAGGCCCCCACTCATGTACCACTCATGTCCCCTTGCAGCACCACCCCCAGCAGTGCAGGGCATCTGCCAGCAGGCCCCCACTCATGTCCCACTCATGTCCCTCTGCACCCCCAACCCCCAGCAGTGCGGGGCACCTGCCAGCAGGCCCCCACTCATGTCCCACTCATGTCCCCCTGCACCCCCAACCCCCAGCAGTGCGGGGCATCTGCCAGCAGGCCCCCACTCATGTCCCCTTGCACCCCCACCCCCCAGCAGTGCGGGGCACCTGCCAGCAGGCCCCCACTCATGTCCCACTCATGTCCCCCTGCACCCCCAGCCCCCAGCAGTGCGTGGCACCTGCCAGCAGGCCCCCACTCATGTCCCCCTGCACCCCCACCCCCCAGCAGTGCAGGGCACCTGCCAGCAGGCCCCCACTCATGCCCCCTTGCACACCCACCCGCCAGCAGTGTGGGGCACCTGCCAGCAGGCCCCCACTCATGTCCCCTTGCAGCACCACCCCCCAGCAGTGCAGGGCACCTGCCAGCAGGCCCCCACTCATGTCACACTCATGTCCCCCTGCACCCCCACCCCCCAGCAGTGCGGCGCACCTGCCTGCAGGCCCCCACTCATGTCCCACTCATGTCCCCCTGCACTCCCACCCCCCAGCAGTGCGGGGCACCTGCCCGCAGGCCCCCACTCATGTCCCCTTGCACCCCCACCTCCAGCAGTGCGGGGCACCTGCCAGCAGGCCCCCACTCATGTCCCACTCATGTCCCCCTGCACCCCCACCCCCCAGCAGTGCAGGGCACCTGCCAGCAGGCCCCCACTCATGTCCCCTTGCACACCCACCCCCCAGCAGTGTGGGGCACCTGCCAGCAGGCCCCCACTCATGTCCCCCAGCACCCCCACCACCCAGCAGTGCAGGTCACCTGCCAGCAGGCCCTGACACATGTCCCCCAGCCAACACGTCATCACAATCTAGATCCCTGGCCCTTATGGCCAGCCTCCACATGCCAAAGACCCACCCACGTATTGCACCCACCCACATAGAAATGCCAATTACATGACACAATCCCAATGGCAAGTATGTAAATGAACACATGTCCCTCACACACACACAATGGGTGCAAGTGAATCTCAAAACCCATATCATGACATGCATGAAACCAATGAGATAATACCACAGTTCGAAGTTTGAAGAAAAAAATGTATTGAAAGCAACATGAATGGAATTAAAATAAAACAAACGACAATGGAAATTTAAAAAGAAAACCTCCATGTCCGTAAAATAATGAAAAACAACAAATCATAATCCAAAGGAAAGGTGTCCAAAGTCACAGTTCAAAAAATGAAATCCAAGGGAAAAAGAAAAGTGAAAACCATTGCTCCATGGGGAAATCCAAACCAAAAAGTAGAATCCAACAGTCAACTATACACAGATGAACAATCCAGGGTCCATGATCCCAACTGAAGAAATGAAACCTATCAAAAACTCCTACCTAATTAAAAAACTATATGCAAAAATGTGGGCCATTGTCCAAAAGGTCCAAAATAAAGAAAAAAACAAAGGAAACCTAATACTAACTAAATAACTATTTACAAGGGCAGCGGGCAAGTCCAACGGCTCACATGTTGATGTTCCGGGCCAGGGCATCATCGAACTCCTGCTCGATGTCCCAGAGGCGGTCCTCTTCCATGGCCCCGAGGGTTCGCAGGGACGATGACATCTGGAACTCCAGGTCCCTGCGAATGGCCTCGAGGCACTCGGCCCGCCTCAGGGCCCTACGCATGGAGTTCTCCACCTGACCATACTGAGCCGTGCCTCTTCCGCCCACTGCCACTCCGCATCTATCGCATGGCCCAACTCCTGCCACACGGAAGACACTTCCCGTCCAGGGTTCTCCTGCCCTCCCCCCGATGCCTGCCCCTCCGATGATGAAGGCCCCGAGACATTATGGCTCCCACCTTGTTGCTGCTGTGCCGCTGCCTGTGCCCTGGCTCCTTGTCATGATGCCTACCTCCAAGGAGCCAGGTCCGACCCAGCAACCCCAGAGGCAGGCATCATTCCCCCCAGGGAAGTTCCAGCGGGCCCAAGCTGTGGCCCTTTGGACGCAGTCCTGGCGCCTTAGGCGCCAGGCTCATGTTGGACCCCAGTCCTGGCGCCTTAGGCGCCAGGCTCATAAAGCTGAACATGTGTTCAAGTGTTTTTATGTGCACTTACCTGATGCAGACCATGCTGCTACATCCAGGCCCTCTTGAGGCCTGAATGGGACTACTTTACCTGTGGGACTACTTTCCACCTGGGTGTGGTCGGGGAAGGATACATACCTGATCGGTGGAAGGATACATACCTGGAACTTCTTCCAAAGCTATTTAAACCCCACCCGAATAGCCACACGTGCTTCGCGTTGTTCTGCACCTAGCAGCTGGACGCTCACCGTGTCTGCTCCTGCTTCTGGACTTCAGCCACACCTGTCAGCATCCTGGGACACCTGCAAAGGGGGATAAGAAGAGAATTGGAGAGGAAGAAGGCCTTACCTGCTAAACCTGCACCACAGAGACATCTCACCGACGATCCTGAAAAGGAAGACATCATTTTTAAAAGCATTCGCTCCGATCGCTGCAGCGCTGCATTTCACTCCCCTTTCTTGGGCGCCTCCATCTTCAGCAGCGATCATCCGGATCCGCAGCCACTTCCCAGAGCCTAGAGAGAAAAAGACAAGAACACAAGGTGAGAGAAGGAAGGGAATAGGAAAAGCTCAGTTTCCTTCTAAGACTTGCCTGTTGGGTCATTCCCATTTCATTTCGGGTCTTGCTGCTTCCAGGCATTTTCTGGACCCAGCCCCTATGGGGAAAAAAGACAAAGACATTAGATGAGCGAATGCAAAAACATTACCTGAGCGCTCATCTAGGACTTACCAGATCTTTACTGGAACTGCACTTTTCACTTTGGGTCGGCGCCATATCTCCGGCATTCCGAACCCCGGCCCCTATGGGGAAAAGACATCAACATTAGCGCTTTGTTGCAAGAAGTCTCCAAAGGAATCTTCTTTCATCACCTGAAAAAGACAATGAACATTATTATTAAAAGCTTGAACTTTTGAACTTGCAACAGAACTCTTACAGCGCCTTACCAGTATAATCAAGCTTACCTGAACTCCCATCCAACCTCAATCCAGTGAAGTAACTGGGTTCAATGCGCCCCTGCGTCAGAAGCAGGATGGAGAGCTCGTCCTTTCAGACCCTAAGATGAGACTTCATGGGGGATCGTGGAAGGGTATCGAGGAGGGTTGGAAGGAAGTGGGAGGCTCGAGCATTATTCCGCCAGATTGTAATACTCCCTTTTCACGTACAGGAGGATATTCCTGCGAGCCAGATTAGCCAGAGTAGAGGGGCCCGTCCTATCCATCTTCAGAGCCCTGCGCTTCACCATTGAAGAGGCATCAGCACTGGAAACCAGGCCAGCGCCCCCGTGGGAATCAGGTGAGCGTGACAGAACGCGAAGCCTACCCACAATTTCCCACCTGGGCGCTATGGAGACTTCCGAGACTGACCAGCTGGCCCAGCTTTTGGGGGAATTCCGGGCAGAGGTGCACTCAGCCCGCCAGGAGACTAACGCTCTCAAAAGAGAACTGATCCTATCCAAGGAAAGAACATATGACCTGGCCAAAAGGTTATTGCAGGCCCAGGCAGGGCACATTCCTTTTCCGAATTCCGGTGGTACTTCCACATCAATGGGTTTGAATAACCCGGTACAAATCAATCTACCTGGACACATGCCTTTGGCCCCGCCTGAACGTTTTGCAGGAATCCCAAGAAATATGCCGTCATTATGAACCAATGTCGTTTACACTTTCTATGCAGACCCGGGGCCTTCCCTAACGACCAGACCAAGGTAGCCTTTATACTATCTTACCTCAGTGGCAGTGCTGCCGATTGGTCTATTCCATTGGTAAATCAGTATGATCCCATTCTCCAGGATTTTCAGAGCTTCCTGGCCAGCATGGAAAGATTGTTTGCTCGACACTCTCAAGGACAGGCCCTTGATAACGAACTGCTATCCTTACGACAAGGTAATCAGGACCACCTTAAATAGACTGGTTGTGGAAACTGGATGGCCAGAAAATAAAAGGATCACATTGTTTCATCGAGGCCTGCGCGGAGAGCTTAAAGATGTTCTAGCTCAGATAGTAAATCCACCCCAGGTCTGCGCAGACTACATAGACTTTGTGGTTCAACTTGATCACAGACTTCAAAATAGAAAAGCAGATCGGTTCAAGAACGAAACTCGAGTACCGATCAAAACCCACGCTAACTCCAAGAGCGCCGATGTATCCGAACCTATGCAAATCGGCGGTGTTAAAGGACCATTAACGCAGAAGGAACGAGAGAGAAGGCGGCAAATGCAACTTTGTCTGTATTGCGGGGCTTCCGGTCACTTTCTTCGAAATTGTCCGGTTAAACCACCTAAGAAGGTGGTTGGAGCCACTGATAACGATTTATTGACACCTGATTCGGGAAACGACCTAGCCCGACAAGCGGAGGGGTCCGCTTGCCGAGCTTGAAAACAAACTCTTTGACCTCGCATTTTGTCATGCCAATGGTGCTCGTGGACCCAAAACAGCCTCAGCAGTTGCATGCTATAAAAGCATACATCGAGAGTGGAGCTATTGGAAATTACGTAGACCGCGAATTGGCTTCCAGGATTAAGCTCCCTCTCCGCCCAAAAGTAACCCAAGATGTCATTACTACAGTGGATGGAACCGAAATAGCCTCAGGGCCTGTAACGCATTTCACTGTTGAATTGACACTGGTGGGTCAGGATGGACATCGGGAAGCAATCGTGTGATCAAGGTCCCACAATTTCAAGTAATTCTTGGAATTCCTCGGTTAGAAACACATAATCCAAGAATAGACTGGCGAGCAAAGAAGATAAGTTTTCCTGATTGTGAACCAACTTGTTATCCAAGAAATCCAGCTATGGGTTTAGCCTCAGCGACTTCCACCTCTGTACAGCTACCGTCAGAATACCAAGAATTCCAAGACATTTTTCAGAAAGAACAGGCTAACACGTTACCTCCCCATCGATCTTATGATTGCCAAATCGATCTGGTACCCAAAGCTCAACTACCTTGTAGTAGGATTTATGCTCTTACGGAACCTGAGAACCTGCATTTGCGTCAGTATTTAGATCAGTACCTAGCCAATGGTTTTATTCGCCCATCCAAGTCTCCTGTCTCTTCAGCTTTGTTCTTCGTGCCGAAAAAAGAGGGCGACCTTAGAACATGTATAGACTATCGCGCCCTAAACCAAATAACGATTAAGAATCATTATCCTCTGCCCCTGATCCCTGAGCTTATCGACCAGGTGAAAGATGCTAGGGTGTACACCAAGTTAGATCTCTGAGGAGCTTATCACCTGGTGCGTATAAAAGAAGGCGACAAATGGAAGACTGCATTCCGCACCAAATTTGGGCTCTTCGAATATCAGGTGATGCCCTTCGGTTTGTGCAGTGCACCTGCCGCCTTTCAGTACTTTATGAATTATGTTTTTCAGGAACTTATTGATGTCTGTGTCATTGTTTATATTGACGACATCCTGGTGTACTCTTCTTCAGAAGCCGATCACAGAAAACATGTTAGGGCAGTTCTTGAGAAATTGCGCCAGCACAAACTATTTGCCAAGATCGAAAAATGCGTTTTTCATACCACAGAAGTTGAGTTTCTCGGATTCATCCTGACACCTCAAGGAGTCCGTATGGACTCGCGAAAGGTGGACGCCATCCTCAAATGGCCATCGCCTAGCTCGGTGAAGGGAGTTCAGAGCATGCTTGGCTTTGCCAATTTCTATCGAAGATTCATCCCAGAATTTTCCCGAACAGTCCAACCCATCACAGCTCTCCTAAAGAAACATAAACGCTTCGAATGGACTCTTGAGGCCGAACAAGCCTTTCAGGACCTGAAAACCAAATTCACCTCTGCACCTGTATTGAGGCACCCACACCCAGATCTCCCTTACATTGTAGAAACCGACGCATCCAGTTCGGCCATGGGAGCTGTCCTGTCGCAAAGAGACCCAGAAACTAACCAACTACACCCTGTGGCCTTTTGGTCCAGAAAATTCTCTCCTCCTGAAATCAACTACGCAATTACCGACAAAGAGTTACTGGCTATTAAATCTGCTTTCAAGGCTTGGCGTCACTACCTTCTCGGGGCAAGACACACCATCACCGTAATTACGGACCACAGAAATTTGCAGTATTTAAAGACGGCTAGAGCTCAATCTTCACGACAACTCCGATGGGCTCTATTCTTTGCGGAATTTGATTTTGTAATTACCTATTGCCCTGGCTGCAAGAATGGTAAAGCAGACACCTTATCCCGGATTGGCATGGACGAACCCAATTCGAGTTTAGAACCTGTGCCAATCGTACCTGAACAAAGAATCTTAGGCTTAACTTCATTGCAAACTATTGAGGATATCCAAACGCAAGTAAAACAACTTCTAGACTCTTCAGCCTTACTGGAATGGAGTCAAAAGGGTCCTCATTACACCGTTAAGGATGATTTACCCTACTTCCAGGAGCGGTTGTTTCTGCCAAGTAAAGAATTGCAGGAACTTGTTATTGCCCATCATCATGAATCATTAATGGAAGGACACCCTGGTATCGCTAAAACGGAGGAAAAAATCAAACGCCACTTCTGGTGGCCTTCTTGGAGAAAAGACATAAAGTCTTTTGTGTTGTCTTGCGGAATTTGCGCCCAAAACAAGGGTCAAAAGAAAAGGCCAGCCGGCCTACTTCAACCCTTGGATATTCCACCGGCACCATGGCACACCTTGTCAATGGACTTTATAACTGACCTGCCTCCTTGTGGTGGTTACAACACTATCCTTGTAATTGTGGATCTATTCTCCAAAATGGCCCACTTTATCCCTTTAAAAGGGTTGCCTTCAGCTTCCACCTTGGCCAAGGAATTTCTGGAGAATATAGTTCGCATACATGGTTTCCCTTCCATATTAGTCTCGGATCGTGGAAGTCAATTTATCTCCCATTTTTGGAAGAAGTGTTGTCAACTAGCACAAATAGATGTGCGGTTATCCACCAGCCACCACCCCCAGACCGACGGACAAACCAAGAGAACCAATCAGACTCTCGAGCAATATCTTCGGTGCATGTTACAAATTGAATTGGAAAGAGATCCTTTTGATCGCAGAATATGCATACAACAATTCAGTGCATTCTGGAACCGGCAAACTCCTTTTTATACTTTGTATGGTCACCATCCTCGGACCTCTGACCTAGATCCACCTCTGACCCTGGAAATGCCCGCAGTAAATCATCTGCATTCCACAATAACCCGAACCTTCAAAGAAGCTGCAACTCATTTACAGCAAGCCAAGAAAAAGTATAAAGAAAACGCTGATTTGCACCGAAGTAAAACTCCTCCTTACCAAGTAGGAGACCAGGTATGGCTAGCAACTAAACATTTACCCCTCAAGGGCCCGCGAACCTTCAATCCCAGATTCATAGGACCTTATCCCAACAAAGCTATAATCAACCCAGTGGCCTTTAAACTAGATTTACCGTCCAACCTGCGTATTCATCCAGTTTTTAATGCGTCACTTTTGAAGCCAGTACAACCAGGAACCCGACTGTCCAAGCCTCCAGACCCAGTTCAAATTGAAGGGGAATTAGAATTCGAAGTTAAAGACATTTTAGACTTCAAGGTGTTAAAGTCGAAACTCTTCTATCTTGTTGACTGGAAGGGATATGGACCTCAGGAGAGATTGTGGGAGCCTAGTAACCATGTTCACGCACCTCGATTAATACAAAGGTTCCACCGGAGATTTCCGAACAAGCCTAAACCCCCGGAGGGAACAACCTTGGGAGGGGCCTTGAGGGGGGGTAATGTCATGATGCCTACCTCCAAGGAGCCAGGTCCGACCCAGCAACCCCGGAGGCAGGCATCATTCCCCCCAGGGAAATTCCCGCGGGCCCAAGCTGGGGGCCTTTGGACGCAGTCCTGGCGCCTTAGGCGCCAGGCTCATGTTGGACCCCAGTCCTGGCGCCTTAGGCGCCAGGCTCATAAAGCTGAACATGTGTTCAAGTGTTTTTATGTGCACTTACCTGATGCAGACCATGCTGCTACATCCAGGCCCTCTGGAGGCCTGAATGGGACTACTTTACCTGTGGGACTACTTTCCACCCGGGTGTGGTCGGGGAAGGATACATACCTGATCGGTGGAAGGATACATACCTGGAACTTCTTCCAAAGCTATTTAAACCCCACCCGAACAGCCACACGTGCTTCGCGTTGTTCTGCACCTAGCAGCTGGACGCTCACCGTGTCTGCTCATGCTTCTGGACTTCAGCCACGCCTGTCAGCATCCTGGGACACCTGCAAAGGGGGATAAGAAGAGAATTGGAGAGGAAGAAGGCCTTACCTTCTAAACCTGCACCACGGAGACATCTCACCGACGATCCTGAAAAGGAAGACATCATTTTTAAAAGAATTTCGCTCCGATCGCTGCAGTGCTGCATTTCACTCACCTTTCTTGTGCGCCTCCATCTTCAGCTGCGATCATCCGGATCCGCAGCCACTTCCCAGAGCCTAGAGAGAAAAAGACAAGAACACAAGGTGAGAGAAGGAAGGGAATAGGAAAAGCTCAGTTTCCTTCTAAGACTTGCCTGTTGGGTCATTCCCATTTCATTTCGGGTCTTGCTGCTTCCAGGCATTTTCCGGGCCCCGGCCCCTATGGGGAAAAAAGACAAAGGGCCTCATTACGACTCAGGCGGTAAGGGGTTTTTGGCGGCGTAAACAGCGCCGACCCTTACCGCCTGATTCCGAGGTCCCTTAGCGCCATGGAGGTTTTAACACCTGCTTTTAGCAGGTGTTAAAATCCATGGCGCTAAGGGACCTTGATGTTAATTACGCCACCGTAATTTACGGTGGTGTAATTAACGCCTTCCCCACTCCAACCTCCGGCTCTTGGACCTCCCCTCGGCAGCTGCAACCTGGGACGCGGCACCTGACTCCTCACTCCCCGACGAGATGACAACCTGGGAGGGGAGCCGGGCCTTGCGTCTCCGGCTGGCGGTGCGATCCCTGCCACTGTGCTCCACAGCACCTTCTCCGCCCTCTTCATCAGTTGACACTGCAGACAGGGAGAGATAGGAGACAGGCATCAGGGCACTGTACAATGGACTCACACACACATGATAGTTGTACATGAGTGGCATTGTCAAACTTCAGACATGGCATCACAATCCCCAACACACATGTCATTGCAACTCACACACATGAGCTATTTCACAGCCATATTGCAACAGCCAGCACCATCCATACACATACAAACAGCATGAGCAGCCAAAGGTGAGCCAGACATCACATGAAACACAGGGAGTGCACTAGACATGCACACACACCACCACAATTACATGCATGTGTACACCTCTGCCAACTGTCGCAGTGATGGGATGGGCATCCATGTCACATCTGGCAATCAGTCTTCTACATATCAGTCTCACATGCATCCATGGTGCATCACTGTTGCACCCATGTCAAATACACACACATGCACATGTACACGGTGCAGATACATGCAGCTGGAACCAACATCTATGTGTGACACCACAACCATGCAAACTTACATACACAGTAATCCAAACATGTGTGCTCACACATCTGCATTTGGCCTGCATGCTTACCCACACATACACCATCCATGTGTCTCACACATGAAAGGACTTGCATGTGTCAGCCTCACAGCCCTGTTCATACACATCCATAGGTGGCCCTACCAAACCACATGTACAACCTGCACACTACTGGCACACCACCACACCACCACACTCACAGCTTCAAATCAGTATGCAAATCAGTATGCATGTACACTTACCGCTCGACTCCAGACGGGTCTGCCTCTCAAGGACCTGGATGTGGAGCACTGGGCGTATGCGTTCCAGGACCCTCATCTGATGTTCCGACAGGTGGCCCCGGCACCCCTTAGCATCCGCTGCCTTCAAGAGGCGCCGGGCCTTGTTGAGGGTCCTGGACCTGAAGTCCTCCCAGCGCTTCTTGACATGTTGGAAGTCGCGGACTGCCACCCCCTCCGCGTTGATGGCAGTCACGATGTCTGTCCAGATCCGAGTCTGTCGGCGGCCGACCTTTCGAAGACGGCATCATACTGCCCCAGGACTTGCTCCACCAAGACACCAACTTCGGTGGCAGTGAAGCTGGTGGCCCTCTGCCTCCCTGGCTGGGGGTTGCCAGTGGTGCCAGATGGTGTAGTGCCCGACATGGCAACCCCAGAGGCAGGTGTGGGTGGGCAACTGGGTCCTGGGGCTGGGCTGTGGAGCGATGGAATAGCAGTCGGGAGTCTTCTGTTCCAGGAGGGGTGGTCACAGCAACAGCACCCCGGTCTGACGTGCAGGCAGCAAATGTCAGGGCACGTGGGCAGCAGGCAATCAGGCAGCAGCAGATGGCAGGTGGGAGCGTGCTCGGGGCTCTGAGGGCAGTAATTCGGCCTTCTGGGCAGGAGCGTGGTCTTCCATGTGTGAACGCGTGGCCAGCTTGATACGGAGTGATTTGGCACGTGAAAATCTAGCACCTCAGCGTGTATTTCGAGGAAAGGCCCTTAGCGCATAAGCGCGTCAGCACGCGTACGCGATTTCATTGGACCAAAGGCCCTTAGCGCGTAAGCGCGTCTGTGACGTGCGCGCACAGGCATTTCCATGAACACGGGTGCATGTTACACGCCCAAGAACTGCACGTCCGAGTGTCAGCTCGTGTAATTGGAGGTTAGGGCCTTAGCGCGTATACGCGGAAGTGATGTTGGACGTGTGGGCCGGTTCAAAAGGCACGTGTAGGACGTCATTTCCTTGTACGTGCTTTTCGTGGAGAGCGAGTGGGTGAATTCTGTACTTCTTGTCGGTTCACACGCGATTTACTTCACAGCGTTTCTAGTTCGTACTCCCTGTTACCTCTGACAGCTTTTTTCTGATTTTCTGTTGGGCCTGTTTCCTCAAACAGCGTTCACTTCTTCTTTTGTCCTGTCTCCTCAGACAGTGTACAATTCTTCTTTTGGCGGTGGTATTTTTCACGCTCATTTTCCAGGCAGACGGTGAGTCGCGCACGTATTTACTAACTGTGCTTGCCCCGTGTATCGCGTACCCCTTCAGAGGTCATTGTAGGCTGCGTGTAACACGCGTACGTTAATTTTTGTTTTTCTGGGTGCCACAGCGTAGTGCGGGTTCCTTTTTCCACGCACGTGGTCTACGAGGGGTTGCGTGCACGTTATATTCTGTTTTTGGCGTGCCTGTACATTGCGTGACCCGTCATCTTTCCCCAGGGGTCACATACAGCCTTGCTAGAGCACTAGGGTACGAATTCCATCTAGTACCCTACCCCTTTGACACCCAATTGCCCAGGACAATAGTTTACTGCAACTCCCATACGCACAACAACATCAGTGCCATGGTTGGGAGGCGACCAAGCGGTAAGGGTGGCAAAGGTGGCCAAGCCTAAAGAGGTGGCTGTGGTGGGCGCGGAAGGGGACGTGGCCGGGATTTGCAGGGTACCCCTAGCCCCCATGTGTGGAGGACCAGTCATGGACACGCATGCCCCCCCCCATAGTTGAGGAAAACGTGGCTGACACCATCTCTGATCAGCCCTTGTTGGACCGGCCCATTGTGGCACCTGACCTGGCAGAGGGTGACTCCCAGGCTGACTTCCAGGTCGCCAAGTCTAGGCCACGTGTGGCGGTGCAAGTTGGTGTCACCAGGCCACGTGGATCAGGGGCAGCTATGTCATCTGCTGCCCCAAGTAGGCAGGGTGGAGAGGCTGCAGGGGCAGCTGCAGCTCCATCCACCCCAGCTCTGACTCTCCCAGCCAGGGCAGTGTTGGTCCCAGTCCATCTTGCTAACGTTCCCCCTGACTACGTAACACTTCAGCCAACGCCTGCACCAAGTCCCGTGCTCAGTGTGCATTCCCACACTCCAACTACCCAGTCCACCGGTGGTCCTGCCCCTAGTGGCCAGAGCGGTGTAGGCCACTCAGGATCCCCACCACCTTCCAAAAAAAAGAGGAAGAGTGCTCGTCCACTACAGGCTGATACCCGAGACACGGTTACGCAGTCCGGCACGCAATTCGAAGCCTAGCTTCAATGAAGCCGAACGTGATGCACTTGTGCAGTATGTGTCCGCACACGACAGCGAAATGTTGACAACTGCAGGGTGCAAGGCCACACCTGCTCAACGTCAGGCACACTGGCAGACCGTCGTGGACATCATAAGTGCCCTTGGATCAGTGAGGCGCACAGCTGGTGAGTGCTACAAACGCTGGAATGACCTTAAGCGCAGGACAAAGAAAAAGCTGGCCTCAAGTCATGCCGCTACTCTGGTGACTGGAGGTGGGTCTCCACAAGAGGACATTGAACTCACTGTACATGAGACTGTTGCTGGGACCTACATCACAGAGGAACAGATCCAAGGTGTGGGAGATCTGCCAGATTACGAGGCATTGTCCGGTGAGTGCACATGCATGTGTGTGTGATCCATGTGTATGTTGTGTGTGTGAGGGGTTCTGATTGAGTGCCAGGTGAGGGTGTGTGTGCCTGAGTGGTTTGGGTCACTGATGTGCTTCATCCATAACATTCTGCGCCCCTGGATTTGGGTATTACAGTATCCCTTCTGCCCACAGTAGACTTTTTGTGCAACATCACGCCAGTTGCCCTTGAAGTGGCATCTTGCAACAACATTGTTCCGTATTTCTCATTGTTCATTCAGGCTGATTGTTTCGATCCGCCCACTTTCACTACACATATCTCAGCCCTATTGTCTCAGGAGGATAGCTCAGCGGCAGCGTGCTCGACTTGGAAACAAAATGACACGGAGCAACACAGGTTCGATCCCTGGGTCCGCGCTTACCTCTGGGTATTAAGCGCATTATAAATAACCTATCATATGTCGCATTATAAATAACCTATCATAAACGATATGTGACATGCCTATGGTACATGCCATCTGTGTGATGGCATGTCTCATGTATGTGGATTGGACATGCCACTCACAGGCCAATGTGTGATGGCTCTGCTAGCCAGCATGCAGCTAATGTGTTGCTCTTCCATCTTGGTGTCATCAGTGTCTGACATTTTCCTCCCCTTGAAACTCAGTGACAGTGCATGCATGGGAGGGTTATAGTCATGTGGGACATGTGTCAATCAAGTACTGGTTCTGTACCTCGTGAGGCCTAATTGTGTGCCATGGTGCTAATGCCTGTTTCCATTTTTTGTCTTTCATGGTTCTGCAGGGGATGACGCACTTGATGCTGTTGAGGGTGAGGAGATGGTGCAGACCCAGGAGGGATCTCAGGCACAACCGGGCACCAGTGGGGGATGGTGGTGGGTGAGAACCCACTCTTGCTGCAGACCGTTCTCTCCAGGGGTGTCTCTGGGTGCACCTCACCAGACCTCTTTTCGGGTGTTGATTCGGATGATGAGACCTATGTGGCTTCGCAGGTAGGTTTTTCTGGGAGGGATTATGTTCTGTCCGACTCACCTGCACCAGGGGTACAGCCCACTATGGGGATGTCAGTGTTGGTAGGTCTGCCTTTGGTGGTTACGGATACAGGGCCACACTCCGCAACATCTGATCCTGTTCCTGGGCCAGCAGATCAGAGGGGGAATGCAGTCCTGCAGCCTCAGGCAGTGCCAACACAGCAAGGCACAGTTTGCCTTGCTCCAGACAGGTGTGGTGCCCGCCAACGCGGTAGTCGTACGCCACCAGGCAATACCCCATGGGAGAGATCCATATACAGTATGGCAAACCAACAGGCAGCAGCATCTGAGATGATGGCTCAAGCTATGGAGAGGGTGGCCACTTCCATTGTCCCCCCAGAGAGGCAGATGGAGCAACTACAGCAGGCAACAGACGCCATTTGCAATCACTCAGGGAGGACATGTTGGCGTCCAACAGGGACAGACGGGCGGCCCTGGACACTCTGCAGGAAGCCATTTCTTTAGAGTCCCAGGGCCAGAGGGAAGCCCTGAGGGTAGAGGTCTGTCACCTCAGGCAGATTCTTGTGGAGCTTGAGGCTTCCACTGTCACGAGGACAGAACAGCTGCTGGAGCGTGTCACACGTACGCTCTCAGCAGAGATGCAGGCAACTCGGGAGGAGGTCCGGGCATCACGTCAGGTGGTGCATAGGGATCTCCGCACCATAATCCTCCAAAGCGAGACCTTCCACACCCGCATGCTTGGTGCCATGGAGGACCAGACTAGGGCTTTGCGTGGGCTGCCTCCCGTAGCACCACCACCTCATGTGGTGGCAGCAGCACAGGGTGATGAGAGCCACCACAGCGATTCTGAATCTCTCACGATAGCGTAGCCGTGCAGGCCATGAGCCCATGGAGGTGTTTTTTTTTCGCAACATCCCCACCGGTGGCTGTTGGTGTGCACCTTGGCCTCGAACCTCCTGGGTGGCCTCCCCCATATCCCCTGACCCCCACATGGCCATTTTTGATTTTTGATTTTTGATTTTTGGTTTATGATTTTTGATTTTTGAGTTTTTGTTACAGTGTGTTGCCTTGTGTGGCTCCCGTGGGCATCCACAGTATTCCGGCTGGGCACATGCAGTCTTGTCCTGAGTTTGGGTTAGATGCTTGGGTTCGTGAGACACACACCCCTCCTGCTTCCCGTTACCATGGGCTTGCAAAGGGTGTGCCCAAGTGACAGTAACTTACACAGTGACGTTGGACTCCCATGACATGTGTGGGCAGTCTGCAGTCAATACTGTGTGTACATTCCTAGTGCATTTTGTTGTAGTATTGTACACTGCATGGTGTATTGATGTGTGCTTGTGCATCCATGCCTCCCTCCTAATTTGCAGGTTCATTCCACATGTCTTCACAAGGCCGTCTACTTTGGAGATGGGGTTCATGTTGTAAGCAGTGCACTTCCAGATTTGCGTGGCACCAACACTGTACAGTTGGGGGTGGTCGATGTGCTAGCATCACCAGGTTGTAAGTCTACATATCCTTTAACTTAGTACTGTCATGTGAATGCTATGTTTGGGGTGGCTAGCTGCATTGTATTGTGGTAAGTCTTTGGTCATGTGTGTTGTCAGTTCTACATTAATGGGAGCATATTGTGTGTGGCCATTTTCCAATCGGGACACTGTACTTTGTGACACTTGTGTCATGTTTTGGGGATTCCTTTGTTTGCTCTCACATAGCATGACATGCCATGGTGTGTTGGGAGGCGGTGCTGGGGAGGTGTTGGGTGACACTGTTGTCATGTTGTATCTTGCAAGGGGGTAATGATTTTTAGCAGCATAGAAGTGTGTCTTTTGATGACACAGCATTGCTGGTGTTTGTGTAGGTAGGGATGCACACAATGGAACACTACCAGGTGAACAATCTCAGGCTGGTATGGTTGTGACAGTTGACTGTCAGTTGCTCATCATCATTGATAGTCAGCTGGTATATGCCAGGGCTGTGTGCACTCCACAGGGATGTGATTTTAGGTGAAGTAATTAGCCACCAGCTGCGTACGGGCTGCCTCACCCCGTGCCCTTTCCCCTCCCATGCGCAGCGGGCGTGCATGTGGTTGGGGATGTGGGGGCACCACCATGTCCACCGGCAGGCCCCTGCATGTTGCAACGTTGTGCAGGACACATGCTGCCACTATGATCCTGCACACTACTGGGGGAGCGTATAACAGCTGCCCGCCAGAACCGTCAAGGGAGCGAAAGCGTGACTTGAGCACTCTGAATGTGCGGTCCACTATGCCCTGGGTTTCAATATGGGCTGTGTTGTATCTTACCTCGGGTGACGTGGTGGGGTTCCGTCATCATGTGGGTGCTCAGAAGGTAGGCACTGTCCCCTGGGGAAGTGGTGATGGGTATCATTAGTGGGGTTGTGACATTACTCAGTATCTGACATGCATGCATGTGCTGTGGCATTTATATTCACCAATCAGCCATGTATCGCCATGCCGACCAGCTTCTATGTCCCGGTTTAGGGTTGACATTCTGTAAATGAAACTGTCGTGGCTGGACCCTGGATAGTTGGCATATACTGAGGTGATGATTCCCTTGGCATCACATACTACCTGGACGTTGATGGAATGCCAGTGCATGCGGTTTCTATAGATGTACTCAGATGCCTTGGGGGGACGTAGAGCCACATAGGTGCAGTCAATGGCACCTAGCACTTTGGGGAAGTGTGCCACCCCGTAAAAATCCTGGACGACAGCCTGCCTTTCTGCAGGTGTTCTGCGCAGGTATATGTGCCTGCGTACTGATGGGTGTGCAGTCATGATGGCCAAGACTTGGTGTAGGCAGCGTGACTGCGTGGCCTGTGACACCCCCCCCACTATGGCACTTGTCCGCTGAAATGATCCAGTGGCCAAGAAGTGCAGTACATTAAGGACCTTCACCAGGGGGCTGAGTGCTTGGGAGCAGAGGGTGGGTGATGTGAGGTCATCCTCCCACTCACTGACCAGGTCGAGTATTATGTGTGGTGGAAACCTGTACCTCCCATACACGTGGTCATCAGGCATCCCAAAAAGGCTGGTTCTGGGTGTAAAAATTCTGGCTCTGGCTATCCTCCTCCTCCTCCTGCGGTATCCCACGGCCACTGCTGCTAGGAACGGTATATTCATCCTGGCGTCTGAGCTTGTTTGTTGTTTGCGTGCACTTTTATGCTGCGCGGGTCGACATACGCCTGCTTCCTGCTTGCGTACGTGTTTCCAGATTAGCGCAACTTTTTTTGCGTGTGTGTGTGGGCATTCCACACATTTGCCTCCTGTACTTCCACACCCACCACAGTGATACACGTACCCCACTCCCCCAGGCTCAATCGCGTGTGAAACTTCCTGCGAGCCCCGGAAGTACACGGACCCCGCTCGGCCAGGCCCAATCGCGTGTAAAACTTCCCGCGAGCCCCTGAAGTACACGTACCCCGCTCGCCCAGGCCCAATCGCGTGTGAAACTTCCCGCGAGCCCCCGAAATACACGCTATTTTTGACACAGCGGGTGTCCGTGTTTGTTGCGTACCCCTTTGCACGTCATTTGTCCTAGAGGGCCACAGTATGGGACATTCATCGGAGCTGTATATACAGCTTTTTGTTAGCGCACATTTTTTAATGCGCAGGGACGCTACCGCCTGCCTTCATGTGGCGGACATGTGTTGATGTACATAGTTGACTTTTGGTTTGTGTCGTGGGATCACCATTTCACTGCTGGGGGGTGGGGGTGCATGGGGACATGAGTGGGGGCCTGCTGGCAGGTGCCCCGCACTGCTGGGGTGTGGGGGTGCAGGGGACATGAGTGGGACATGAGTGGGGGCCTGCTGGCCGGTGCCCCGCATTCCTGGGGGGTGGGGGTGCAAGGGGACATGAGTGGGGGCCTGCTGGCAAGTGTCCCGCACTGCTGGGGGGTGGGTGTGCAAGGGGACATGAGTGGGGGCCTGCTGGCAGGTGCCCCGCACTGGTGGGGGTGCAGGGGGACATGAGTGGGACAAGAGTGGGGGCCTGCTGGCAGGTGCCCCGCACTGCTGGGGGGTGGGTGTGCAAGGGGACATGAGTGGTGGCCTGCTGGCAGGTGCCCCACACGGCTGGGGGTGCAAGGGGACATGAATGGGGCCTGCTGGCAGGTGCCCGCACTTCTGGGGGGTGGGTGTGCAGGGGACATGAGTGGGGGCCTGCTGGCATGTGCCCCGCACTGCTGGGAGGTGGGGGTGTAGGGGGACATGAGTGGGGGCCTGCTGGCAGGTGCCCCACACGGCTGGGGGGTGGGGGTGCAGGGGGACATGAGTGGGACATGAGTGGGGGCCTGCTGGCAGGTGTCCCGCACTGCTGGGGGGTGGGTGTGCAAGGGGACATGAGTGGGGGCCTGCTGGCAGGTGCCCCGCACTGCTGGGGGGTGGGTGTGCAAGTGGACATGAGTGGGGGCCTGCTGGCAGGTGCCCAGCACTGCTGGGGGTGGGTGTGCAAGGGGACATGAGTCAGGGCCTGGTGGCAGGTGCCCCGCACTGCTGAGGGGTGGGTGTGCAAGGGGACATGAGTGGGGGCCTGCTCCAGGTGCACCACACTGGTGGGGGGCGGGGGTGCAGGGGGACGAGTGGGGGCCTGCTGGCAGGTGCCCCGCACTGCTGGGGGGTGGGGGTGCAAGGGGACATGAGTGGGGGCCTGCTGGCAGGTGCCCCGCACTGCTGGGGGGTGGGTGTGCAAGGGGACATGAGTGGGGGCCTACAGGCAGGTGCCCCGCACTGCTGGGGGGTGGGGGTGCAAGGGGACATGAGTGGGGGCCTGCTGGCAGGTGCCCCGCACTGCTGGGGGGTGGGTGTGCAAGGGGACATGAGTGGGGGCCTACAGGCAGGTGCCCCGCACTGCAGGGGCGTGGCGGTGCAAGGGGACATGAGTGGGGGCCTGCTGGCAGGTGCCCCGCACTGGTGGGTCTTGGGGGTGCAGGGGGACATGAGTGGGGGCCTACAGGCAGGTGCCCCGCACTGCTGGGGGGTGGGTGTGCAAGCGGACATGAGTGGGGGCCTGCTGGCAGGTGCCCCACACGGCTGGGGGGTGGGTGTGCAAGGGGACATGAGTGGGGGCCTGCTGGCAGGTGCCCCACACGGCTGGGGGGTGGGGGTGCAAGGGGACATGAATGGGGCCTGCTGGCAGGTGCCCGCACTTCTGGGGGATGGGTGTGCAGGGGACATGAGTGGGGGCCTGCAGGCATGTGCCCCGCACTGCTGGGGGGTGGGGGTGTAGGGGGACATGAGTGGGGGCCTGCTGGCAGGTGCCTCGCACTGCTGGGGGGTGGGGGTGCAGGGGGACATGAGTGGGACATGTGTGGGGGCCTGCTGGCAGGTGCCCCGCATTACTGGGGGGTGGGGATGCAAGGGGACATGAGTGGGGGCCTGCTGGCAAGTGCCCCGCACTGCTGGAGGGTGGGTGTGCAAGGGGACATGAGTGGGGGCCTGCTGGCAGGTGCCCCGCACTGGTGGGGGTGCAGGGGGATATGAGTGGGACATGAGTGGGGGCCTGCTGGCAGGTGCCTCGCACTGGTGGGGGGTGGGGGTGCAGGGGGACATGAGTGGGACATGAGTGGGGGCCTGCTGGCAGGTGCCCCACACTGCTGGGGGGTGGGTGTGCAAGGGGACATGAGTGGGGGCCGGCTGGCAGGTGCCCGACACGGCTGGGGGTGCAAGGGGACATGAGTGGGGGCCTGCTGGCAGGTGCCCCGCACTTCTGGGGGGGTGGGTGTGCAGGGGACATGAGTGGGGGCCTGGTGGCAGGTGCCCCGCACTGCTGGGGGTGGGGGTGTAGGGGGACATGAGTGGGGGCCTGCTGGCAGGTGCCCCGCACTGCTGGGGGGTGGGGGTGCAAGGGGAAATGAGTGGGGGCTTGCTGGCAAGTGCCCCGCACTGGTGGGGGTTGGGGGTGCAGGGGGACATGAGTGGGACATGAGTGGGGGCCTGCTGGCAGGTGTCCCGCACTGCTGGGGGTGGGTGTGCAAGGGGACATGAGTGGGGGCCTGCTGGCAGGGGCCCCGCACTGCTGGGGGGTGGGTGTGCAAGGGGACTTGAGTGGGGGCCTGCTGGCAGGTGCCCTGCACTGGTGGGGGGTGCGGGTGCAAGGGGACATGAGTGGGGGCCTGCTGGCAGGTGCCCCGCACTGCTGGGGGGTGGGTGTGCAAGGGGACATGAGTGGGGGCCTGCTGGCAGGTGCCCCGCACTGCTGGGGGGTGGGGGTGCAGGGGGACATGAGTGGGGGCCTGCCGGCAGGTGCCCCGCGCTGCTGAGGGGTGGGGGTGCAAGGGGACATTAGTGGGGGCCTGGTGGCAGGTGCCCCGCACTGGTGGGGGGTGGGGGTGCAGGGGGACATGAGTGGGACATGAGTGGGGGCCTGCTGGCAGGTGTCCCGCACTGCTGGGGGGTGGGTGTGCAAGGGGACATGAGTGGGGGCCTGCTGGCAGGTGCCCCGCACTGCTGGGGGGTGGGTGTGCAAGTGGACATGAGTGGGGGCCTGCTGGCAGGTGCCCAGCACTGCTGGGGGTGGGTGTGCAAGGGGACATGAGTCAGGGCCTGGTGGCAGGTGCCCCGCACTGCTGAGGGGTGGGTGTGCAAGGGGACATGAGTGGGGGCCTGCTCCAGGTGCACCACACTGGTGGGGGGCGGGGGTGCAGGGGGACATGAGTGGGGGCCTGCTGGCAGGTGCCCCGCACTGCTGGGGGGTGGGGGTGCAAGGGGACATGAGTGGGGGCCGGCTGGTGCCCGACACGGCTGGGGGTGCAAGGGGACATGAGTGGGGGCCTGCTGGCAGGTGCCCCGCACTTCTGGGGGGGTGGGTGTGCAGGGGACATGAGTGGGGGCCTGCTGGCAGGTGCCCCGCACTGCTGGGGGTGGGGGTGTAGGGGGACATGAGTGGGGGCCTGCTGGCAGGTGCCCCGCACTGCTGGGGGGTGGGGGTGCAAGGGGAAATGAGTGGGGGCTTGCTGGCAAGTGCCCCGCACTGGTGGGGGTTGGGGGTGCAGGGGGACATGAGTGGGACATGAGTGGGGGCCTGCTGGCAGGTGTCCCGCACTGCTGGGGGTGGGTGTGCAAGGGGACATGAGTGGGGGCCTGCTGGCAGGGGCCCCGCACTGCTGGGGGGTGGGTGTGCAAGGGGACTTGAGTGGGGGCCTGCTGGCAGGTGCCCTGCACTGGTGGGGGGTGCGGGTGCAAGGGGACATGAGTGGGGGCCTGCTGGCAGGTGCCCCGCACTGCTGGGGGGTGGGTGTGCAAGGGGACATGAGTGGGGGCCTGCTGGCAGGTGCCCCGCACTGCTGGGGGGTGGGGGTGCAGGGGGACATGAGTGGGGGCCTGCTGGCAGGTGCCCCGCGCTGCTGAGGGGTGGGGGTGCACGGGGACATGAGTGGGGGCCTGGTGGCAGGTGCCCCGCACTGGTGGGGGGTGGGGGTGCAGGGGGACATGAGTGGGACATGAGTGGGGGCCTGCTGGCAGGTGTCCCGCACTGCTGGGGGGTGGGTGTGCAAGGGGACATGAGTGGGGGCCTGCTGGCAGGTGCCCCGCACTGCTGGGGGGTAGGTGTGCAAGTGGACATGAGTGGGGGCCTGCTGGCAGGTGCCCAGCACTGCTGGGGGTGGGTGTGCAAGGGGACATGAGTCAGGGCCTGGTGGCAGGTGCCCCGCACTGCTGAGGGGTGGGTGTGCAAGGGGACATGAGTGGGGGCCTGCTCCAGGTGCACCACACTGGTGGGGGGCGGGGGTGCAGGGGGACATGAGTGGGGGCCTGCTGGCAGGTGCCCCGCACTGCTGGGGGGTGGGGGTGCAAGGGGACATGAGTGGGGGCCTGCTGGCAGGTGCCCCGCACTGCTGGGGGGTGGGTGTGCAAGAGGACATGAGTGGGGGCCTACAGGCAGGTGCCCCGCACTGCAGGGGCGTGGCGGTGCAAGCGGACATGAGTGGGGGCCTGCTGGCAGGTGCCCCGCACTGGTGGGGTTTGGGGGTACAGGGGGACATGAGTGGGACATGAGTGGGGGCCTACAGGCAGGTGCCCCGCACTGCTGGGGGGTGGGTGTGCAAGCGGACATGAGTGGGGGCCTGCTGGCAGGTGCCCCGCACTGCTGGGGGGTGGGTTTGCAAGGGGACATGAGTGGGGGCCTGCTGGCAGGTGCCCCGCACTGGTGGGGGGTGGGGGTGCAGGGGGACATGAGTGGGGGCCTGCTGGCAGGTGCCCTGCACTGGTGGGGGGTGGGGGTGCAGGGGGACATGAGTGGGACATGAGTGGGGGCCTGCTGGTAGGTGCCCCGCACTACTGGGGGGTGGGTGTGCAAGGGGACATGAGTGGGGGCCTGCTGGCAGGTGCCCCACACAGCTGGGTGGTGGGTGTGCAAGGGGACATGAGTGGGGGCCTGCTGGCAGGTGGCCGCACTGGAGGGGGGTGGGGGTGCAGGGGGACTTGAGTGGGGCATGAGTGGGGGCCTGATGGCAGGTGCAGCGCACTGGTGGGGGGTGGGGGTGCATGGGGACATGAGTGGGACATGAGTGGGGGCCTGCTGGCAGGTACACCACACTGCTGGGGGGTGGGGGTGCAAGGGGACATGAGTGAGACATGAGTGTGGGCCTGCTGGCAGGTGCCCCGCACTGCTGGGGGGTGGGGGTGCAGGGGGTCATGCGTTGGTGATCAGTAGTAGTGGTGGTGCAAGCTGACATGTGGCTTGCCTGGGGG